>NW_026991709.1:9382867-9728150 GCF_029215605.1 Mirounga angustirostris | reverse complement strand
GATCTTAGAGTCTCCCAGACTGTCCCCTGGAGAAGGGATGGGAGCCGCAGTGCGCGCGCTCTCCCCGCCCGGTCCGGGAGTCTTGCAGGATCGCCGCCGGCTGCCGGGTGGATGGACCTTTAGCAACTCGTAGGGCGGCTGCTGATGGAGACTGTTACCCGCAGGTGTTCCCCTAACCTGGGACAGTCGCTCTGTATTTGGAGAAACCTTTGTAGGCTTTTTTGGTAAGGCGGTGGAGGCCTTCCCCTCCCCCCACAAAGCCTGCTCCCGTTAGTCTTAAGATTTTTTCCACTGCAATTTAATTACCACTCCGAAGGACCAAATTCAAAATAATGTGCCCCAGCGTTGATTAAACCAATGGCAGAAGAATGTTTCTGTGCTGTCGACTAAGAGTCATTATCTAATGTTCTTGCTCATGAGAGGGTGGCCGTTTGTGATTTTTCACTCTTTTCATCTAATTCACATGTTCCTTCATGTAAACATCTTTACAGTTGACTTCCTTCTGATCTGGCAGTTGATTTTTCGCCTAAACTTGTTTTTCTAAGAATTTAGAATGGATAAGATGAGAAATTTCTTAATGACATATTCAGCTTTAAGGCGGATACATCTGGTCAGATATACTTGTTCATATGATTACTTCGTTGTGTATGTAATTGTTAGTAGGCTATGGAACTCTTTCCAGTTTTACTGAGCTCCGTCTCTCACAGGAAAGGTGTTCAGGATAGGTTGCAAGATCATTGTCAGAAGAGCTATTTAGGGGCTGAACTGTTAATTTTACCTGTAGCATAATATAGTAAATAAAGGCTCTGTGCCATTGTGCTAACCTGAGCTGGATTCCTATCGCTGCTGGTTGGTTGTTGAGGGGCCCTGGGCAATTTTCTGGGGCCTGATTCCCAATATACTCCTCTTGAGCAGCCTCAAGATAATACCCATGTCATAGGATTCTTGTATGTCGCATAAGATAAATGCATGCATAATGATGGATTTACCAAGCCCACCCAGACTTGCCTAGTAGCATAGTATTGAATGCCCCATATCTTGAAATAAAGGAGCTTGCTTGAATGACTATTTCTAAACTTCTCATCTGTGCTTTTAGTTACACGGAATAGTACTTTCTTCGTGTAGCCAGCCATAACATCGAACTGCTCCAGTTACCTGCTCTACCTGGCCAACACCTGCCTTTCCATGAGCAGTGGTGCCTTTTTGCCACCCCAGCTCCTAATTACAAACTATCGCAGATGAAGGCTCTCCCTTGTTTTTTGTTTTTTTAAGATTTATTTATTTATTTGAGAGAGCGAGCGAGGAAGAGAGCAGCAGAGGGAGAGGGAGACCCGCTGAGCTGGGAGTCCCATGTGGGGCTCCATCCCAGGACCCGGGGATCATGACCTGAACCGAAGCACACGCTCCATGGACTGAGCCACCCCGGCACCCCAAGGCTCTCTTCCTACTAACTAGCCACCCACATTTGACTCTGAGCACTCCTCTGCTGGTAGTTGGGCTTCCTCTGTCTTTTCCTTGTGCCAGTGTTAACTCAGGACACCTTCTGTCACTGTGTGTGCCACCTTAAATGGAAATTATGTGTTTAGGTATTTCCTCTTGTATTATGTTATGAACTATGGAAGTGGAACTCTGTTTTTTTTTTCCATGTTTCTTTGCCCAGTGCTTAGACACAATATGGTGAAGACTATGCATGGAGTTTTGCAGTGGTTGAGATGCTACATTTCAAACCTGTAAATTTCCTGGGGAAAAAAAAAAAGCTGTGGACTATTTGGATGTACTACATCTTACTTGGGAAAATAAACTACCATCTCTCATTGGCGTCCTTTAATATTTTTAAAAAGTGTGAAGGCAAAGGGCACCTGGGTGGCTCAGTTGGTTAAGCGACTGACTCTTGATTTTGGCTCAGGTGATGATCTCAGGGTCCTGGGATGGAGCTGCACATTGGGCTCTGCGCTCAGTGCAGAGTCTGCTCGAGGATTCTCTCCTCCCTCTGTCCCTCCCCCTGCTTGCACGCTCTATCTCCTAAAATAAATCTTAAAAAAAAAAAAATGTAAAGGCTAGTATTTCAGAAAAAGAGGCCTTCGCAAGAATCAGTGGGCAGTCTTATTGTGTACGTTCATATACAAAGTACAGTATATTTTTGCAGAGAGCCACAGCATGTGCAAAGGCTCTGTGATAGGCAGAGTCAGTTTAGAATAGCAGTGTCTTGAAGAGAGAGGCCCTTGTAGGCCGTGGGGTGGGGAAGTTTGGATTATTATAAGCTTAATGGGAAGAGTTTAAACATGGTGGGGATGTGCTGTAATTTATGTTTTAAGAGGATTCTTGGACTGCTATGTGAAAACCATTGGAGAGGGGTGAGAGTGAAGGAGAACCATCAGGAAGTGTCTGCAGGCTTATAGGGGAAAGGTGGCTTGTGCAGTGGTGCAGCGGAGATGGAGAGCAATCGAGTCCACAGATATTTTGAAAGAACAAGAAGCGGGACTTGGGTGAGTAAGGCAGGTGAAGAGAAGGAAGAGCGGGGCACCTGGGTGGCTCATTCGTTAAGCATCTGCCTTCAGCTCAGGTCACGATCCCAGGGTCCTGCGATCGAGCCCTGCATCGAGCCCTGCATCGGGCTCCCTGCTCAGCGGGAAGCCTGCTTCTCCCTCTCCCACTCCCCCTGCTTGTGTTCCCTCTCTAGCTGGCTATCTCTCTCTCTCTCTCTCTCTGTCTGTGTCAAATAAATAAATAAAATCTTTAAAAAAAAAAAAAAAAGAAGAAGGAAGAGTCCAGGATGATGTCAAAGGTCCCATGAATGGTGGGGCGGGCCACTTCCTGAGGAAAGGAAGACTGGAGAAGGAGCACTGAGCAGGTAGAATCAAGAGTATAGGGATTTTTTAAAAAACAGCTTTACTGAGGTGCAGTTTTTTTAAAAAAGATGTTATTTACTCATTAGGGAGAGGGAGCGAGCATGAGCCGGAGTGGGGGGCGGGTCAGAGGGAGAGGAGAAGCTGACTCCCCACTGAGCAGGGAGCCTCGACATGGGACTCCATCCCAGGACCCTGAGATCATGACTCAAGCTGAAGGTAGACGCTTAACCAACTGAGCCCCCCAGGCACCCTCTCAAGGTGTAATTTATAGACCATAAGTCTTATACATTGATTTCAGTGTACAATTCAGTGATTTTTAGTAAATTTACAGAGTCGTGCAACCATTGCTGTAATTCAATTTTAGCACGTTTCCATTACCCCCGGAAGATTCCTATGCCCATTTGCAGTTCCTCCTTGTTGCTACTCCCTTCCCTAGGCGACCACTAATCTACTGGCCATCTCTACAGATTCACTTGTTCTGGACATGTAATATGAATGGAATCATACAATATGTGGCCTTTTGTGTGGCTTCTTCTGCTACGTTATGTATTTCTCAGGTTCACCCTTACTGTCGTATATATCAGTACTTTGTTCATTGTATGGCTAGACCATATTTTGTTGATGGATGTTTGGGATGCACTAAGTTTGAGACACCTATGGCAGATATGGGCAGATGAGTCAAGTAGGTATTTGCATGAATCTGGACCTCAGAGGGGAAGGTTTGGGCAGGCATTATAAATCCAGGGTCATTAGCATGAAGATGGTATTTGTAAGTTGTAGGAATGGGGAGATGACCAAGGATAGAAAGAGAACAAAACTTGGTGCCAGGGAATGGCAATATTTGGCAATAGGATAGAGGAGGATTAGCCGGCAGAGGAGACGGAACAGTGGAGAGGTAGAAACCAGCACAGGGCTGGTGGGGCCAGAGGAGGGTATGGGCTGAAAGGAGGCTGTTTTGCGAAGTAGGGAATGGTCTGCTGCACAATACTGCTGAGGTAGAAAGTCCACTGACGTTGGAAACTTGGAAGTTGTGGTGGCCTTGGGAATATCGGAATGGGCGCAGAATGACCAGAAAGTGAAGTAGCGGATACCATGGGATTCTTAGAAATTCACCAATAAATGAAAGATTCAGGTTTAAAGAACATGTTGTACCTACAGTTCAGTTTCTTTCCTCTATGATATTTGCCATTTTGCCTGAGGACACACAACTTGGTTAGCTAACTACAGCATTCTCAGTGTGTTTAACGGTATCACATTGCTCTATATTTTACTGTCTTTTCAGACTGTGTACTAGTGAAATACTAGCCTCGTATATCAGGATTGTGTTTGGTTGTGAGTAGCAGAAAACTTGATTGAACGGTGGCTTAGATCAGCTCTTCTGTGCAGAAAACATCGAGTCCAGGGTTGACGTGGTGCCTTCTTAAAGTCATCTCTGGCTTCAGCTGCTATGTCTTTCTACTTACCCACAAAAGTCGTACACCCAGGATGGCTTTTGCCTCTTGCTTGCCACACATGGCTTCACCTCCAACATCAAACCTTTGTTCCAGGCAGAGAGAGGGGCAGGAGTAAAGGGCAAGAGGCCTGGGCCAGAGGAGTCTACCTCCTTTCAAACGGCTTTCCTGGAGGCCCCACCACCAGCTTCTACTGACCCCTCATTGCCTAGAGCTGTTAGCACTATCCTGAGCAAAATTTGGGTTCCCTTAGTATGGAAAAGGGGACAAGGAATTTTAGGGTAGGTGCCTGCCACGCTTTAAGTAGATCTTCATCAGATGAAGACTAAAGAAGGAGGGCAAATCAGGACCCTAAGGCGTCCCTTTTGAGAAAATGCCAAAGTATGGAACTTGGTGCCAGATCAAGGGAACCATTGAACATTTCCATATCTTGTGGAATATTTCTCAAAGTTGTAATTTGTTTGAATAAACTGATAGATTGACCTACAGATTTTTTTTGTTAATGAAAGAATAAAAACAAAACTTGACATAAGCATGCACTCGTATTGCGTCCATTGTCACGTATAAATGATGGATATTTTCATGAAGTCAAATGAGTGCAGCATTCCGTGCTGTTCTTTGTTTCCTTCTGTCACCTTGGAGACAAAAAGAGGAAATGGTTGCTGTTGGAGCCAGGATGAGACCGTATTGGTCTCAGGCTTTATAATAGCTGCAGTGGTTCATACATAATGAATGCATCTAGCCACAGGAAAAAAATAAAAGAATTCGTCAAAGAATATACAAGGTCAAGAAGAATAAAATGGTGATTGCTTGGGCCCTGGCGTCACCACCCCATGTCCAGGCTCTACACATGGAGGCGTGGAGCTGTAAGGGCAGCGGCTGGGTGGGGGATTGGTGGGTGATTGGAGCTTAGTAGCTAAACAGGCACCTGGTGGATTTCTGGCCACACTGATTTCAAACAGTGCACTCTTACATCCTCATTTTTTAAACTTTTTTTTTCCCCTATCATATTTTCTTCTAGAATATTTCCAATCCTCTAACATAGTCTAGTTGTAAAGGATTGGATCACTAAAGAGGTTGCTCTGGTTAATAGCATTGACCTGCTTTTCTTTAGCTTTTATAAATGCCCTACAGTAGGAAGGACCACCTGCATTCAGAATTACCAGCAGGCAACAATATTTAGTGAGCGGCTTTGTAAGTTTTACTCCTAGAATTAATTTTGTCAGTTAAGAGGAATCCTGGCATTTTTGCTTCTTTTCTGCTCCGTGCATTTGTCTCCCTCAGAATCCAAGAGGACCAGAACTGTTTGTCTTTTGTCTACCACAGTGCCTGGCCCAGGAGCCTTGCTAAATATTTGAGTTGCATTGCTGAGTGAGTTTGTGCACGGTTGTTTTGTGGACACATGTCCACTGTAGCTCTGGGCCGGGAATGCTCTTGTGTCCTTGAGTAGCTCCCTCATTTCTTTCTTGATTCACTTTTAGATACTTTCTCCACTGTGAGAATGTAAGATGGATCCAGAAGAGCAGGAACTCTTGAATGATTACAGATACAGAAATTACTCTTCGGTGATAGAAAAGGCTTTAAGAAATTTCGAGTCCTCAAGTGAATGGGCGGATCTCATATCTTCACTGGGCAAGCTCAACAAGGTATGTGGGGTGTAGAGTATTTAGATTGCATGGAGGCGGGGACACAGCTGTCTTTTTATTGTTTCAAGGAATTCTCTTTATTATTACATGACATGCTGATTATAACAATTAGAAAATGCTGATAAGAAAATCTACCCATAATTCTGTAATTCTAGTTACCTGCTGTTAACCTGGTCAGTATACTTCCTTCCTTCCAGCTTTTTTTTTTTTCCTTCTGGGCACAGAATTATACTGTGGATGTAGTCGATGGAATAGCTGAACAGTCTTTTTCTCAACTATATTCACGTCTAAATAAGATAAACTTGAAAATTGACCAATCAGTTATTCAAAGATAAATTATCTTTTTTTTTTTTTTAAGATTTTATTTATTTGAGAGAGAGAAAGTGGGGGGAGGTGCAGAGGCAGAGGGAGAGAATCCCAATCAGATTCCCCGCTGAGCGTGGAGCCCAACGCAGGGCTGGATCCCAGGACCCCAAGATGAGGACCTGAGCTGAAACCAAGAATCAGAGGTTCAACCGACTACACCACCCAGGCGCCCCAAAGATGAATTCTCTTTCATGTGCTACTTAGGATTTTTATGGTTTTTTCTTCTTTGGTCTATTTTTTGGCCATTTGACTGCTGATGGGTAACTCATGGAAGACCAGGGGATGACATAAATACTGAAATCTGCCCAGAAATTGTGAGTGTGTTTGGATGAGGAGAAAAGGGTCTGGTCTAGGAAGATCAAAACTGGTCACATGCAGGCTTGACCTTGTGTTCTGTAGACGGGACCACTGTGTGTTTCTGTCCTGCCCAAAAGGATGACCTAGTAAAGCCCAAGGCTTCTACTCTAGGTAGAAGATATTTGGGCTTGAAGACACTGTTCCCAGGCTTTGTTGTTGCCTGTCTGGGGCTCCTGCCTAGGATACCTGACTTTGGAACCCTAGTGCCATATGGGACTTGGGAGATGCCCATGCGTCCTCTTCAGCTCTCCGCTCATGAGGTCATACACACCGGGGTCTTCTAATGAAGAGAAAGAATTTCTCCATTCACCTCCTCAGGGAATGCAGGGAGGGCGTGAGGAGGGAGTGAAGAATGCCAGTAGTTACGACAGGTAGTGGCCAGGAAACTACGTGGTCTCTAGCAAGGTGTATTTACCACACGTGAGTGTCATGGCTGGCCTGTCTGGGATAGACAGAGGTACTAAAACAGCAGATAAGAGCTTGAGAGTGCTTTGGCTGTAGAGCTCCAACTCAGGAATTCGCAAGGTGAAGACAACAGTATCTTACATGAAGGTGCATCTCTTTTAGAAGGGAGAAGCACTGAAATGGGATTTAGGCATTTTCAAGTTCTTCTAGGTGTTTCAGTATTTTATTTAGTACTTGACTCTCCTGAAATCTAAAAATAGCAACTTATTTTGGGAGGGAGTGTGTTCATTTTTTTTGTTATTGTTGAGGTAAAATCCACAAAACCTAGAATTTGTCATTTAACCATTTTAGAGCGTACAGTTACATGGCTTTTACTAAGTCGGGGTGTTGTGCAACCATCACCACCAACTAGTTCCAGAACGTTTTCACCAACCCAGAAGGAAACCCTCCCATCCCCGCCCCCCCAGACCCTGGCAACCACTAATTGACTTTCCGTGTCTATGGACATTTCATATACATGCACACATACAATATCCTTTTGTGTCTGACTTCTTCCACTTAGCGTGTTTTCAGGTTCATCCATGTTGTAGCATGTATCAGTGCTTCATTGATTTTTAGAGCTGAACAATACTCCATTATATGGATACACCACATTTTGTTTATCCACTCATCTGTTGATGGACATCTGTGTTTCTACCTTTTGGCTGTTGTGAATAGTGTTGCTGTGAACATTTGTGTACAGATTTGTGTACACCTGTCTACACTTCTTTGGGGTATAGACCGAGAAGTGGAATTACTGATTCTTTGTGTAACTATGAGGAACCACCAGCCTGCTTTCTCAGAGGCTGCACTGTTTTATGTGCCCACCAGCAATGGACGAGAATTTCAGTTTCTTCATATCCTCGCTAATGCTTCAGATTTTTTTTATTTTTGTTTTGTCTTTTTTTTTTTAAAGATTTTATTTATTTATTTGAGAGAGAGAATGAGAGAGAGAGCACATGAGAGGGGGGAGGGTCAGAGGGAGAAGCAGACTCCCTGCCGAGCAGGGAGCCTGATGTGGGACTCGATCCAGGGACTCCAGGATCATGACCTGAGCCGAAGGCAGTCGTTTAACCAACTGAGCCACCCAGGTGCCCAGATTTTTTTTATTTTGATGATAGCTATTGTAGTGCTGTCTTATTGTGGTTCTGATTTGCATTTCCCTAATGACTAATAATTTGGGTATCTTTTCATGTGCTTATTGGCCATCTGTGTATCTTCTTTGGAGGAATTTCTGTTCAAATATTTTGCCCATTTTTTAAAACTGGGTTGTTTGTCTTTTTGTTGTTGATTTGTAAGAGTTCTCTACATATTCTGGATACTAGGCCCTTATTGGATATATGGTTTGCAGATATTTGTTTCCCATTCTTAGGTTGTCTTTTTTTTTTTTTATAAGATTTTATTTATTTATTTGACAGAGAGAGAGAGCGAGAGCAGAAACACAAGAAGGGGGAGTGGGAGAGGGAGAAGCAGGCTTCCTGCTGAGCAGAGAGCCCGATGTGGGACTTGATCCCAGGACCCTGAGATCATGACCTGAGCTGAAGGTAGACGCTTAACGACTGAGCCACCCAGGTGCCCCACTTAGGTTGTATGTTGTCTTTTCACCTTTTTGATTGGGCACCCTGGATGCAAAAGTTTTAAATTTCTTTTTTTTTTTTTAAGTAGGCTCCACGCCTAGCGTGGAGCCCAACATGGGGCTTGAACTCACAACCCTGAGATCAAGGCCTGAGCTGAGATAAAAGTTAGATGCTTAACTACCTGAGCCGCCCAGGCTCCCCAGAAGTTTTTAATTTTGATAGAGTCCAAGCTACCTACTTTTTCTTCTCTTGTGCTCTTGGTGTCATATCTAAGAAACCATTGCTGAATCCAAGATCATGAAGATTTTCCCCTGTATTTTCTTCTGAGAGTTTTATGTCTTAGCTCTTACATTTAGGTCTTTGATCCATTTTGAGTTAATATTTATGTGTGGTGTGAAGTAAGGTCCTGAATGTATTCTTTTGTAGGAAATCCAGTTGTCCCAGCACTATCTGTTGGAGAGACTGTTCTTTCCAAGGGCCTTGGAACCCTTGTTGAAAATCAGTAGGCCATAAGTAGATGGCTTCATTTCTGGACTTCCATTTCTTTTCCATTGACCTATCTGTCTATCCTTAGGCCAGTGCCATACATTTTGATTATTGTAGCTTTGTAGTAAGTTTTGAAATGGGGAAATGACTTTGTTGTTCCAACTTTGTTGTGCCGGATTGTTTTGGCTATTCTGGATCCCTTGAAATTCCATATGCATTTTAGGATCAGCTTGTCAATTTCTGCCAACAAGCCAATGGGATTTTGGTAGGGATTGCTGTGACTCTGTAGATCACTTGGGGAGAATTGCCATGTGAACAATATTAAGTCTTCCAAGTCCGTGAACACTGGATGTCTTCCATTTATTTAGGAACATACACATTTTGAGCTAGCTAAAATAATAAACTTGGTCAGTGCAATTCTGAAGCCATGAAGTATCCTGTTAAACAAGCCTTGTTTCAGTATGCCCGAAAAACTTCCTAAAATGTTTAATCATTTTAACCCACCTTTTAAAATGCAGGTTCAAGTACAGATGAACCCTTCTTGGAGGAGCTTTAAAAGCGTTGGCTATTCGTGCATTCAGTAGCTGTGTGAGTCCCTGCAACATGCTAGTACTGTCCCAGGCATCAGGGCACAGCAGAGAGCAAAACCAGCAAGACCCTGCCCACGTGGGGGCCAGGGGAAAGCCGGATGATAAAATATACAGGATGGTAGGTGATGAGCGTGTAGGAACAGTAATGAAGGGGGCGGTGAGCGTTGAGGACGCATTGTGATATTAAGTGGGGTCTTTAAGGAAGGCCTTGCTGAGAAGGCACCCTTTGACCAAGTGCAGAGGCTCTGGTGTGTCTGAGGCCAGTGAGGTCACACACCAAGCGAGGGATGGGGAGAGTGTAGGATTCAAGGCCATAGAGGAAGGGGTGGGGAGGGCATCCAATCTTGTAGGTCCTTTAAAACTGGAGTCTGACAGTGGCCACTGAGTCAGGGGCTGGCAGGTGCCCCGGAGGGCAGCTGAGCCAGGAGCATGGCCTGGCTTAGCATGCTAGAGCAGGTTCCAGCTGCTCTGTAGGGGGTAGAGAATGGGTGGGGGTCAGGCAAGGCAGAAACAGGGAGACCATTTAGGAGCTGTTGCTGTGACAGAGGTGGGCCAGTGGAGAAGGGTTTGGATTTTGAATATACTTCGAAGGTACAACAATTTGTGTATGGATCAAATTTGGGATACAAGAGAAAAAGAAGAGTCAATCAAGTAGGACTCGCAGGTTTTCTTCCAGAAGCCACAAGATGCAATGGGGAGGGAGCCTGGGGAAGACCCTGCTCCATGAGGTGGGCAGGGAGACCAAGGGGTCACTTTGGGACTGGCCAGTTTGAGGTGTCTGGTCGATGTTCCCATCTGATGTCTGTAGGCAGTTGGATATGAGTGATACTGAATAAAAGTTTAAAAAAACAAATTTTTGTTATAGTCGGTACCCAATCCTGTGTAATGGCACTACTGTGTTTTCTGTGCTCGAGCTTCCTGTTTTCTGTTGCTATGTATGATTAAATGATGACCGAAAAAATTTGCAAGACATCGGTGGGATGAGGTGACACTGTCGGTCTTTGCCTCAGCCCTGCCTCTGACAGCTAACATTCCGAGAGAGCATACCATGTGCTAAGGACTTGATGTGCATTATTTTATATTGCAGCGTATCTGGAGATTGGTCTCAGACTAAGCAACTTCTGCAAGATGAGAGCCAGCAAGTGCAGAGAGGGTTCAAACCCCGGCTGCCTGGCTGCCAAGCCCATGCTCTTGAGCTTTTTTCATGTCACTATCTGTGTGTCTCACATAAAGGGACAGGAATACACCTTTTTGATGTCAGGGGCACCGTCTTCACTATCCAAATGAAGCAGGTACAATGAATTACTAAGACTCATTTTACTGACGAAGGTTAACTAACTTGCCTGATGTCGCATGGCTGCTAAGTGGTTGTTATGGGTTGAGTTGTGTCCTCCAAAAAAAAAATATATTGATGTCCTAACCCCCAGTGTCTCAGAGTGTGACCTTATTTGGAGATCGGGTCTTTACAGAGCTAATCGAGTTAAAGTGAAGTCATTAGGATGGGCCTGATCCACTCTGACTGGAGTCCTCATAAAAAGGGGCAGTTTGGACACAGACACAGATGTGCATAGAGGGACAACGCCATGTGAAGAGGAAGGCAGAGATCTGGCTGATGCGATTATAAGGCTAGGAACAGGTGAGATTGCCGGCAAACTACCAGAGGCAAGAAGAGCAGTCTGGAATGTATTCTCCCTCGCAGCCCCCAGAAGGAACCAACCAGCTGACACCTTGATCTTGGACTTCCGGCCTCCAGAGCTGAGAAACAATCTGTTTCTGTTGTTTAAGCCGTCCAACATGTGGTGCCATGTTACCGCAGCCTGGCAAACTGATACAGTGGTAGGACCAAGATATATTGAACACCTGGGTGCTGGGGATACGGCACTGAACACAAGTTCATAAGGCTTTGTTGGCAGAAGACAGACAATGAATAAATATGTGATATCAGCTGCTGGATGCTAAGGAAAAATAAAGCAGGCAAGGGAACTAGGGTAGGGAGGAAGGAAGATCGGGTGTTAGTTCAGACAGGAATGGCTCTGATAACATGACATTTGAGATTTGAGCAGAGGCCTGGATGCAGTGAGCGAGCTGGCGGGGAGACCATCTGGGGTGTGGGCCTGTGTCCAAGGTACAGTAGGGGGCGGGTGTGGTTGGGGTGGAGCGGTGATAGGAGCCGAGGGAGGAGAGGTAGCCAGGGCAAATCACACAGTCTTGTTCCACAAGGGAGGAACGACCACTGAGCAAGGTGCCCGCTGCCTTCGTTACCTGCTGGAAGCATCCCTCTGGCTGATGCGTGGGCAGTGAGCCTGAGCGTGGGAGCCTGCTGCGGTGGCAGTGGGCAGCTTTTGCAGCTAGATCAGAGGTACTGGGGCAGAGGATTTGGGAATGTGCTGGATGGAGCAAGCCCCAGTCAGTGTCGGCATTCACTTATCTCCTGGGAGACTCACAACTTCTGCATTCAGGGAACCTGATGAGAGTTGATGTGAATAAGGAGGTTAAGGCTTTGGCAATGGTCAGATTGCTTGGACTTATACATGTACACAGAAATTCAGTGAGTAAATTAGTGACGAATTAGTAAAAGACCTTTATAGTGTGAATAGAAACACTATTGTAGGTTAATAGTAAGGTTAGGTCAAGATGTTTTTTAATTGAGGTAGGTGATTGTTGGTAATAAAACATTAATCATAGACAAGAACGGAAGGCTCATCTAGCTCAACTCTTGGATGAGAAAATTGGGCCCCAAGAGGTCTTGGTTTGTTAGACTATGAGTTCTAATTATATCAGTTTTTAAATTTTCGGTATCATCTTCTGAATTTCATGTATTAGAGAAAAGTTTACCTTTTATGGCTTTCAGGTATAGCAACATGAATAGGGTAATTTTTGCCTAATTGTTTATCTGAGACTTCAAGCCATCATCTTTCACTATTATTTTTAGATAAATTTTAATTAACAAGTACAGATTGAGCCCTGGCAAACCCAACCACTTGCCAAGCCTGGGTTACAACTTTGAATATGGAAACGGAGCATAGTAGAAATGAATAAACTCTGTGCATTTAAAAACCAGAGGATAGTAGAAATGAATAAACTCTGTGCATTTAAAAACTTTATCTATGGGGCACCTGGGTGGCTCAGTCGTTAAAACGTCTGCCTTTGGCTCAGGTCATGGTCCCGGGGTCCTGAGATCAAGCCCTGTGTTGGGCTCCCTGCTCAGCAGGGAGCCTGCTTCTTCCTCTCCCTCTGCTCCCCCCACATTTGTGCTTTCTCTCTGTCAAATAAATAAATAAAACCTTTTTTTTTAAGATTTTATTTATTTATTTGACAGAGAGAGAGACAGCGAGAGAGGGAACACAAGCAAGGGGAGTGGGAGACGCTTAACGACTGAGCCACCCAGGCGCCGCTAAATAAATAAAATCTTTAAAATAAAAACAAAACCCAAAAAACCTGATCTTTGAAACTCCTTTTTAAAAAACGTCATAATGGTCCTTAACGAAGCACCATTTTTTTTGCTGCTTTTTTTCAGCACCCTGCTGTTTCATGAAATGGCCAGAAAGCAGGTGACATGAATAGCAAGAGAAATAGGAGGTGCTGGGTATTGTTAGTTTCAGCTTCTCAAGTCTTAGCGCTTAAGGACAGTACCTCCTTGTTAACGCAGAGCCTCCTTGTGGCATTTCAGAGTTAGCGCTGCATTATTTCCAGAAGAACGTGGGCTGGAGATGGGAGACCAGGTGAACTGTTCTGGTCTACAGCTGAACTGATCAGCTTAGGGACCTCTGTACCTGGAAACTCCATGAGTCTGAGCTGGATTCTGATTCTTACCCTAACCCTGTCAACTACTTTTCTCTGTTAGTATTATTAGTTCAGATAAAGCTTCTTTAGTCTGAGGTCTGTATTAGTTAGCTAAGCTGTCATAGCAAAATCCCACACACTCGGCGACTTAACAGAAATTAACTTTTGCACAGTTCTGGAGGCTGGAAGTCCAAGATCAAGGTGCCAGCCGATTTGGTTTCTTCTGAGGCCTCTCTCCTTGTCTTGTAGGTGGCCACCTTCTCCCTGTGTCCTCATATGGTCTCTCCACTGTGCATGTCTAGGTCTTAATCTCCTCTTACAAGGACATCAGTCATATTGGACATCATCTAGACATTTTACCTTAATTGCCTTTCCAAAGGCCCTGTCTCCAAATAGTCACATTGTAAGGTACTGGGCGTGAGGGTTTCAACATAGGAGTTTGGGGGACACAATTTAGCCTGTAACAGGGTCTGACAATGAAGTGCAGATTGTCTCTCCATATACCAGTTCTTTCAAAAAGCTTATTTCTGATGGAATCCCAGATGGTTTTCCATCACACCCCTTATGGAATGGTAGAGCGTTACTTCTTTGATCTTATTTTTACTGCCCTGCAACATCATGAAGAACTTCACTGCTGGCACGTGTGGTGATTGGATGTGTGCCAAGAACTTCCCGACTGTCTCAGTTTGTGTGGACTGCTGTAACAAAACACCCGAGACTGGATTCGGAATAGCAGGCCTTCCTCTCTCACGGTTCTGGAGGCTGGGGTTCAAGATCAGGGCACTGGCAGTCAGGGTCTGGTGTGGGCTACTTCCTGGTTCACAGATAGTTGTTCCATTGTGTCCTCACATGGCGGAAGGGGCCAGGGAGCACTGTGAGGTCCCTTTTATAAGGGCACTAATCCCAATCGTGAGGGCTCCACCGTCATGACCTAATTGTCATGACCTAATTGTCCCCCCAACTTCCGCCTTCCCCCAGTGCTATCATACTGCAGGACGCAAACATTCAGACGATAACACCAATGATTCGTGTCCCATCTGACTTTACCTCACAAGCTCTGCACCAGCTTTCTCGTAGGGGCTTTGTTGTGGGGTATCTTTTGGGGGGGGTGTTGTCCTTCCAGTTGGCCTTTCCCATATGTCTCCTTATGTCCTCCTCCCCAGCCTCTTCCTCTTTCCCATGAGATGAGATTTATTTTTTTTATTTTTTTAAGATTTTACTTATTTATTTGCCAGAGAGAGAGAGCAAGAGAGCACAGCAGGGGGAGTGGCAGGCAGAGGGAGAGGGAGAAGCAGGCTCCCCGTGGAGCAGGGAGCCCGATGCAGGGCTCAATCCCAGGACCTCAGGATCATGACCTGAGCCAAAGGCAGATGCTTCACCAACTGAGCCACCCAGGCGCCCCGTGAGATGTGATTGAAATCACTGCTCCTGATCCCCCTGGACCAGACTCCGTCCAGCCGGTGACCTGGGGCAGGACCTGAGCCCCTCCCAGCCTTCACTGTTGATGAATTGCAGCTCTGAGCCTGTGATGCCTGGTTCCTTCTTGTCACCTCACTGTGAGGGGCCTTTTTTTTTTTTTTTAAGATTTTATTTTTATTTGACACAGAGAGAGAGAGAGAGAGAGAGAGCATAAGCAGGGGGAGCAAAAGGCAAGCAGAGGGAGAGGGAGAAGCAGGCTTCCCGCTGAGCAGGGAGCCCGACGCGGGGCTCGATCCCAGGACCAAGAGCCGAAGGCAGACGCTTAACGACTGAGCCACCCAGGCACCCCAGAGGGCCATTTTGTTAGAGTGATACCTCAGTTTGGGGCAGTTGTTCTAGTTGTTTCCCAGCGATCTTCTGCTGCCACATATGGCAGTGACCCAAGGGTAGAAGCAGGTACGTGTGGTGTTAGGGTCCTTCTAGAAGGATGTGGCCTGAATGCCTTCTGGGGAGAGACCCAATTGGAAGGTTGTCTGTGGCAATTACTGATTCTTCACGTGTCAGCAAAGTAGAACTGTTTCTTTGCAGGACGGTGGTAAACACCAGGCCCGTTTGCTTCTGGCGGTGTGCTGGTGTCCTTGGCACCAGAAGTTAGAAGACGTAGCCAATAGGAAGTCCAGTAGCACTCCCCATCCTCCTGTGGCAGAGGCTGCCAAGTCCCTTGCCCTTCTGCCCTCCTCCTCTTGGTAGGTGACGCGTCGGGCTCAGACGGCATTATTGCTCCTTACCCTGTCCCACGTTCTCCGGAAGGAGCTGAGAATCGGCAAGGGAGTCGCTGATTCGGGCTTGTGGGAGCTGCCTCAAGCAGCTGACACGGTCCTTTTGGAAGGAACATTCCTCTGCTGAAATCAGGAGACTGATATACTTTCAGTAATTTATAGCTAGGGTAGTGTATATATTTTGCATGTCAATAGAGGATATTTTTGCTGTTCTTTGAGATCTGCTGGAGGGGTGGAAATAGTCCAGATCTGGGCAGGTGAGTTGTTCCCCCAGTAATCTAATAGCAAAAGCACATCTGGGGGGAGAAAAAGCTCATCTAGCAGAATTGAGTTTATGGATAAGGAAAGAGCTTGTTGTCTGCTTATGTTTTATAAATTCTGTCAAGAAAGTTATGGAACTAGAAATTTCACATCGGGCCATGGTAAGGAAGGTGCTATGGACTGAATTATGTCTCCCCCATCCCCACCAAACTCGTGTGTTGGAGGCCTAAGCCTCAGTGTGACTGTATCTGGAGATACATCTTCAGGAAGTAATTAAGATTAAATGAGGTCATTCATTAGGGTGGGGCCCTAATCCAATAGGTTAGTGGCCTTATAAAAAGAGGGAGAGAGCGAGACATGTCTCTCCTCCATGTGGTGAGCACACAGTGAGAAGGTGGCCGGAGAACCGAGTTAGCACCTTGATCTAGGACTTCTAGCCTCCAGAGCTGTAAGAAATAAGTTTCTGTTGTTTGAGCCACCTACTCTGTGATATTTTGTTACAGTAGGAATTAAGTTAAACTTGGCTATTTTTCAAAAAGGACAGCTGATTGAACGTGAACGCCTGTGTTCAGGCTTGTATGTGAGCCAAATACAGGCATTCCCATTTATTTATATTTTTTTAAATGGTCTTTTCCTTTTTCCTTTTTCTTTTTTATGGCTTTGCTGACATGCAATAAACTACATATACTTGAAGTATATAATTGATGAGTTTTGACATGTGTATATCCCTGTGAAACCATCATCCCTCGAAGATAATGGGCATGTATCTATCACCCCCAGATGTTTCCTCCCCTCCTTGCCTCCCCCCGTCCCTCTCTGCCCCTGTCTCCAGGCAGCACTGATCTGCTAGTTTGCATTTTCTAAAATTTTATATAAACAGAATCGTATGGTATATACCTTTTACTCCTTGGTCTGGCGTCTTTCACTTGGCCAACCAGTTTGAGAGTCAGCCAGGTGATTGTGTAGGTGGACAGTTCATCCCTTTTTACTGCTGAGTAGGATGCCATGGATGTATACCACTCATTTGTCCATTTCCCTATTAATGGACATTTTGGATTTCTTCCAGTAGATACATATTCAACTTTTTAAAACACTGGCAAATCGTTTCCCAAAGTGGTTGTATCATTTTATACCCCTCCAGCAGTGTACAGGAACTCCAGTTATTCCATATTCTTGCCAGTGCTCAGCATGGCCAGTCTTTATTTTAGCCATTTTAGTGGGAGTGTAGTGGTAGCTCCTTGTGGCTTTTGCATTTCGCATTTAAATGACCACCAGTTAGAGGGGCGCCTGGGTGGCTCAGTTGGTTAAGCATCTGCCTTCGGCTCAGGTCACGATCCCAGGACCCTGGGATCGAGCCCCATGTCGGGCTCCCTGCTCAGTGGGGAGCCTGCTTCTCCCTCTCGCCCCAGCTCCTGCACTCTCTCGCTCTCTGTCTCTCAAATAAAATCTTTAAAAAAATAAAAATAAATGACTACCAATTAGAGAGTTAGTACGTGATTACTGTAAATTTGTGTTAATCTTATAGAAATACAATACAAAGATAACCATAAGAATCTACACTACTTTATTGTATGGAGTAGGAAAAAAGTAGGATGACATATGCAACCATCCAAGTGAGGGAGGTGTGTCGTTACCCGTGTGAAAGAGGCTCATGATAAAACGGGCAAAAAAGCCTAGTTGAACAGTCATATATACCTCTAGTCTTGGATGTGGGGGAGACAAAATGGGGGGCGGGGTTGTATGGAAGGGGGTGAGGTCTGGAAGCCCTTACTGCTGGACTGGTTTGCTTCCGGATTTTCCTGATTCTAAATGAAGCTCTCATGAACATCTTCGTG
This sequence comes from Mirounga angustirostris, assembly GCF_029215605.1. NCBI lineage: Eukaryota > Metazoa > Chordata > Mammalia > Carnivora > Phocidae > Mirounga > Mirounga angustirostris. Next base: position 9,710,307 of record NW_026991709.1, on the reverse strand, counting down.
CACGTGGCTGATGTTGCCAGTGCGCATCGCCAGAGGTGGAGAAGCTGTGTCCGTGGGCATAGAGCTAACCCCTTGGTCGCACGCGTCTGCGATCCGCTCGTTGTCTGCACTGACACCACGGCCCTTACACGGCTGCGCTTCAGAGTGTGTCTGTCCCCAGGACTGGGTTCTCTACACCGACCTAACCCTCCTCTGTTTCAGAGTCTTTCTACTGTTGCCAGGCTGTTTTCCTCCAATGAACTTTAGAATCATTTGTGAAGTTACATCTTGGGGGGGTGTTGATTGGCGTGAGGTAACAAGGACAGCATGTTTGGGAAAGAAGAGACATCTGTATGCAGTTGGCCCTCCCACATGGAAATGTGGTCATTCTCTTCATTGGGGAAAAGGTATTCACTTTGTCCCAAAGAATTGAGTCATTTTTCTTACGTAAGTCCTTCCGGTTTTCTAAATACACTGGATATTCTGTGCATGTATTTTGCTGCTGTGAATGGGTTTATTTCCCACTCTATGTTTTAACTGGTTGTTGGTGTGTAGAAAACGATTAAGTTACAGAATTTAGAAACTGGCCATCTTCATGAATTTATTTCTAATTTTTTTTTCACCTAACGGTTTTGAGTTCTGTGGCTAGACAAGCGTGCATATCATCAACCAATACTGAATTTGTTGTTTTTTTTTTCCTGGTATTTTGCTAGCATTTTCTGGAACAGTGTTCAGTAATGATGGTACTTGCAGTGTATTAGTTACAGTGATGTCAGCTGCTGTAGCAAAGCCATCCAAAAACCCAGGCCACCAGTAAGATAGAAGTTTCTCTCTCCTCTGTCAGTTCAGCATGGTGTTCCAGATTGGGCAGCTCTCTTCCCCATGGTTATTCCAGAGACTCAAGCCTGGGACTCTGCCATTTTTAACACATGGCTTCCAGAGTTGCTCTGTTTGCTGCCCATATAGGAGCATGCATAGATCTTAATGGCACACATTCCCTCCACTCATATCTCAAAGGGGAAAAATATTCTCTGGTGGAGCAACCAGGGCCTGGCTACCACTTTTACCACAGAAGCGGGGAGCATGATTCGGATGGACATTGCAGTCCCTGCCCCCACCTGGTGCGCACTGATTTTGATGGGGGCGCCTCCTGTCTCAATGATTATCTCAGACCTGCAGGCCCATCGGATTGCGGTCCCCTGAAACATCAGTTTAGTCTTTATTTACTAATTTAAATGACTGCTTATCTTTATATGGCCAGAAAGTATGCCATTTCATTACCTGATCGGTTGGTAGTGCTGAATTGCTTTTCTCAAAGCCACACAGTTCTGCCTTAACATTTTATTCTTGTGTTTTTGGTGATGATGGTACTCAAACTGATTCTCCCGATGCCTGAGATCGGCCTCGGAAGCAAATCTGCTGGAAAGTACGATAATTCAGATGTTGTGGAGTGAAGGAAGGAGAGAGCTCTCGGGTTCACGTTCAGGCTCACCACTTCTTCTGAGGTTGAGATGCACGTGCTGGTTGTCTACCCCACTGTTCACCCTCCGCCTTCTCAGTTATGTCTAGGGGTCAGGTGGCGAAGCGCTGCAGGGTGGGAGCGCCCATCTCCCAGCCTCAGCAGTCAGTGTTACTGTTCCAGGACTTCTTCCTAGTAATTCCGTTTTCCTTGGCAGAGATTGATTCAGACATGAGCATGTGACCTTTCCTGACCTATGAGTTGTGGCCAGCTGGCTTCTGGAAAGGGTTTCCTCTAATACAGAGAGGAAAGGAACAAACACTTGACTTTTTTTGTTCCTCTCTTTAATTGCGGGAGAATGTAATGCCTGATGTGCGGCAGACATCTGAGGCCACAGCAGGGAAAGGCCGAGGATAAGTCAACTCACCATGAGGAGCATGTAAGCACGAAAAGGCTCATCCTTTTAGGATGTCACTGAGCCCTTACATTAGCCAAATATAGGAATGTGCTCTCCCAGACCAGTTGCTTGGCCTTGGCACCGTTGACCTTCCGTGATAGGGCAGGGAGTGCTGTCCTGTGCATTCTAGGATGTTCATCAGCATCTTGGCCTTTGTTCGCTAGATGCCAACCCCCATTGTAACAGCCAGAAATGCCTCCAGACATTGACTGATGTCCCCCAGGGGCAAAACTACCCCAGTTTGAAAACCGCTGCTCTAGACTTTTGGTTGTGAGGGGATACATTTCTTTGTTTCGATTTTGTATAGTTGGGTGAGCTATGCTTTACAGCCCAATGCTGGGTAACTGACTCTACAATGTCAGACCATCCTTAACCCACAGGAACCCGTTTCCTCTGTGGGCAGAAGCAGGGACACTTGTTTCTCAACAGTAAAGGTGTTTGTCCTTAAAAGATGCAGCATGGCACCCTCACCATCTGCATTGGCATGGTTCTGGCTGGAATCAAGATATGTACAGAGAAACTGCGGAGGATTTTGTCTCCCCGCCCTGGTTTCATCCTCACTGCACAAGCCCTGTTGTGTTTCTGAGGAGGTAGTGTTCCTTCAGCACCTGCTTTATGCTCGCCTTGTGTTCAGCGTCTTGGTTCTAGGTGGCCCGGGCAGTTTTATAGCGGTTGGGTTCTGGAAAGCGGAGCCAGCTTGGGCTTGAAGGGATCTGGAGAGAGCCAGGCTTTCATGCCTCAGTCACCATTCCCGGGTGCCTTGTTAGCAGCCTTCTTCCTCCCATCATTGTTCTTTAACTGCTCCCTGCTTCTATGCAGAAAGCTTATCTCCGGGACCCGGATGGATTCAGATCAGAGTGAACAGGCAGAGCAGTGTTGAAGTGTGTTCTTCACCTCCCAGCTACGACTCTGAATTAGTTCCTTGCTGTACATGCAGGTCACATGATCCCAGCTCCCAGTGCGGCGCCTGAGGCTCTGGACTGGCAGAACCAGAGCACTCGGGGAGGATGCGTCCTGAGCTCCACACAGCCATTCTGAACCCACTTTGCTACAACACCGAGGATTGGAAAGTGTGGCTCTGGAGATCTCAAGAAACCTGCTCTGCGCAGGAGGAGATAACATTTAGTCTTATTTGAGTGTGCCAGTTCTGTTTTTCTGGGTGTGAATTTTAAAGAATATTGAGTTCTACCAGTAGAACTTTTGGGACTGAAGCCTGTTTGGGATTTGTAATGATATAAAGATATTCTTGCTGCTTTTCTGGCTCTGACTTTAACAAGTTGGTTTCCATATAATAGGCTTTTGGTTTGTTTGTTAAATATATCTTTTGTATGTGGGTTAAAATACATTTAAACAGCAGAAAAGAAGGTGTGTCCAGACAGCGAGTCATTTAGTATCTTAATGATACGCTCACTTTTATGAGATCTTCTGGTTTGCGGTTATAAGTTCTTAAGTATTTTCGTATTCTCTGCATCACGTATGTGTCACTGTTTAGTCCTGAAGGGCACGTTTGCCCCACATGTTCATTTCCTTTAATGTGGTTCGCTATCGAACGCTGCTGCCTTGACCGCCTCCCGCCCTTGTCCGTCATTCCAGCCTCTTAGCTCATAGCCCCCAAAATAGAATGATTCCCTTTAGTGAGCCCCTGTTACAAGCTTGTCACTCATTCTTTCTCGAACCTATAATCCCCCGCAGCTGGTGCTGTTCAACCCCTTTTACTGGTGAGGACACTGAGGGAAGCTCAGGCTTGCTTGAGGCTTCCTCGTTCAGCGTACCCTGTTCAGCTCAGCCGGCACGGCTGCAGAGCCCACGTACAGGTACATGGCTGGGAGCGCGGGCTAGGGACCTGCACTGCAGTGGGAAAAGGGTAAGATGTAAGGCTGGAAACATGGAAGGCATTACCGCTAGCCATCTAAAGTTTCTGTGTGGGAAGACAGGGAAGATTGTTATTAGTGGTGAGAGGGAGTGGTTTCTACAATAGATGTTGTAATAAACTCACAAGGGGAAAAATAAAGAGCAATATTTGGACATGTGTATTGCAGCTTGCCAAAGTAGCAATGCTATGTTGTGGTTTGTTTGGGGTTTGTTTGGGTATTTTGTTTTTAAGAGAGAGGGAAGGGGCAAGGGGGGAGAGAGAGAGAGAGAGAGAGGAGAATCCAAGCAGACTCCACACCCAGCGCGGATTCCAACACAGGGCTCATTCCCACAACCCTGAGATCTTGACCTGAGCCGAAATCAAGAGTCAGACGCTTAACCTAGGTTAAACCATCCAGATGCCCTGTCATGTTTTGTTTCTGTCTTTTTTTTTTTAAAGATATTATTTATTTAATTAACAGAGAGACACGCAGCGAGAGAGGGAACACAAGCAGGGGGAGTGGCAGAGGGAGAAGCAGGCTTCCGCGGAGCAGGGAGCCCGAGGCGGGGCTCAATCCCAGGACCCTGGGATCATGACCTGAGCCGAAGGCAGACGCTTAACGACTGGGCCACCCAGGCGCCCCACCCTGTCATGTTCTAAGAAGGAGTTTCCTGACCCAGTGTGGAGATTCCCAAGTCCTCTCAACCGAGAGCCGGGACCCGGTGTTCGTGTCAGATGGGTACAGAGGCGTGCAATCCTTGTGAATCGGATGCCCTGGGGAAGTGGGAATAGCGTGAACACCCGGGATGTTTCAGCTCCTTTCAAGCCTCGCCTGCCCGACCAGGTCCCCGTGCGCAGGGAACCTGTGCTGGGCTGGGCAGCGGAGGAAGGGTGGCCCCAGCTGCAGCACTCTGCTCTCCACGACACATCCCCTGCCCCTGCCTCGCTTTGTCATGAGTTAGACCAGCAATGCGTTCCCTCCACAGCAGAGCCAACTCTGGTTCAGCTGAGAAAAAGGAGTTTCGCAGACGGCGCCTCAGAGGCGTCGGCCCAGGGCTTGTGGTGTCGGGGCCGTCGTGCTCGCGGACGTGCGGTCGGTGGCGGCCGTGGGTCCCCCTGCTGTCGCCGCCCTGGCCCGGCCTGGGGTAGCCCCCGGGCCGCGCTTGTAAAGCCTCCCCCGGTGTGTGTGCTCCGCCTTCGGTGGGGCTCCTAGCAGGCAGCGCGGTAAGAAAGTGTGAGTTAGTATTAGCTCCGGCAGTAAGTAGAGCCGATTCGAAAGGAATGAAAATAATTGTAAGACATTTTTAAAAGCAAAACATGTATTCTGATGCGTCTCCACCTCATGTGGAAGGTCGGGTGAAGCAGAGAAGGCTGCGCCCTGCCAGCAGCTTCTCTGCAAGCCGAGGTCGTGGCGGCGGGGGGTGGGTGTTGGGAGGCAAGAGGTGACCGCTCGGCCGGGCGCGGCTCGGCAGGTTTGCGCTCCGCCGGCCGCGGATGCGACGGCGCCACTGAGCCGTGTGTCAGTCCGGGACCTTCTTAAGAAGCAAGTGCTCACTTCCAGGGGGAATGGGTGGGTGTCGCTCACTGCCCCAGTTAAACAGGAGCAGACTTCATGGGTTCTCTGTGAAATCCCCACTGCCTGTTAGGGCCCCGTTGCTGCTCCTGTCTCTTGCCGTCCCCACCCCGCCCTCCCAAGCTGGCACGGTGGCCGAGTCACTGCCATTTCCGGTGGGACATGACGCTCTTCACCATCTCCGCCTGCAGGACTTGGCCTGCTTTCATGTGGGAAGTGCTGGCCAGTTGGTTATTCGTGTCTGTCCGGTTTTCCTTCTGTCTGAAGGGCCCCGTTGGTGTCCCTTGGCAGGGATTTAATGAGTGTTCAAGCTTGTGCCACCTGGCCAGCCTTACTCACGGTACGGCTTCGGTTTTGTGGCATGAAACGAACAGCCTTTTAAAGATGACCAACTTCCAGAAGGAAAACCTGCTGGTATTTTACCATTTGCTTCATGCGAGCCCTGCTTTTAAATTGGCTTGCTTGTGTTTCTTTATAGACAAGCATCTGGCATTCCGAAGTCAGTCTTATCACCACAAAGAGCAGGTCTGGGCGCGCTCTTCTAGGAACTTCTGAAAATCAAACGTAACTCACCCCCTTCCCATATTGTTTAATTTCTCTTTAAAATTTTTTCGATTGTGATAAGATATACTTAACATACAATTTATCTTAACCATTTTTTAAGTGTATTAAAGTACTTTCTGAGTCCGTGGTCTGCCTTTTTGGAATTTGTAACCCTGTTTCTTACACAGACCCAGTCTGCATCGTGCTGAGTCCTGCCAGATAGCATGATGTCTAAGTAAAAGTGCAGTGCAGACATTCTCATGGGTGAAGCAAAGCGAGATACCTCCTGGTCTCTATTAACGAAGCTTGGATGTGCTTCCAACCTTCCTTTCTCAAACTTATGTTTTATAGATTTTTTTATTATTTTAAGGTCAGCCTGCTGAGCCAATGCAGACAGTGAGGTCCAAACTATTATATCTTGATTATAGCTCAAGGAATGCTTTTAAAATAGTGTCATTCTTGAGGAAAATAAGGAAGGAAGGCTTATTTCTGGTTTAATCCTAGCTTTTCCTTTCTGTTTAGCACTTTTCGAAGTGATTTTGAAAACATGGCCATTTTTTCCTTCCAGATTTATGAGTTTCCTTGAGATACTTATTTTATAGCTGAAGAATATTTCTCATCCTTTTTTTTTTAGTATACATCATTTTTATTCAGTGTTTATCATATGTGTTGTATATGTAATATAAATATGTATATATATATTATAGACTCTGTATATCTGTGTCTCTCTGTCTGTGTATCTATTAGGTTTACTTGGGTTTCTGGTTTCCTAAAAAACACACCCCAAACAATGAAACTTCCCTGGAAATACCGGCTTGTCCTGCTGGAGAAGCACAGTGCCTGGATAGAGGCTGTCCAGAGCAAGGCAGCATCGGTGTGGCCCTCCCTGACCCACACCTGGGTCCCAGTCTTGGCAGCTCTCCAACAGCCAGGAGCGGGTAAAGAGGAAATCAGGAGTTTTTAAGCGCTAGAAGGTAGACTCAGTTCAGGTGGCTATTTTGCTAATTAAGGGTTAAAAACACACTCAGGGTTGCCTGGGTGGCTGAGTCGGTTAAACATTGGACTCTTGGTTTCGCTCAGGTTGTGATCTCAGGATGGTGAGATCGAGCCCTGTGTTGGGCTCCATGCTGAGCGTGGAGCCTGTTTGGGATTCTCTCTCTCCCTCTGCCCCTTCCCCCGACCCCTGCTCGCTCACGAGTTCTCTCTCTCTCTCTTTAAAAAAAAACAAAACAAAAACAAAACCACCACCAAAATCTCACACTCAGGAGAGGCTGGGCTGAGTCCCTGGGTCCCTTCAGGATTTATTTATTTATTTGTTTGTTTGTTTATTTTTTTAAGATTTTATTTATTTATTTGAGAGAGAGAATGAGATAGAGAGCATGAGGGGTGGAGGGTCAGAGAGAGAGGCAGACTCCCTGCTGAGCAGGGAGCCCGACGTGGGACTCGATCCCGGGACTCCAGGATCATGACCTGAGCCACCCAGGCGCCCCCCTTCAGGATTTATTAAAAGGAGTCCCTTTGTTCTCTGGTGAGGAAAGAGTTTTCAGTTTGTTCAACAAACAAATGTCACTCAAGAGTTCGTGGTTCTTGCAGCTCAGCTGCAGGAGCAGTTGGGTGACACGGCATTCATTTCTTTTTTCTTTTTGGGTGATAAAATATACATAAAATTTACCATTTTAACTGTTTACGAGTGTACCGTTCCGTGGCATTCAGTATGTTTACCTTGTTGTACAACCAGCACCACCATCCAAAACTGAGACCGTTCCCATTAAACACGGGCTGCCCTCCCCCCTCCCCCAGCCCCTGGTCCCCTCTGCCCGTTCACTTTCTGTGTCTGTCACTTTGACGACTCTGGGGGCCTCGTGTAAGTGGAGTCATACAGCATGTGTTCTTTTGCATCTGGCTTATTGCATTGAGTGTGGTGTCTTCGGGGTTCATCCATGTGGTAGCGTGCCTCAGGGTTTCCTTCCTTGTTAAGGCTGAGTAACAGTCCACTGTATGTATAGACCACATTTTATTGATCCATCCTTGACATTTGGCTTGACATTAGCACTGCAGTGAACATGGGTGTGCAAATACCTGTTTGAGTCCTTGCTCTCAATTCTTCTGCACATGTGCTCAGAAGTGGAATTGCTGGATCATACAGTGATTTGGTAAACAAGTCAAATATTTCATCTTTTTTTAACAATTTTATTTGTTTTTTTAAGTAAACTCTCCACCCGAGGTGGGGCTCGAACTTACGACCCCCTGATCAACAGTCATGTGCTCTGCCGACTGAGCCAGCCAGGCACCCCTAATCTTTTGAGGAGCCACCATCCTGTTTGCACCGCGATCGCACCATTTTACATTCCCACCAGCCATGCACAGCACTCAGTTTTGAAACCTCCTAGGCCAGGGCTCTTCTAAATAGAACACTTTCTTTTTGAAAAGCCGCGACAGCCATGGGCATCTGGCTTGATCTCGCTCTCCGAGAGGATGCAGCAGAAGGCCTCCAGTTTCCTACTGAGAGGTGTTTTTCAGATCCTAAAAGTGGGCTGGCCACATGGGCCAAACACTTCCTCATGTCCAGGGATGCGTGAGTCGACAGCTCCCAGGTAGAGGAGCTCCTGAGTCAGTGGCTGACGGAAGAAAGCAACCATGGCTGAACCACCACCCTGAGCTCTGAATCTTTAGCAGCCAAAGTGGGGGAATGAATCATTGGATGACTTGTTCCCTTTTAAGTTGGCCCTGAAAACATGGACATGGTCCCCTCCTGGCCATGCATTAGCCCTCAGCAAACCTAAAGGAAAAGTTTTGGAGAATTTGGGGGAGCCAGAGTGGGAACCTTCGTGGTGGCCACTGTTTCCTTAACAGCACCAACAGTTGGCTTATGTTCCCCTTCAGGGACGTTTGCGAGATGCTACTTAATTAATACTGCTCACCCAGAAGCTGTTTGTTTTGCTTTGTTGTTTTTTTTTTAATTCATTTAGCCAACATATAGTACATCATTAGTTTCACATGTAGTGTTCAGTAATTCATCAGTTGCGTATAACACCCAGTGCTCATAACATCACGTGCCCTCCTTAATGCCCATCGCCCAGTTACCCCATCCCCCCACCCACTGCCCCTCCAGCAACCCTCAGCTTGTTTCCTAGAGTTGAGAGTCTCTCATGGTTTTTCTCCCTCTCTGATGACTTCCCATTCAGTTTTCCCTTCCCCTATGATCCTCTATGCTGTTTCTTATATTCCACACATGAGTGAAGCCACATGATAATTGTCTTTCTCTGATTGACTGATTTTGCTCAGCATAATACCCTCCAGTCCCATTCATGTCGATGTAAATGTTAGGTATTCATCCTTTCTGATGGCTGAGTAATATTCCATTGTATGTATATACCACATCTTCTTTATCCATTCATCTGTTGATGGACATCTTGGCTCCTTCCACAGTTTGGCTATTGTGGACATTGCCGCTATGAACATTGGGGTGCAGGTGCCCCTTCGGATCACTACATCTGTATCGTTGGGGTAAATACCCAGGAGTGCAATTGCTGGGTTGTAGGGTAGCTCTATTTTCAACTTTTTGAGGAACCTCCATACTGTTCTCCAGAGTGGCTGCACCAGCTTGCATTCCCACCAACAGTGTAGGAGGGTTCCCCTTTCTCCACATCCTTGCTAACATCTGTCGTTTCCTGACTTGTTAATTTTAGCCATTCTGACAGGTGTGAGGTGGTATCTCATTGTAGTTTTGATTTGTATTTCTCTGATGCCAGGTGATGTGAAGCATTTTTTCATGTGTCTGTTGGCCATTTGTATGTCTTCTTTGGAGAAAGGTCTGTTCATGTCTTCTGCCCATTTCTTGACTGGATTATTTGTGTTTTTTGGGTGTTGAGTTTGATAAGTTCTTTATAGATCTTGGAGACTAGCCCTTTATCTGATATGTCATTTTACAAATGTCTTTTCCCATTCTGTCGGTTGTCTTTTAGTTTTCTTAACTGTTTCCTTTGCTGTGCGTCCCAGTAGTTCATTTTTGCTTTTGTTTCCCTTGCCTTTGGAGACCCGTCTAGCAAGAAGTTGCTGCAGCTGAGGTCGAAGAGGTTGTTGCCTGTGTTCTCTAGGATTTTGATGGATTCCTGTCTCACATTTAGGTCTTTCATCCATTTTGAGTTTATCTTTGTGTGTGGTGTAAGAAAATGGTCCAGTTTCATTTGTCTGCCTGTGGCTGTCCAATTTTCCCAGCACCATTTATTGAAGAGACTGTTTTTTTTTCCATTGGATATTCTTTCCTGCTTTGTCGAAGATTAGTTGACCACAGAGTTGAGGGTCCATTTCTGGGCTCTCGATTCTGTTCCATTGATCTATGTGTCTGTTTTTGTGCCAGTACCATACTGTCTTGATGATGACAGCTTTGTAATAGAGCTTGAAGTCTGACATTCTGATGTCCCCAGCTTTGGTTTTCTTTTTCAACATTCCTCTGGCTATTTGGGATCTTTTCTGGTTCCATACAAATTTTAGGATTATTTGTTCCAGCTCTGTGAAAAAAGTTGATGGTATTTTGATAGGGATTTCATTGAATGTATAGATTGTTCTGGGTAACATAGACATTTTAACATATCTCAATATCATAAAAGCCATCCATGAAAAGCCCACAGCGAATATCATTCTCAATGGGGAAAAACTGAGAGCATTTCCCCTAAGGTCAGGAACACGACAGGGATGTCCACTATCACCACTGTTGTTCAACATAGTACTAGAAGTCCTAGCCTCAGCAGTCAGACAACAAAAAGAAAAGGCATTCAAACTGGCAGTGAAGAAGTCAAACTCTTCGCAGATAACATCATACTTTATGTGGAAAACCCAAAAGGCTCCGCCTCCGAATTGCTAGAACTCATACAGGAATTCAGCAACGTGGCAGGATGTAAAATCAGTGCACAGAAATCAGATGCATTTCTGTACACTAACAATGAGACAGAAGAAAAAGAAATTAAGGGATCGATCCCATTTACAATTGCACAAAAAACCATAAGATGCATAGGAATAAACCTAACCAAAGAGGTAAAGGATCTGTACTCTAAAAACTACAAAACACTTATGAAAGAAATTGAGGAAGACACAAAGAGATGGAAAAACAGTCCATGCTCACAGAAGGTGTTTTTAAATGGGGCTCGCAGCCTCATTTCCTGCTTGAAGTCTGTCACCCTAGGGGAGGAGGAGCTCTGTTAGGGGAATCCTTGGTTTCCAGAAGTGCTCTAAATCCACTGCATGCAAAGTATTTTCAACCGGTGATTCTAATCTTCAGTTTTAAGACTTGCAAAATGTTGGGCGCCTGGGTGGCGAAGCGTCTGCCTTCGGCTCAGGTCATGATCCCAGGGTCTTGGGATGGAGCCTTGGACTCCTTGCTCAGCAGGGAGCCTGCTTCTTCCTCTCCCTCTGCCTGCCGCTCCCCCTGCTTGTACACACTCTCTCTCTCTCACTATCTCTCTTGCTCTGTCAAATAAATAAATAGAATCTTCAAAAAAAAAAAGGGACTTGCAAAATATTTGTTTAGAAATTTTCCTTAAATATCATTTAGGAAATATTTTATTTTCCCTTTTAATCCTAAATATTAATTACTATTTATCTTTTCCTCTGTCTTCTTAAAAGGAAATTTCATGTTCCCCAACTGCACCTCATCAATGCAGATTTCCTCCTTGGCTACAGTGTCTCTTGGGATTTTCATCATATTTTGGGTCTGCAGGGATCTTACCTCCAAACATAGAGCAGTTTGAGCTTTGCTTTTCTGATTCGATGTATTTCTCACCCTTCTTCATCAACATACCTAACTAGTGTCCTTGTTTGCTTTTGGGACAATAAAGGGCATTACCTGTAAATGACTGGGCTTCAGTGGATTGTCTTAGAATGCATCTTCTCTCCATCTCTCGAAGTCTTGTGCTTCATTTTTGGTTTATCGTGATAAGAGGTCGTGTTTGCTGGCCGCCTCCTGGGTGGGAGACATTGCTTTACTCTTTGTAGGGGGTGTCTCATTTGATGCTTCCAACTTTGTGAGGTGCTGTGATCTCCATTTTTATAGATGAAACGATAGCCAGAAATTGCCCAACAAGCCAATGGTGGGACGGGGATGTCAGCCTCTCATCTTCAAGCTCACATGGTAAACCAGAATTATAATATTGTAGTCTGGTTTGTTTGCCTGGCCTCAGTGTGGAAGCACCTGTTAAGTGCCAGGCTCTATGGGAAGTGGGTTAGCACAGCCGCTGTGACCTAGGCACGATTTTAGCCCCATGATTCGTGATGAAAATGATACAGAAGGGTTGAATCTCCTAACTGCCCCAAGGAGCAGGCTCGCAGGGTCTGTCTGGCCACATCCTGACTCTAGTTGAAGAACTTAGCTTGGCTCACGGTCTCTCCATGGCTGTGCTCTGCTCCTGAACTTGTGTGCTTTGATCTAGCTTGACGACCTGATGGGTGAAAAGAATAGTACTTTCTTGTAGTTTTAATTGCGTTTTTCTTACCAGGAACGACAAGCAGCTTCTCATTTTTCTAAGTACGGTCTATTTATATCTTTTGTTTTTGCTGAATTTTCAGATCCGACAGCTTCCTTTATCTTTCCACCTTTCCCTCAACAGTACTGAGTCCCTTTCTCAGACATGCCATGTTTGTGTGGATTAACACAGAAAGCAAACAGTGAATAATCTATTCCTCATTTATTGGTCGCAGCTTCAGTGCTTGTTATGTTTCTTTTCCTATGTCTTTTTTCAAATAAGTCACACATTTAAATGAAAAAGAAATGAGCAAGCAGCCTCATTCATTTAGAATGGATGGTTGTGGTTCATTGTAATTGCATTTATGTGGGAAGAGGTTTATCAGTCAGGATAGAAAGGGTTATGCCATGGTAACAAACAATCCCTAATCTCCGTGAGTTTTACATGGTTGAGTTCTGCCTCACTGGGTCAGCACGTGGTTTCTGTTCTATAATTTCTGAGGGAGCCAGGCTGGGAGGGGCTTCAGCTCAACCCACATGTCCATGATCTAGAGTCAAGAGAAGAGAATGCAACAAGCTTTGAGTTGGCTTTTAAAGCCTGGGGCCTGCATGACACGTATCACTCCACTCACCCCACTGGCCAGAGTCAGTTATTCTGCCACACCCAGGGTCAAAAGGGCAGAGAAATGGGATTCTGGACATGCACAGCCCAAGGAAGACAAACGCTGGTGAGTCCCAGGTGACCCACCACGCTGGGTGTGCCCCATCTTTTCTACCTCAAGCAGCAGGAGTCCTTGGAATACACTGAGCAATATGAGAGTGGGTATTAACTTAATAAACAGGTGCTTGGGGGCACGTGGGTGGCTCAGTCGGTGAAGCGTCTGACTTCGGCTCAGGTCATCATCTCAGGGTCCTGGGATCGAGTCCCGTGTCCAGCTCCACACCCAGCGGGGAGTCTGCTTCTCCCTCTGCCTCTCCCCTCCCCTGGCTCAAACTCTCTCTGTCTCTTTCAAATAAATAAAATCTTAGGGGAAAAAAAACACACAGGTGCTTGATCTTGACAAGAACAGTTGCTACAGGTGAAGACAGAGGCCCTCCCTCGTGCTCTTGAATCCCTGGAGAAAGCCCACGGCCACATTATTGATAAGCCAGCTGAGTCACAGACATGATTTTTTTTTTTTTAAGACTTTATTTATTTATTTGAGAGAGAGAGAATGAGAGAGGGCACATGAGAGAGGGGAGGGTCAGAGGGAGAAGCAGACCCCCTGACGAGCAGGGAGCCCGATGTGGGACTTGATCCAGGGACTCCAGGATCATGACCTGAGCCGAAGGCAGTCGCCCAATCAACTGAGCCACCCAAGCGCCCCAGACATGATTTTCTAAAAGCCGCGTCTTCAGGACTGGCCAGCACTGGATAGTCACTGAAGCCGGGGGAAGGGTTATATTGCTGTTCCACCTGCTTTTCTATGTGTTTGAAAATGTCCATAATAAAATGCAGTTTCCTGTGCATTTGGCACATTCATTTCCCCTCCGCCAAAGCTGTCTCACTTTGTTCTTATCCTGTTACAGCCTGTGTTTCAGCTTACCTCAGGATTTGTTTTGACAGGAGCACATTGAAAAAAATTATTTGGGGGGCACCTGGGTGGCTCATTCGGTTAAGTGTCTGACTCTTGATTTCAGCTCAGGTCATGATCTCAGGGTCATGAGTTCAATCAAGCCCCATGTTGGGCTCCATGCTCCATAAGTAGGCATGGAGCCTACTTAAAAAAAAAAAAAAAATCCGATTATCCTATTGGATGCACAGGAAGTGGCTCCGTGCTCAGCATGGGGTCTGCTTGAGATTCTCTCTCCCTCTCTCTCTTTCAAATAAATAAATAAAATCGTTAAAAAAACTTATTTTGTTGGCTTTTCCTTTGTTTTAAAATATCAGATTTTTATATATAATGTTTTAAGGTATTTCTTGATGACCTCTAGTTATATGGGTGGTTTTGTTTTTTTTTTCCGAGATGCGGGTTTATTGAATTTGAGAGTTCAATTAGACTACAGGCTTCCGATGAAAAATATTTTCCTTCCTTTTCCTTTACCTCCTGCATAACCTCAGTGTATATTTTAGGGGCAAGATTGTTTTCTTTGTTTATAAAAAGAAAGCTGTCATGGCCTTAAGACCATACGGTCCAGGGGCCAGCGGTTGGGAGACACAGATAGAATGCGGTTGGCATCACACACGTCTTGTGACATTCTTCCAGAACGCCTGCTTTGTTTTAGGCTCTGTGCAGAGTGCTGAAAACCACAGAGGAGAAGACAGCATACTCGGCCCTCAAGTTGCTCCCCGCCTAAGTCAGCCCAGGAGCTGATAATCATTAGGACAGTTGTAAATCGGTGACAGATGTGCACATGTAGCCCAGGGCAGGAGTCACTAAACACGCAGGATGGGGTGCCCTGCCAGGGCGGGGACCATTCTGCCTCCAGGAAAGGGGACGCTAAGTCTCACGTGAGGAAAATTAGCCAGGTGCACAGGAAGGAGGTTGGGCAGAGGGGCAGGCGGGAACCACAAATGGATCTGTGTTGCTACAAAGTTTGAAGCGGAAGTATTAAGAGATGGATGGGGGAGGGGGAGGCAAAGCAGGCAGGAGTCATGCTATGGAGGCCTTTGAGTGGCTTTTTAAGAAGCGTGGACTTCACCCTGTAGGCTTTGAGCAAATATTTGTGGCTTGTTCCATAACTACAGACACTTTGTATTATAAGACTGAGTCATGAGGAGCCACCCAGCCACAGCACTCTGCCCGTGGTCACTCGAGGCTGTGCAGAACGGCAGTGATCCGCTCACACTCCTGACCGTGTTCCTCAGCTACCACAAATACCCAGGCTGCTTTAGCGCAGACAGGATCTGTGTCCAGCCGGCAGAGGCCTGGCCCAGGAATCCTGTTGCTGCACCCGAGCAGAGTGGGGCGTTTCTCCTGTGGGACGTGGGTCCTTCCCACCCAGCAGGATCACCAACTGCTGAAGATGCCAGGAGTCATGGGCTAGAGGTGTGCTCCCCCCGTTTCTTCTGGGGTGACCCCTCACTCAGAGCCACCTGCCTGCGAAGCTGAGCTAGGAGAATGATGGGGATAATTCAGACCTCTTCTTCCCGGGAAGATGCCAAGGGCTTCCCCAGCACACAGACAAGGGTCTTCTTAGGGATGAGGGTCGAGTCCACCGCCCCCACCTCCAGCCCGATATAGTCTATGTTCTGCTTAGCCAAGGGTGTGGACTGGAGCCCTCACTGGTACCCGGGTTTCCATGTGTGACCGAGGAGTTGGTCTTATGGTGACAGGGTCTCTCTTGCTCTTGATTCTGATCCCTGCCTCATCTCCAGCATTGCTAGGGGCTTCGCTGATACCCATGTCCCTGGACCCTGGCTCATGGCCCCCCGGTGTTCCCCACGCAGGCCCTCTGTCTTCCTTTTGCATCTGCTCGTGTCTTCCTGGCCCTGAAAGATTTACTTTACATGGTAAATGTCGCTCCCTTCCTCCTCATGTTTTCACTCTTGTTTTCCAGGCCCTTCAGAGTAACCTGAGGTATTCCTTATTGCCGAGACGGCTCATTATCAGCAAGAGGTTAGCTCAGTGCTTGCATCCTGCTTTGCCCAGTGGTGTGCACCTAAAAGCCCTAGAAACCTATGAGATTATCTTCAAAATTGTGGGGACCAAATGGCTGGCCAAGGATTTGTTCCTATACAGGTATAGTAGCTTCCTACCATATCACATTCTTATTACCTGAATAATCCGCATTTCGGTTCATAAGATGAGAAAATGACAAAATGGGGAGTGGTGACCAGCAATTCATCGTAAAGATGCCAGCAGGAGATAACCAGTGCTTACGTCGGGAACGCACCCTCCCAGGCCTTTTTTTAAGTGTGTTCGAAGTCTGACTGTGACGGACCTCCTGTCTAGGTGCCTGCTCTTTGCCGGACGGTACGTTGGGACCGTCCCGTGATGAGCAAGCGTCTACAGCCCCAGTGTAAACGGCTGGCTGGCTGCTTTTGAAAACTCCCTGTGGCTGGGTGATTGTTGCAAACTTCTGATTCGGTGTCTCATTTGTCCCTCCTCTCCCCGTCTTCTTTTCCAAAGCTGTGGCTTGTTTCCTCTTCTGGCAAACGCGGCCATGTCGGTGAGGCCCGTGCTGCTCGGCCTGTATGAGAAGTACTTTCTCCCACTGCAGAAGCTGCTCCTGCCCAGTCTCCAGGCCTTCATTGTGGGCCTGCTGCCCGGCCTGGAGGAGGGCTCTGAGATCTACGACAGGTGGGTCTCATCCTCACGGACGTGCTGACGGTTCTGTAGCTTGTGTGTGATGCTGCCGCTTTGGGAGAAGCGGGGAGGGAGGTGCAGGGGTCTGCACGGCAGGGAAAGATGCAGAAGTCGGGGTGATGCTTGACATTGCTGTGCAGGTCTCTGCTTGACCAAATACTGCAGGAATTGCCTGCAGTCACAGGTGAGAGTCAGAAAGTGAGAAGGTTTCCCAGAGTCCCATGGTCAGTGAGTGGCAGAGCTGGGATCCTAAGCCACATAGGTCAGATTCCGAAGCCTGCTTTCCTCCCGTTACACTAGGCTGCTTCTCGGTCGAAGCAGAGCCATGCTTCATTGATGGCTGGGGCACGCAAAGGCGATGCTAAGCAGAATGGCTTGACAAATTTCAGCAGCACTTTGGGGAAATTTGTAAAGCCCATATGCATAAAAGTTCATGCAGGGGTTCTTTTTGGTCATGCTTAGGAGCAGAAGAAAGCATAAATCCATCCAGACTATTGGGTATACACAGTATCCTGTTTCCCTGGGGAATCATTACATTAAGAGTTCACTCCTGTCATATTAACCATTCTGAGTGATCGCTGTGATTAACCTCTGTTAATAGGACCTGCTTTAAGAGCCCATGTGCAGCCTGACTGGGAGGTTTAGAAACCTCTGTGCTTGCAAAAGTTTCCATTTGATTACACCACACACTGCTCACATTTCCCCCACACCAGAGGCCCCAGCCACACCGCCTTTGTCACGTTGGCTGTGACTGGGGGTGGAATGTGGGGGGCTGGGGTGGAATCAAGGAATCAATTCAAGGTCTGTTTGGAGTGCTCCCCTAAACTCAGAGAAACCAAATAATTAGAATGGTTTGAGGGATTGTGGCCAGTGACCAAGGGTACATTTAAGTCATGAGCATCTGTAGTAGAATTTGACAAACCTAACCAAAAATTTGCACTTCAAACATTTCAAACTTTCACATAGAACAGGTGGTGGCTTCCCACTTCCCAGTGAAGAGTCCACCTTTGCAGTGGGTCAGGTCGGTAGGATCTACTTCCTTAGGAGGCAGAGTCTGTGTCGGGACTATTTTAAGCCTGTGGCCATATGCAAGATTGGTAGGTGTGTGGAGGGAATGAGCAGAAGGTCATTTAAAAGTCAGCGAGAGGACCCTTCCCAGATCTATCCCAGGCTCTTTCTAGAAGTTCTGGCCCATTCATGTTTCCCAAACAGATCCGTGTATCACAGTGTATATAAATGTTTTTTCCATCATCTGACAGATGAACACATCAGTTCCCAAAATGTATTGCAGTTTTGTTTTTTTTTTATTTGTAAGAATGAATCACACCAGAAGAGTGTAAATAGTTGGGGTGTTTTTGTGCATTCTCTTAGTTGATCAATGAGGGTTCATTTGAACATCTGCTAAAGTTGCTTAACATGGATTTTTTTGGTGTGATTTCTTGACATCGAACCAAGAGCTGAGTAGAGCTGCATGAATCACTGAGTAGATGGAGCCATGAGAGAAAACCAGGCCCAGGGTCTGCAGCACCCCAAAGCCATTCGTTATCAGCTCTCTGAGGTGGATGCTGGTCGAGGGTTCTAGAATCTCTGAGTGGGTGTGTGTGGGCACAGTAATTGGGATGACTGCACCAGAGTCTTGGGTCTCTGTATCCATGTTAGTTTGAGAGAAGTCGGCAACTCTTTCTTCCCCTAAGTGCTCAGGAGCCGAGGCAGACACCCACAGCAAACACTGTGCAGGAACAAGAAAGGGAGGGGTGGGGGCTGAAGGGGAGGGTCCTGATGTCCCCGTTGGCAGCAAATGCAGAGGGCTGAGTTAGGCTGGGGCCTCTGCAGGCCGGGTGACTCACGAATTCCCTGGAGGCGCAGACTGTTCCTGGCTTGTGCTTGTCCGTGGAACTCTGGCCAGTGTTAGGACTAACGCTTCACCCTGGCTTTCTAATCCTTGTGTGCCTGCGAATTACTCCTGGCCAGATTTTCTTCTTTCAAGTGCCCATGAAGTAGCTTCACAGCTGCGTTTTGCTGCACCGAGAAAGCAGGAGTAGTGTGGACAAAGTACCAGACTCCTCTTCTGAGGATTTGGGGGAAAGGTGACTATTTGCAGAGGTCTGTAAGCAAGCAGAAATGTGAGTCCGCGGTTCTCAGCTGGGCTGATCTGTATCCCCCAGGGAAGTTTGGCATCATTCTTCTGGCTGTTACCACAGGGTAGAGAGGGTGCTACTGGCGTCTAGCGCTCAACGTCCTGCAGCGACATGATTGTCCCCACGACGAAGGCTTATCTGGCCCAAAGTCCATCGTGTCAGGGTTAAGAGAGCCCCATTTAAATAGTAGTTGAAACATATGTATATATTTTTAAGATTATTTATTTTAGAGAGAGAGCGTGCAAGCGAGCAGGGGGAGGGACAAAGGGAGAGGGAGAGAGAGAATCTCAAGCAGACTCCCTGCTGAGCATGGAGCCCAACTTGGGGCTCAGTCTCATGACATGAGATCATGAGCTGAGCTAAAATCAAGAGTTGGACGCTTAACTGACTGAGCCACCCAGGCGCCTGGAAACACATTTATTGACCTCTCTTTTGGTTGATTCCAGGCACCACGGTGAGCTCTGCTGGTTCTAGGATTTTTTTTACCCCTCTGGACATGGACCTGACCTGTGGTGGTGCAGGACGCTGTTGTCACTGTTGTGCTCCTTCAGATGCTCGTGCCCCAAGCTCTTTTGCTCTTGTGACAGCCTGGCTTTCCAGGACCATCCACTAGGCAAGGGGCTACATGGCCAAAGTTGGGAAAGGCTTGGGGTTCATGGCAAGCGGTCTGTGTCACTTGCTGTCCATCGAATAGAGGAGAGCGTGTGGGTGTCGTGCGAGTGATCTGGTGTTTGTAGGAGGCATGAGCGCACCAGCCAGCGTGAGGCAGGAGGGATGGAAGTAGGAAGGGTTTGGAGGTTGCTGGTTGATTCTGAATAGAAAAGATTGCAAGTCCTGGGCTCTCAAATGTGTGTGCTAATTTTGGAATTTCACATCTGAGATGATGGGAGTGATTCTTATTTAGTAGAGAGTTACCTGCCTCTTAACCTAGTTATCTTGTTCTTCACTGTGCGCTCCATAGCCAAGGCTTGTCATAATTGCCCTTTTGTGAACCATGGCATCGTTTAAGTTTTTAATATCTATTAATTTTTTTAGGATAAAATGAGACTTAAGCTGCATTTCTTTAATAAAGAAAACTAGCTGGCGCACTCTGAATATTGAAGACGGGATAGCTGAGGCGGCATTACCCAGATTTCTTGTCTGTGGACCAGCTCGTGGCCAGCGTTCCGTGCAACTGACTTTGGGAATACACTGTTCTGAGCAAAGGGGAACGTGATATCAGTGTGTACATTGCAGTGTTTGTGACGGGTTTTATCTAAGCGTCAGTCTTCCCCTGAGAGGGATCCTAGGGAAAGGGGAGCACTCCCAGGGGCTTTCTCAATTAATCTCCTACTGTAGGAATCTGCCTAGCTTGGGGACATCCTGTCTGCCCAGGGGACAGTGACCCATCCGCCCCACCTGCTGCACCATGCTTCTGCCTCAAATTGCGGCCTTTGCTGCGGTATTTTCAGAGCTGGGCAAGATAAGCTGTATTTGTTTGCTCAGCCTCAATAGGAGATCAGTCGGTATCTTTAGCCACTAAACTCTTCTGTGTGCTTTTCCTAAACATTTGGCTGTTACTCATACCTCTTCAGTTTTGTTTTTCTATAAAGATGATACTGTACATCATTTGCACAGTAAAAATCACATATTTTGTGAGACAAAAAAGTTCAGACTAGCTTTAAAGAGAACAAAATTCGCTGTTAATATAAAAAGGTAGTAGGGGCACCTGGGTGGCTCAGTCGGTTAAGCATCTGACTCCTTATTTTGGCTCAGGTCATGATCTCAGGGTCGTGGGATCGAGCCCTGTGTTGGGCACCTCGCTCAGTGGGGAGTCTGCTTGAGATTCTCTCTCTCTCTCTCCCTCTGCCCCTCCCCCTTCATGTGCGTGCATGAGCTTTCTTGCTCTCTCAAATCTTAAAAAAAAAAAGGTAGTAGATAATTTTTGGTATGAAAAGTCTTTGTATACCCTGAACTGATTATTGAAAAGTAAGCTGAAGACGATTTGAGTCGTAATAGAAGGGCGGGGCTGGCATTCATTTCACAGTGGTTTTGAGCGCTACCTGTGTGGCCGGTGATCCTCTGGATGCTAAGGACGCAGACCCGGTGGTCACGGCAGGCGGCGGGGCCCAAGTGCTGACTCTGTTCGCCCATGCAGGATTTTACACGAGACTCTCCAGCCCTGCTCAGAACGTCTCCCTCTCTCTTCTGTATCTCCTAGCTGACAGCTAACATGTACATTCGTCCTAGGGACCACTGCCAGGAGGCAGACACGGGATTTGGACGACAGGGGCCTGACTCCAGGAAGCTGGGTAGCCCATTGCATCACACTGGGCTACTCCTTCTGTGATATTTGTGTGTCTTCTTTGCAAATAGGAGACGCGAGGAGTGGAATGCTTTTGGATTTTGAGTCCGTCCACTCATTCAATGAAATCCCCTTGTGGGAATTTGCCTCTGCTGTTTTATTGACAGCTGCTCTCATCGGCCTAGCAAAGCCGTTTCCATTGTTGACAGGGCAGGTGCCCTAGTCAGCTGCACGCGGGCCACGGAACAGAGGCGGGGGGCCTGGCCTTGGGCAGTATCCGTGGAAAAAACAAACCCAGACCTGCTGATGACGCTGCTTCTCTTAAAGGACGGACGTGAAGTTGCTGATGGCGTGTCAGGGGAGAGAGACCCAGATAGAGATAAGGGACAAAGAAATGTCAGGCATCAGCAGAACGTTCCAGAGCGGAAGTCAACATAGGGGCGCACTGTGGGCAGAGTGACAGGCTTTGTGGAATTTGTGTCAAGTGGGAGGCCCAGGCAAATTTTATCCCCAGTGTTTCTAAGTCAGATGTCCCCTGGCTGTGCTCAAGTGGGGGGATCTTTATCATTACTTAAGTCTCCAGTCAGTTGCACCAACCTCTTGAGGCTGATCCGCTCGTCCCTTTGTGGCAGTGGAACGGCCCTTCCTGCAGATCCACAGACACAACTGGTCAGACACTTCCTGTTGGCCAAGAAGCCATACGTCTCGGGGACATGTTTGTCTTAGCAAACTCCGTTTCAGTGACTGCCGGCAGGTGGACGGAACAGAAAGGCAAGAGATGGCCGCCACTCAGAAGGATGAGGAAATGGGGTTCCACGGGGGGGCGGGGGGAGGCTGAGCAAGCGGTGGCTGCTGGGACCGAGCCTTTACAGTCTGTATCTCTTATCCACAGGACAGACGCTCTGCTCCTGAGGCTGTCCCTGGTGGTCGGCAAAGAGGTGTTTTATGCTGCCCTTTGGGGGAGCGTCCTGGTGAGCCCGGCCATCCGCCTTCCCGCCTCACTCTTTGTGGTGGGCCACATCAGCAGGGACTGCCCGGGCAAGGAGCAGAAGTACATGCTGGGGACAGATTACCAGCTCACGGTGGGTGCTTTGCTCATCAGGGGGGCAGAGGGGGGCAGAGTGGGGCAGGCGGGGCCGGCTTCCTCATGCACAGGTTGTCAGCTGGGGCTGCAAAGGGACATCGTGTGAGCAGCAGGGAAACGGAGGTGTTCCAGGCGTCAGAGTATGTGTGCTCTGCTGCTGAGCAAGACAGGAGGCGTCAGGGGCGCCTGGGTGGCTCAGTCGTTAAGCGTCTGCCTTCGGCTCGGGTCATGATCCTGGGGTCCTGGGATCGAGCCCCGCATTGGGCTCCCTGCTCTGCGGGAGGCCTGCTTCTCCCTCTCCCACTCCTCCTGCTTGTGTTCTTGCTCGTTCTCTCTGTCAAATCAATAAATAAAATCTTGAAAAAAAAAAAAAAAAGACAGGAGGCGTCAGTACGCAGGATGAACCCCAGGACGGTGGTGGTGGTTTTTCACATATGCATTAACGATTTACATATTCAAATACATATCTGCACCTAAAGAGGGCCCTTCTGGAGCTTCTGGAGCCCCCCCCCCCCCCCAGGCTTCAGTGGTACAGTTAGCTGTTAGCAGCGCTCCAGGGGCCTCGCAGAGTCTCCTGCTTTAGCTAGAACCTTGCTTCCTCCCTGGCCTGTGTCTCACTGCCCTCCCCCCGCCGCCCCCCCACCGTCTGCTCATCAGGCTCCCTCCTCCGGTCTCAGTCTCTCAATGTCGTCCTCTCCTCTGGCTGCTCTCAAGCCAAGATTGTCAGAGTTCTTCGGATATCCATCCCCAGGCCCTTCGGAGGGCTCCTTTCTTCCCTGGCAAGGCCGTCTCTTATTATGACCCTTCCGGATCTTTCTCTTCTCCCCAACTTACAGCTTGTCTAATGGCCTGCAGTCTGTCGCCACCTAGTGGTAAACCTTGTGTGTCTCCATTTTCACTGCCCTGCTTCCTTCAGCTTCTGATGCTTGCTTGGACCTTGCCATAATTTTCCAACTCGCTCCTCCCCATCCCATCCTCTGCCCATCCAGGCTTTTTTGATCGCTCTTAGCTCTTTGCTAAAGCATAGCTTTGCTTATACCTATACTGTGCTTGAAAAATACCTGGATTCCTCTTGCCTACAGATAAAGTCCAAACTTGAGAGTATTGTAAGTCCACTCCCAACCCACCAATGCCTTGCCCTCCCTTCAGACCTTCTGCGCTCCCAAATGGACTGCCCAGTAGGTCTGTGATGCCACCTCCTTGCTCCTTGCTCCTTGCACTCACTCCCCATCCCTTCTCGATGACCTCCATGCATATCCTCCCTGTCCTTCCAGCTCAGCCTTCCCACAGAGTTGTGTTGTTTTCCCCAGTTGAATGATCTCTCCCTCCCCTCTTCTGAAGTCTCGTAGCTTTTTATTAGCATTTCTCTTATGGCTCTTCTGTATCACGTGTATCTATATTTGGAAAAGACACACAAAATATGTATCGAATTGGTTTGGAATCCATTTAACGGAATGTCTTTGGAGTTTTAGGTTAGCCAGAAGTCCCTATTGGAACCTAAAGACATTCCTTTCTAGGATCATAGAATTTGAGGTCTTAGAACCTGACCCTCTGGTCCAAGCCTCTCCAGCTCTCAGATGGAACATGCGAGGGCTGCAGCTGACCGACTCTCCGATGTCACACTATTAGTTAACAGCCTCCTTGGGAGCTTCTGGGTGTCACCCGAAACTGGCCCGTGTATGCAGCGGGCAGGGAGAGACCAAAGAGAGAGGCAAGCCACTCCAGATTGGTAGGTGGACAGTTTAGTAAGCAAGGGAACTTATGAGGCTTGTCTTGGGTGGCCACAGGTCCAGTAGATCTCACGTCTGTTCTTAAGAAAAGATTCACAGCAGCTGTACTCTGTTTTGAAGGGGAAAAAACACTTTTTTTGGTATTATAAAAATCTAATCAAAACAGAAGAAAAGGGAAATCTGTGTATAGATGAGGGCAATAGTAAGCAGTAAAAGAGAATAAGACAGAGTTTCATCAAATCGGGTACTTACAACATCCAGCCTCACTAGCTGGGGAAACCCCATGGAGACAGCCAGGCTGGAGTCCCGATGGAGAGGCCTAGGCGGAGCGTCCTCCTCTCACTGAGACTGACCATCCCCATAGGGCTGTATTTATAGAGCAAATGATGAGGTCTGAAGTTAAACAATTATTCACCTACGTGCAGTTTGGTGCGAACTGCATTCCTATGTTATCATGTCTTTACATCTTCAAGGAGCCTGGGCTGGGTGTGCTCGCCTCCCTGCCTGGATTCCATTCCGGGGGCCCAGCCCAGCCTGGAGCAGGAGGGCCTGCAAGGCAAATTTCATAGCTCTTGGCGTCCAGACCAAAAGGGCCAGTTCTGACCTGGAGGCCAGCTAATGTCCACTAAGCAGGCTCCTGAGGTCACCTCTGCAGCACGAATCTCACACACAACATTCCTTAACCTGCCTGCGTACCGTGCAGGTCAGGGTGGTCGGTTATGCAGGACAGATCCCAGAGGCCTCCATCCATACAATACAGTACCCACCTGCCAAATCTTAAAAGTTTACGTAGAGGCCTTAACTGGGCTCAGTCACATATACTGTGCAGGTGTTCTCAATGCCACATCTGTCTCAAGGCTGTGTCCCTCGGGGACCTCCGGAGCAGGGGGGGCAAGCAGAATGCACATTCCAGGACCGGGGAGGTGAGGCACCTCCAGCTGCACAGGTCAGCCAGGTCACGTCTTGTCTGACCTCCTCCAACACACACTGCCCCCCCAGCTTCTAGGGCTAGAACCCACATTTCCCACATTTACGCCTTACTGATCTGTTCCGCAGGATTTCACACAGTGGTTTCAAGATTCCCAGGAAAAGTTAGTTTCATTTTTACGACTAAACAGTAGCCTGCAAATGCTGCTAAATGTCTTGGGAGTGAAATGTTCATGCTGTTTTATCATTTACAGGTAAAGTCTCTGTGTGCCTCACTGTTGGACTCAAATGTCCTGGTGCAAAGAAATAACCTAGAAATCGTTCTGTTCTTCTTTCCATTTTATACCTGTCTGGTAAGTCGTTTGTGTTCTTCCAGGGAAGTCACTGGTATTTCCTGAGGACGTGGAGCAGGTGGGATAGACCTCAGGCAGTTGGCAGATCTCAGTTTGCTTTTAGCCAGTTAAAGATCCTTGTTCCTTGGGCGCCTGGGTGGCTCAGTTGGTTAAGTGACTGCCTTCAGCTCAGGTCATGATCCTGGAGTCCCCGGATCGAGTCCTGCATCGGGCTCCCTGCTCAGTGGGAAGTCTGCTTCTCCCTCTGACCCTCCCCCCCTCATGCTCTCTCTCTCTCTCAAATAAATAAATAAAATCTTTAAAAAAAAAAAAAAAGATCCTTGTTCCTTTTTGTGAGGATGATGTTTCCATAGCAAAAACTGAATGGCTTCTGTCTGTGGGCATTGTGGAGAACCAACTCCTTTTGAGAATGACCTTTTTAAGAGAGAACTTTGTAGACTGGTAGGAGGGGCCACGGGTCAGAAAGCCAGTAATCTACTTCATCATCCCTTTGCAGTAAAGTGTTCTCTGTCCTCCAATAGGATTCCAGTGAGCGAGCCATTCCCCTGCTCAGATCTGACATCGTGCAGATCCTGTCAGCAGCCACCCAGACCCTACTGAGGAGAGACATGTCTCTGAACAGAAGACTTTATGCGTGGTTACTAGGTACTGAGCAGTATCCAATAAGTGAAAGTCAAAGTTAACGTGAAACCTTTTAGTGCTGATTTGTGGAACAAGTTTCAATCTTTGTGATAAGTTTCTGAATTATAAGATATGGAAAGATAACATGCTGACTGAATATGGCCCAGTCAGTGGAGTTCTGCCTACACTGTAGCTTTGGTTATGTTGCAGGTATTACAGTTAAAAACAGGGACATAAATAAGTGGGATATTTATTGAATATTGAGTATTGAACTCCATTTTAAGAAGCTTGAAGTACTACAGAAAAAATTGTAGCTAAACCTTATTCAAGTAGAAGCTTGTTGCTATAAAGAAGTCTCATCGGTTTGGGGGTTTGAGAGAAGACCCGCAAATGTTACAGAGTTTGTGTAAAAGATGGTTTGGTATGGATGAGAATGTTTGTGGCATTGACATAAAGTTTTGTAAGACATTTGGATAACTTAAGGGAAGAGCTTGAGAACCCAGGCTTGTGTTTCTGCGGACAGCCTGTAAACTTGTAGGAAGAGAGCCCCTGACGGTTGGTTGGAAGGCTTCACAGGGACAAGAGTCCAGGAAACCACAGGGCTAGGAGGCTAGCACTTTCTGAATTTTATAAATTCCCATGTTCATGTACCTGAGCAGAAGTGGTATACCAAGCGACATGAAAGGTTTCCATAGCTTTTTTTTTTTTTAGACTCTTTTTTTTTTTAGAGCAGTTTTAGGTTCACATCAAAACTAAGAGGAAGGTGCAGAGAGTTCCCATCTTCCCCCAGGTGCCCCTCCCCCCACCCGGGTGGCACATTTGTCACAGTCAATGAACCGGCGCTGGCACGTCATCGCCCAGACTCCGTGGTTTCCATCAGGGCTCGTTCCTGCTGGTGTGCTCTCTGTGGGTGTAGACAGATGTGTAAGGACATGCGTCCACCATGACACATCCATGTAGAGCAGTCTCACTGCCCTAAAAAATCCTCTGCTTCACCACTTTTATAACCCTCAACATAGAGGTCTTCTCACACCAAAGTCAGAAAGTTCTCTGAACCCTTTCTTTCCTCTCTTCTCCCTGGTTACAGAACTTCCAGAATCCATTGCATGGAAGCTTATGAAGAATTTCAAGAAGAATATTTACAGGCTCTTTAAGCATTTTTATCAAAAGGATGATTTTGCTAAATGCCTAGCTCCATCCTAGTTGGCCTTGACTTGGCTGTGTATAGAGAGGACCCAGGATCCAAGTTCAGTGCTGGGTCCGACCTATTAGCCTCAGCCCCAGAGTCCACGCTCTCTCCTTGTACCATGAGTTGCCTCCCCTTGTCCCGAAGACCTCACAGACTTAGCCAGGGCTCAAAATAAGGGCATATAGGTGAGAACAGCTTGATTTTATATACTGCCGTACAAACACTGGTTTTTAAAACTGATCCTCGTTCCATTAGATCCTTGTAATCAGACTTGTCAAAACACTGAGGGTGAATTCTCAGGACAAACTAAATTGATGCCTGTTGAGGTGGAATCCTTAGTACACCACATTTTTGTCAGCAGAAAATGTGACTTAGTCTTGCCAGATTGGAATTTGGTTTTCTGTTGGAGGAATTCTATTTTTAAAAATGCTGGAGCATGAGACGTTTGCACAATATTATGTACCTTTTTTAAAACTGTAGATCTTGTTAACAGCTCATGGTCCTTGTTCTTTTATAGGTTCAGATATTAAAGGAAATACCATTGTGCCAGAATCTGAACTCTCAAATTCTTACGAAGACCAGTCCTCGTATTTTTTTGAAAAATATTCCAAGGATCTTTTAGTTGAGGTAAAGGAGCCTTTCTGGAAAGTAGATCCCAATCAGAACATTCCTGATCATGATTCCTCAGTGGATTGATGGGCAGGGCCTCAAAGCAGACATGGGGCATGCCCTGGATCCACAGTGGGGAAACCTTCTGTGTGCTCATTCCGTGCTGTGTGACTGGTTTTCTCTCTGTCCCAACGTATTTACAAGTAGAACAACTAATAATGTCAAACTGTGCTATGTACAGTATCCTGATCTGTGGCTTTAAAAAAATAAAAAACAGGGTCTAGCTGAAATACTGCACCAGAAGTTCTCAGATGCCAACATAGAGGAACGCCACCACGCGTACCTGAAGCCATTCCGCGTCCTCGTCAGTCTGCTCGACAAGCCGGAAATAGGTAATGTGCAAAGTGCGGTCGCCATCATGGGCCCACTGTGGATGGCCTGTGTGAGACACAGTCAACACGTTATTTTGAATGTAATTCCATCATCGGAGTTTCCAGATCTTGAAGTACTTCAGTCATGTGTTCAGTTATCCTATCTAGGCACCACTTAAAAGTTTTGCACAATAATGTGAACACTTTCGTTAGAAAAATACCTTTGAGCTCCTCCTGTGCACATCTGTGTATGCACCTACAGAGCACATGCCGTACTGGCTTTGTGAGAATGTTTCTTCAGTCAAGTATCAGGCTTCACATGAGCTTTGATTTTATTTTCAAGGGGGTAGGGTAGGAGACCCTCCTCCATCTTTTTGCCTTGTGACCTGGGGCAAGCCACTTCCGCCATGTGGGCCTCAGTCTGTTCCTCTGCCAACTGAACGGGGTTGAACTAGACTCCGGTTCCTGAAGGGTCCCCTGTTAACACACTGTGGTCCTGTGAGTGTCAGCTAAAAAAAATGACCTTCTCTCCCTTGCTTAAAGAATAGAAATAGCTCCGATATCCATTCACAGTAAGATCTTAATATCCAAGGCACTCGGGTGGCTCAGTCAGTTAGGCGTCTGCCTTCAGCTCAGGTCATGATCCCGGGGTCCTGGGATCGAGCCCCGCATCGGGCTCCCTGCTCAACAGGGAGCCTGCTTCTCCCTCTCCCTCTGCCTGTCACTCCCCCCTGCCTGTGCTTTCTCTCTCTGTCAAATAAATAAATAAAATCTTAAAAAAAAAGATCTTAACATCTAATCACTTGAACACCATAATGGGGTCCCCATCTTCTCCATGGGATTTCAAGGGATTTTTTGTTAATTATTGTTGTTTGTTTGTTTTTAAAGATTTTATTTATTTGAGAGAGCAGGAGAGCACAGGTGGGGGGAGGGGCAGAGGGAGAGGGAGAAGCAGACTCCTCGCTGAGCAGGGAGCCCGACAACGTGGGGCTCGATCCCAGGACCCCGGGATCATGACCTGAGCTGAAGGCAGATGCTTAACCGACTGAGCCACCCAGGTGCCCTGGGATTTCAAGTTTGATGTTGTCATCTGAGCGCTCAGGATTTGCACACTGCCTGGTAGCTGTTTGCAGAGAACAAGAATCGAGGGCATTATTGAGGTCCCTTCTTCCTCTGGTCTTGGGGTGGGGGGTGGAGACCCTTCATTTATTCACTCAGGGGCAGGCATGGAGCAGGGACGATGCTAGGCCCTAGGGATGCAAAGGGAAAAAAAGGCATCCAGTCAAGTTGTATGGAAGGGACACTCTGAGGTCCTCATGTGTTTTTACTGTTGTTAATAATAACAGCTGACATTTTTTGAGCAATTTTTTTGTGTGAAGTGATTTGTACACGTCATCTAATGTACATCTCCATATATACCTCCTTGCCTCCAACAACCCTGAAGTGGGTTTCCTCACTGTTCCCATCTTACAGATGGAAAAATTAAGATTGAGCAAGAGTAAGTGATTTGCTACTCTGGCAAACCTCTGCCCAGGAGCTGAGATTAAAATGTGGTCGGTTTGACTCTAGAGCCTAAGCTCTCTGACAGGACACAGCTGCTTACCCGATTGCACGCAGACCCACCATACCCGAGATGCTCGGTCATGTAACACAGATGACCTTGTATCCCATGACATGTACGCTCCTACTGCTCTTAACCAAAGTCAAAGCGTGAAGCATTTGTCCCTCCAAGCTCTGGCCTTAAGTGCCACCTGAAGCTGCCCTGTGCCCTTCCCCCCATCCTTCCCCTCCCCTGCTACCTCAACCAGCGATGGCTCCAGTAGATTTTCCTCTTTGTGTGGAGTGACTGCAGCTTGGAAAAATCATGATTTGGGCTAAAAAATGAAGTGAGCTATATAAGTGTATGGGGAGCTTCCTGCATAACTTGGGGAAATATCCAGAGCAAAAACGTAACCGCATTTTGAAGGATGGGTGTTTTATGTCTCGACCCTGCACCTGGGTGACCCAAGTGAAATGTTGCTGTCAGCTTGGGCCCCCCGCCGTCATTTCCAGAAGGGGGTGAGTGGCAGGCTTCTGCCCGATCTAGCAGTCTAAGTTTTCTGTCTGTTAATTTGGTCTAAAATTTCTATCTGTCTCCAGGGAGGATGTACTTGAGAGGCAGAGGAGTGGATCATACAGAAGTAGAGCTAGAAGGCCCAGGGCAGTCATTCTTTTGCTATCAGGCTTCAACCACTGCCTCATTTTCTCCTTCAATCATGGCAACAAACTTGCCTTCATTTGTAAAAAGCATTCAGCATTCTTATACTACAGATAAGATATACGTGGGGCTTATTGTGGAAAAAGTTTTCTCAGAGGCACATCCTCTGTTTTTATGAAAAAGAAGCATAAAAGATTGGATCCATCTTTGCTTTTTAACACGGATATATTGACAGAGCTTTCATTTCCTCTGAATCGATCCTGTTTTCATCCCTTTGTACACATGGGTGAGAAGTCACTCTCTTCCCTGACTGATGGCTGCTGTGTGTGGAGCGGAAATGTCTACCTGCCTTCCACCTGCCTAATCGGCAGGAATGCTTCCCTAACCTGCAGCTGGTTATGTTCTTTTGTGCCATTTAATAAGCCTTTCAGGAGTGGTGGTATTTCTTTTGTGGGGTTCTAGCTCATTTGATTAAAAGAATTTAGAGGGGCACCTGGCTGGCTCAGTCAATGGAGCATGCGACTCTTGATCTCAGAGTCATGAGTTCGAGCCCCATGCTGGGTGTAGAGATTACTTAAAAAAATAAAATAAAAAATAGGGGCGCCGGGGTGGGGCAGTTGGTTAAGTGTCTGACTCTTGGTTTTGGCTCAGGTTGCAATCCCAGGGTCATGAGATTGAGCTCCACGTTGGGCTCACACTTGGTGTAGAGTCTGCTTGGGTTTCTCTCTGTGTCCCTCCCACCCCCCCGCTCACTCACTCTCTCTCTAAAATAAAAAAATAAAAAATGTAAAAAAAATTTAAAAGAATGTAAAATAGGAAAATTGCCCTACTCCATTGGTATTTATGCTGAGTAGTGTCTCTGGCCAAGCAGTTTATACACACTTGTGCACACTGAGCATACCTCTTGGCTCCCCCGGACAGAGTCTGGCTTGGAGTAGTTCCTTGGCCTCTCAGTCCCCATCCCCTTATCTGTAGTCAGTACAACAACGTAATACCTGGTCATATGGCTACTTAAGGAGTAAATAAGGTAACAGATACAAAATGTTTAGAACAGTGTCCAGCACGTGGTAAGTGCTACAAAAATATTGGCCATTTTAGGGGCGCCTGGGTGGCTCAGTTGGTTAGGTGACTGCCTTCGGCTCAGGTCATGATCCTGGAGCCCCGGGATCGAGTCCCGCATCGGGCTCCCTGCTTAGCAGGGAGTCTGCTTCTCCCTCTGACCCTTCCCCTTCTCATGTGTTCTCTCTCTCTCATTCTCGCTTTCTCAAATAAAATCTAAAAAAAAAAAAAAAAAATTGACCATTTTAATGGATGTTATTCCCCCAGTAAAGTTGTCATTGTCAAACTAAAGTTTCTGAGCATTTTAGACAATAAAATTGTGTGTATAGTTACTCTTTCTGTTTCACGCATATGTGATTTATTGATTTAAATATGGATTATTCATCTCTGACCATTTTCTTTTTAATTGCAGGGCCTCGAGTGGTTGGGAATTTGTTTCTCGAAGTCATCCGGGCCTTTTATTCTTACTGCAGAGACGCTCTTGGCTCTGAACTTAAACTTAGCTATACCCAGAGTGGAAACTCGCTAATAAGGTATGGGTTTGGGTTTGGCCCCCAGCTTTGCGCTTCTTCCCCCTCTCTAACGGCGCGAGTCTCATCTCCTTATGTTTATTAGAAGTTGTGTGGCGCTAGAGAAAGCGGGCATGCAAGGGATCACACCACTCATGAAGATTACAGATGCTCTTGAGTCAGTCATCACGAACGGCCTGTTTCCTGTTGCAGACTGTGAAGAGTTTCAAAGGCATTTGAGCTGGTCTCTGCCCAGCCCGGGCTGTACAAACCATGTTTACTGAGCAGGTGTGAAAGCCATTGAAGGGCAACTGGATCTGGTGTGCCCATGTGGTGACTTACAGGGAGGACGGTGGGGGCAGGGGGCAGGTCAGGACGTGGAGCCAGGGTCCAGTGGCAGAAGGGAGAGCCCGCCAGGGGCACCCCAAGGACATGTGCTGCAGGACCCCAAAGGCAGAGCAGGTGGGGTTCAGGACACAGCAGACATGTTGCCTTGGAGCATGTAGTTATCTCTCAACCCTGGGTTTTGTTCTTGTTATTTTTTTTTCAGATTTTATTTATTAGAGAGATTGGTGGTGGGGTGGGGAGGAAGAGTTGAGGGAGAAGCAGGCTCCCTGTGGAGCAGGGAGTCCCACACGGGGCTTGATCCCAGGACCCTGGGATCATGACCTGAGCCGAAGGCAGACGCTTAACCGACTGAGCCACCCAGCACCCCTTGCTTTTGTTCCTTTTAAGATAATAGTCTCTTCCTTTTTACTTTATTCTTCATGTAATTTCCTTCTGCCCGAATTGGCATTGGGTATATTGAAAATACAAATCTATTTGAAGATTTCTCTGGCTTCTTAATTGTAAATGTACCAAGAGTTCTGAATGTGTGCTTTTTTTCTCCCAGAATGTTTGTTCTTTCTCCCAGAATTACTACTTTTCTGAATACAAAAGTAATACATGCTCTTTGTGGAATATACTGATATTTGAAGGTATCAAGAAAAAAGATATCACCCACAATCCCACCTCCCTTGAGAGAAAAACAAAACATTTTTATTTCTTTCCAGACTTTGAATGCATACAAAAAATATATATTTTTTTAAAGATGGAATTACAGGGGAGTCTAGGTGGCTGAGTCAGTTAAGTGTCCGTCCAGCTCTTGATTTCGGCTCAGGTCATGATCTCAGGGTCATGGGATCAAGCCCTGTGTTGGGCTCCAGAGTCAGTGGGGAGTCTGCTTGAGAGTCTCTTCCTCTTCCCCTCCCCCAACTCGCGCACACGCACGTGCTGTCTCCCAAATGAGTAAATAAATCTTTAAAAGATAGTATTTAGGGGCGACTGGGTGGCAGAGTGTGTTAAGCGTCTGCCTTCGGCTCAGGTCGTGGTCCCAGGGTCCTGGGATCGAGCCCCGCATCGGCCTCCCCGCTCTGTGGGAGGCCTGCCTCTCCCTCTCCCGCTCCCCCTGCTTGTGTTCCCTCTCTTGCTGTGTCTCTCTCTGTCAAATAAACAAATAATATATAAAGATGGAATTACATTAGCTATTTAGTTGCCTGTTTTTTTTAAATGCAAGTTGTGAGTAGCTCTCCTGTCTTCTGCACTGGAACATAACGTTGCCTTAGGTTCCTCAGTAAGGATTTATCACTTACTTAAATAAATCCTGACTGACCAATCCCCTGTTGATTGGCTGTCAGGTGGCTTCTACTTTTTCAGTATTTTTAAATGACGTTGCAGTGGTATCCTCATGCATACATCCTTGTGTGCCTGTACAAGGACTTCTGTAGGAGAAATCCCTAGAATAAATTTCATGCCCAAATGGGTATGAATAAATTTCCTGAGTCATAGAAGACACACATTTAAATTTTAGCCAAATTTCATGCCCAAATGGGTGTACCATGTTATTTCACCAACAGGGTATCTAAGGACTCACAGTTGGACTAAACTGGTTTTCTATACCAGATTCTTTTCACATTAGCTCTTACACTTATTTCTTAGAGGACGTATCAATACAAATACTGTTAAGGATGGCGTTATGCAAACTCTCTCCTATATCAGACCAGTAACATTTTTATCTTTGTTGGGATTTGTCCATCTCTCTAGAAATAAATAAACGAATTACAGTTTTTCAGACATGTGTTCTTATGATAGAGGGTTTCTCATACATCTATTCATGAGCATCCACCTTCCTTTACAGTTCAATAAAAGAAAACAGAAATGCCTCTGAGATTGTTAAAACGGTGAATTTGCTGATCACTTCCCTCAGCACAGACTTTCTCTGGGACTATATGACCAGGTGTTTTGAGGACTGCTTTAGGTAAGTATCCAGTTCAGGATTATGGAATGTTTAGGAAGGAGTGGAAGCTTTCATGCTTTCATAGCTGCTTACTGTGGCTCATGTTGGGTGGTCTCTGCTGAGCACACGATGGAAAAGAATTCCCTTTAAATTGTAGTAGAATAAAAACATTGCCATTAAGAAAGTTCAGGTAATCTCTGCCCCATAATTCTGGAGCTTTTTTACTTATTAATTCTAACTAGAGAAAACCCTCTGCATTTTCTAGTTACAGTGACCAAATATATCTCCTTCACACAGCGCTCCTGGAGGCTCATCTGTTTAAAGGGGCTGAGTTCTATGGTTCTGTGACTAGAGTGAGTGGTTTTAAAATCATCAGTCTTCTTAAATTCTTACTGAAATTTTTGTATCACTGGTCAGATAAAAGCATTAATGTCTTAAGCTGCCCTGATCAGCTTTATGTCACCGTTCATCTGGTCAGTGACTTGCACCACCTTGCCGTCATGGACGGTGGCCCCTCTGGGGAGCCGAGTGCTTCCCTGCAAGCCTCTCCCAGGCCCCTCTCCCCACAGCGAGAGGGATAGTGTAATCTCTCAGACCCTGTCTTGTCCTAAGTCACACGGTCAGACTTCCTTGCTGTCACTGTTCTTCCCCTACCTAGCAACTCAGTAGAAGCTTTACTTACTGTTTGCTGTGGGCTCTCCTCTGGCATACTCATTAGCTCCTCCGGACACCCCAAAGAGAAGTAGGCACTTGGATCACATAAGAAAGCCGGAGCCCAGGGGCGCCTGGGTGGCTCAGTCGTTAAGCATCTGCCTTTGGCTCAGGTCATGATCCCAGGGTCCTGGGATGGAGCCCCGCATTGGGCTCCCTGCTTGGTGGGGAGCCTGCTTCTCCCTCTCCCACTCTCCCTGCTTGTGTTCCCTCTCTCACTGTGTCTGTCTCTGTCAAATAAATAAATAAAATCTTTAAAAAAAGAAAGCCGGAGCCCAGCGACAGGAGGTCCCTCGTGTGGCATTGCCCAGGAAATTAGTGGCGGCCAGCCGAGACGGGAACCCAGGAATGCCTGACCTCCTAGCCGCTCCCACCGTGCTCCCCTGTGTCCTCTAGAGCCAGGTCCCGGTGGGCATTCAAATCTGTGATGAATCCGTTAACTCTAGCTGGACCCATGGGTGGCAGCAAGTCCATGTTATACTGAAGCTAGAGCATATTTTGGTCAGCCTATTTCCATTTCAGAGTTACAAGGTGTGCTTTCCTTTTAAAAAAAAAAAAATCAACTACGAAACATTTCAAATGTAAGAAAGAACAAGAAATAATGCCAGACACACATGCACTTATTACTGAAATTATTGTTTTTCAGATTTTTTTTAAAGGAATTAAATGTTGCTACCCAGATAGAACTAACTCCCACCTTGCAGCACCTTCTCCTTTCATACTGTCCTGCCTGTGATGTTGTCTGTGCTTTTATAACCTGTGTTTCCAGAGATTACATAGTGTGGTGTGTCTGTTCAAGTTCTACACAAGGCTGTCAAGTTTTATATGACTTTCTGCGGTCTGCTGTTTTGGGGGTTGGCTAACAGTCCTCTGGAGATCTGTCTGTACATCCAGCTGAAACACCAGCTTCCATTTTTTCGTTGTTGCAATAGTACTTTGTCCTGTCTCTTCACAGGCCTATGCGGGGTTCCCTTAGAGCAGACTGGGAGAACGGTTGCTGGGTTAGTGTACACAGTTCAAGAGAGGCCTTCTCTTGCTCAGACTCCCAAGATAACTAAGTGCTAATTTGCAGTGAAGACAATTAACTCAGGTTGAGTTGTCCTGTGATTGGAGATGAATCCAAAGTTACTCTGTTTTGAAAACAAACATGTATATGTTTTTTAACTCACCTGTTTAACCAGTTGCCTGCTTATTTAAAAAGAAGTGTTACGTTTTAGTATGAGCAGCTCCCAATAGAGCTGACTGGTGAAGTTTCGCTTCTCTGTGGAAGCCGGAGAAGCTAAGCAGCTCGTGTGGATGAGCTCATGGGTCATGCGAGAGGAGCTGTCTCAGGTTGCTCCCACAGCAGGGGGGACCACTGTTCAGCCCCTGTCTTCTCTAGCCAGGCAGCTTCCCTTGGAACATGCCATTGGTTTGGGTGGGGTACCTAGCACTTGCTCCTGTCAATGGAGCTCCAGATCTGCTGGGTGTGGCATCCCACCTGGGCATGGATCCGCCCTCATCTGAACTGATGAAGTTCAAGTCTGAGTGAACCTGTTTTGGAGACAAGCAAATTCAAGACACAGACTGACAGTTCTCTTTGTCTGATAGTTTTAGTCACTAAAGCTTACTTATTAGAATGACAGAGCTGCCTTTCATTATGTTTGAAATAGAGTAACTTGATTGGACATCGTAAGAAATGCTTGAAGCTATTACAGGAGAAAGAATTGATTTGATTTTCTTTCCTGTGACTTATGTAGACCAGCGAAGCGGAGTTACACTGTTGGGAAGAGCATCAGCCCTCCCCCGACGGTGTCAGAGCTCTGCAACCTCCTGGTGTTCCTTCTGGATGTTATCCCCTTGGTAAGGCCCCTTGCCAGGAAGAGGCGGCTCCATGCGTGCTTGTTTATGTTCTGGTTTGTGTCCTTGGCCTGATAATCCTCACCTTCCTGAAAAGTGCGTGTGCATAAATACACAACACTTGCAATGTTTTGGCATGAAAGATGTAGCTGAATGTAATCTCTTATGTCTTTTATGTCTTATTTAAAAGAGGTTATAAAACTTTGAGCCAGTTGTAACTGGCCTGAGCCAAAGTTATGTCAACCAGAGGTGGATAGCATCACCCTGCACTTCAGTTCAGGAGTGAGAGTAAATGTATTTGTAGGTAAAACTGTGCTGTTGGCTAATTTTGTCAAAGGAAACTAGTTTCCTTAATATAGAAATAAATGTGGCAACGATCCTCTATTAAGAAAAGTAAAGACACTTGAGGGGGACCTGGGTGGCTCAGTCGGTTGAGCGCCTGACTCTTGATTTCAGCTCAGGTCATGCTCTCAGGGCCCTGAGATCAAGCCTCACATGGGGCTCTGTGCTGAGTGTGGAGCCTGTTTAAGATTCTCTCTCTCCCCCTGCCCTTCCTCTGCTCATGCACTCTTGCTCGCACATACGCGCGCTCTCTCTCTCTCTCTCTCAAATAAATAAATCTTTAAAAAAAAACATAAAAAAGGTAAAGACACTTGAAAAGAGAAGGAGAATGTCCATTGATTTGTCTAGATTAAAAAGAAGTATTTTGTTCCCTGATTTGGGAATGAACATGAAACTTATTCATGCTCTAAAAAAATTGACTTCAGGGCACTTGGGTGGCTCAGTCCGTTGAGTGTCTGACTTTGGCTCAGGTCATGATCTCAGGGCCCTGGGATCGAGCCCCACATTGGGCTCCCTGCTCAGCGGGGTGTCTCCTTGTCTCTCTGCTCCTCCCCCGCTCGTTCTCGCTCTCTCTCTCATATCTCATAAATAAATAAAATCTTTTAAAAAATTGACTTTTTTAAGGTGCCATTTTGAGGTGCATTTTTTTTTTTTCTGACCAGAAATTGGAAACATGTTAGTTAACTCATGTCTGTTTTCCACAGGAACTTTACTCTGAAGTGCAAACCCAATACCTCCCTCAGGTGCTGGGCTGTCTGGTGCAGCCTTTGGCTGAGGAGATGGAGGTGTTAAGCTTACCCGAGCTGACGCATGCCTTGAAGACATGTTTCAAAGTGCTCAACAAGGTCCAGATGCCACCTTCCTACCTGGACATGGAGCCCGCAAGTGGAAGCCCGGTACGCCCCCGGGGAGCTGACGGGGTTCTCTGGGCTGGGCTTATACCTTCCTGGGAGCAGGAAGTAATTAGGGTTGGTTAGGGTAGGAGTAAAGATCAGAGGATATAAAGGTAATATCTAAAATATGCTGCTAAAATCCTCAAACACTTCCCAAGAGCTTTTAGCGTGGAAGCTGACCACCTCGCTTCCCTTTGCGCACCCCCGCCACTTCCTCCAGCAGTTACTGGTTCGATTCAGCTCACTGTCCAGACCTTGTTATGTGTGTGTATTTGTGTGATGTTGGTGTCTTTTTAAACACATAAGTGAGGGCGCCTGGGTGGCTCTGTCCGTTGATCATCTGCCTTCGGCTCAGGTCATGATCCCAGAGTCCTGGGATCGAGTCCCGCATCGGGCTCCCTGCTCCACAGGGAGCTTGCTTCTCCCTCTGCCCCTCACCCTGCTCATGCTTGCTCGCGCGCTCTCTCTCTCACCCTCTCTCTCAAATAAATAAATAAAATTTAAAAAATAAAAATAAACACAAAAGTGAGATATTCATTTACTTGGGCTGCAGTAAAGAAGTACCACTGACTGACTGACTTAAATAAGAGGACGTTATTGTCTCACGGTTCTGGAGGTCAGAAACCCGAGGTCCCGGTGTGGGCAGGGTTGGTTTTCTCTGAGTGGGGGGAGGGCGAGTCTGCTCCGTCCTCTGTCCCAGCTCTGGTGGCGCTGGCAGTCTCTGGTGTCCCTCTGCTGTAGACTCATCACCCTGCTCTGTCTTCATCCCCATCCTGTCTGTGTCCAGATTTCCTTTTTGTAAGGACATCAGTCATGTTGGATTGGGGCCCACCCTAATGAGCTCATTTTAACCTGACCATCTGCAAAGAGCCTATTTCCAAATAAGGTCACATTTACAAGTATCGGGGGCAGGACTACATCTTTTGAGGGGGACAGAGTTCAACCCATAACATACACTGTTCTCTGACTTGCTTTGGTTCTCAGTGTTCTGGGGACCTCGTTCCATACTGGTTTATGTAGAGGTATCTTCCTTTCGTGTGGTTTCTATGGGATAGTCTAGGTGTGGCTTTACTCTGTCTTCCGCTCTTCCCCATCAAGGGCATTTAGGTGATTTCTGGTTTTTCACTATTACCAACAGCGCTGCACTAAGCATCCTTGCACAGCTGGTTTTGTGGTTGCAGGTTTCTCTGAAGGATCAATCCCTCTCCATGGGTTGCAGTCAAACCCATTTGTTTTTAAACTGGGAGAGATGCATGCTCCTCCTAAATTGGCAAGGACGTTGCCAAACGGTCCTCCCAGAAGATGGTAACAGAGTCCCCCAAGCAGTTTGAGGCCTGCAGTCGTTGGATCATTTTTATTTTTTACTTCGCTTAAAGCTTTAAAAACTCTGCCCTTGACACCCATTCAGTGCAGCTGTGGGCGGGAGCGCAAGCCGACTGGGCAGCGGGCACTCCACAAAGGGAGCTGCTCCCAGCTCAGGGTGCAGACTCACTCATAGACTGTTAATTTCCCTTCCAAAGTTAGTCCTTTTATTTTTTTTCTAGCTATTATAGCTAATTTTTAAAAATCCCTTAAATGATTGAAGATACAAAGTTTAACAAGCATGTGTCTTCAAACATAATTATTAATGTTTCACAAAGTGTGTACTATTTCATTGTTTCCTATAGAGCACAGTGGTTTAAATGTTGCAGTGTTTTAAATTTAATGGAATATTCTTCACGTTAGCAGTGTAAGAGGAGAGGTTGGCTAATTAAAGGTTGCAGTGTCATCCCTTTGAAAAAGCCATGGAGTGTGCGCAGATGGGCGGATGGGTACCATATATACACGGGTAAACACTTTATTCTGGCTTTCTGCTCTCATTTTATCTCTTCATGCCTTTATTTTATCCTCAGCCCAATGTCCTCGTTCAGTTTTTTAATTTAAATATGTCAGAAACTGTTTTTAAATAACATTTTTGAACCTTGAACCTAAATAAATAATACAAAGTGGGTTCAAAACCCACCTTCCCAGAGGCACAGAGCGTGGGGTCCCAGCAGCCTCCTCTTTGGACTTGCTCCCCATCCTTCCCCGTGCTGTGCCTTCTTCATTTTATTATACACTTTTACACAGGGGTTCTCTTGGTGCAGAGAATAAGGATTTCAAAAAACAGGAAGTACCTATTCATGGTTTGCCCGATTCAGCTGATACTTGAATCCCTTGGCTTCACGAGATGGGTACAACACAAATGTCCTTTTTTTTTTTTTTTTTTGCAGAGTCCAGTAAAAGGTGAAAACAGTGAAATGATTATAGACACAAAGGCAGTGATTCCGGCTGATGAAGATGCTTCCTTTCCTCCCCTTAAATCTGAAGACAGCGGGATTGGGCTCAGCGCCTCGTCGCCAGAGCTCTCAGAGCGCTGGAGGGTCCCCAGGGTTTCTCCCGAAAAAGATGATGTTTGGAAGAAGGGTGGGAGTATGCAGAGGACGTTTCTTTGCATCCAGGAGCTGATTGCCAACTTTGCCCACAAGAACATTTTTGGAGTGCAGCTGACGGGGTCTGGAGAAGAGAGCAAGTGTGAAGAGCCCGCGGGCCGGAGGGACGAGGGCGGGCCGCCGAGCTCGGCGGGCAGTGACTCCGACAGGAAGAACCCGTGGGACGCAAAGCCCATCAGCGTGCCCCAGTTTAAGCAGATGCTCTCAGACTTGTTCACAGCTCGAGGGTCTCCATTTAAGACAAAAAGTGCAGAGTTGCCTTCGCCTCTGCCCAGGAGCCCTGGCCGAAAAACGGAGGGGGACTGGGCTGTGGAGCAGGTGGTCATTGAGCTGGGCAGCTCGCGAGAGGGCTGCCGGGAAGCCTTCGCTGCCGCCTGCCGCCTGCTGCTGGACTGCGCCACCTTCCCCGTCTACCTGTCCGAGCAGGAGACGGAGCAGCTCTGCGAAATGCTCTTCCAGCTTCCCGGTGAGAGGGCTGCACCCCCCACCCCCCCGGGGTCTGCCCCGAGGAGTCCTGTCATGTAGCTGGTGTTTATAGATGAGCCAAAACCCCCTCTGCCACGTGCGCTTTTGTCGTTCGTGGTGTGTGCTTTTGACTTGCTTCTTGAAGATGGTAGATTGGTGAGGCTGGGACCGTATTTTTAAACTTGAGGTGTCCCGCACAGCCCATTAAGAGGTCTGGAACATAAAAGGTGCTTCATGATAATCAGGAAATAGACAAGTTCATCAGACCGGTTGTTAAGGATTTGTGTTCGTTTGCTAAGATTGCCATAACGAAGTACCACAAACTAAGTGACTTAAACAACAAAAATGTACTGCCTCACAGTTCTGGAGGCAGAACTCTTGAGATCAGCATATTGGCAGGGCTGTTCTCCCTTTGAAGGTTCAGAAGGATGTGCTCTAGCCTCGCCCCTAGCTTCTGATAGTTCCTTGGCTCATGGCATCATCACTCCAGTCTTTGCATGGATTCCCCCTGTGTATGTGTATACATCCTGTGCTCAGTTCCCTTTTTATAAGGACACCAGTTATATTGGATTAGGGGCCCACTCTAATATGACCTTGTCTGAACTCATTACATCGGCATCAACCCTATTTCCAGATAAGGTCACATTCTCAGGTCCTAAAGGGACTTATGACTGCAACATAAGAATTTTGGGGAGTTGGGAGGGGGACACAGTTCAACCCATAACAGGCAGTGTCTTAGACGCTCAGGCTGCCATAACAGAATACCATAGATTGAGTGGCTTAAGCAACAGAAATTTCTTTCTCAGAGTTCTGAAGCCTGGAAGTCTGAGATCAGAGTGCCAGCATCATCAATTTCTGATGAGAGCTCTCCCCTTGGTTATAGACGGCCACCTTGTCACAGGGTGCTCACATCCTGGGGGTATGAGGGGTCTTGCTGGTGTCTGTTCTTATAGGGGCGCTAATCCCATCATGAGGGCCCCACCTCTGAATACCATCACATTAGGCGTTGAGGCTTCAACATATGGATTTGGGGAAGACACAATTCAGTCCTTAGCAGGCAGTGAACACTTTAAAGAAAAAAGAGAGGAAGGTGGAAAACAAGAAAGAAGTGATTAAGTTGGTGGGAACACAGGACCAAGCTGTCCCCTTTTGTAGTCATTACAGTAAACTTCCTGTGTAGTTTGTCTCTTGGCTCATCAGCTGCAGATAACACTGTACTTGGAGGCTTGGCACTTAGAATTCAAGTCCACAGTTTATTTTGGGCCTCTTTTTTTTTTTTTTTTAAGATTTTATTTATTCATTTGAGACAGAGAGCATGAGTGGTGGAGGGGCAGAGGGAGAGGGCTCCCTGCTGAGTGGGGAGTCCAATGTGGGGTTGGATCCAGGACCCTGGGATCATGACCTGACCCGAAGGCAGACGTTTAACCATCTGAGCCACCCAGGCGCCCCTATTTTGGGCCGTTTTTAAAGCTAATGGCATGTGTCTCACCATCAAGAGAGCTTGGAAAAACATTTTGAACTCTATACCCACAAATGTGGATTTACTATATGTAAATTTTAAAAATAAGGGATGCCTGGGTGGCTTAGTCATTAAGCGTCTGCCTTCAGCTCAGGTCATGATCCCAGGGTCCTGGGATCGAGCCCTGCATCGGGCTCCCTGCTCGGCAGTAAACCTGTTTCTCCCTTTCCCACTCTCCGTGCTTGTGTTCCCTCTCTCGCTGTGTCCCTCTCTGTCAAAAAATAAATAAAATCTTAAAAAAAAAAAAAAAAATATTTTTTCTTAAATAAAAGACAGACACTGAGTCATCTCAAAGTCCTGAGATGGACATTTTTAGAATTCGAATAACCTGACCAGCTTTTAAAAGCCACTGACTTGTGGCTCTCAGGGTGTCTTAGAATCTGCACATTGCGAGCCATCTTCACGTGGTTTTGTCTGTCTGACTGGCTTCCTTGCAGGAGCCGGCGATTGCAGTTTCCCACCGTGGCTGAGATCCCTCATGACCGTTAGCTGCTGTGTGACCGACTGCTTCCTCCAGAACGTGGCCATCTCCACCCTGCTGGAGGTGATCAACCATTCCCAGTCCCTAGCCCTTGTCATCGAAGACAAGATGAAACGCTATAAAAGCTCTGGACACAACCCATTTTTTGGCAAGCTGCAGATGGTGACAG
Source organism: Mirounga angustirostris (assembly GCF_029215605.1). Classification (NCBI taxonomy): domain Eukaryota; kingdom Metazoa; phylum Chordata; class Mammalia; order Carnivora; family Phocidae; genus Mirounga; species Mirounga angustirostris. The sequence goes on along the minus strand of NW_026991709.1, from coordinate 9,667,462 downwards.
TTCCTCCCATTGGTCCAGGAATATTGAAAGTCATTGCGGAGAAGACAGACTTCTATCAGGTATTTCCCACTGGGAGGAGGTGGGCGAGACCCACTTCCCAACCATCTGTTTAAAGTCCGCAAGGTGGTAGTCACTGTGGTCGGGATATGGCGGCTCTCGTGACAGCCCCAGAGGGTCGTTTGAGACCTTTGCCTGCCTTGCCTGGCCCCCTGTCCCAGGCTGTGGCACAGTTTCTGGCTCTGCAGCAAGAGTTCGGTAAATATTTGTGCTTGGTTTTAGGCTGACCGGACTTCACATGTAAGGATTGTTAAGTTATCTAAATATGTGGAAGAAGAAGAGACTATGCCCTAATTTATGAGGTTAAAGGCTGTGAAGCTAGTTAACCTCAAGGAAAACTTAGTACTTGGCAAACTTAGGAAAGATGATTGCTGAAGATGGTGAGCAGGTGTTGCGTCCCTCTTTGAGGAGACAAAGTAAAATCACTTAAAGCTACATATGATAGGGCTCATTTAATTGCAAAGAGCTAAAAGCAGTTCCGGCGAGCTCATGAGAAAAAGTGAAGTTTATTATAGAGATAGTGCCCATGGATGCCAAAGAGCAAGAGCGGAATGCAGCTGGGTCTCACGGGGTGTCACCTGGGCGGGCTGTTAGATCCTGAGGCTGCTCGCTCTGCACCTCGCTCGGCCAAGGGGGTGCCCAGGGGTCACCTCACTAACTTGGTTGCCACTTGACCTTCAGTCTGCCTCATGACCTTCAAGTTTGGTTCCTATAGTTAATGATGCTTGGATGTCTTTCCCTCAAGTCCGAACTAATGGGTCGGGGCTGAGGCACCCTTGGGTCAGCACCTTCTGCTTCTCCGGCCCACGCAGCATTGACGGCGGGTAGGAGGTCCTGTGGTGCAGATAGGGATGTGGCCACTCCCCGGGACCTGCGATGATGGGGCCGCAGACCACCCTGAAAAGTTTTGACACTTAGGAAGAGAGATTTTATATATTTTATGAGTGAATGAGATACGGAAACTCTACTGTCCCTTCAGGTCCTAACAGCCCGTGCACTTTTGAAAGCCTTTGAAATTGGCTGCCTTTTCCCTGTTGGGATGAGCTCTTCTCAAGCAGGTCACATAACTGAGGCCACCTCTCAGCTTTGTTTCTTTTTGTTGTTGTTAATAACAGCTATGTTTAGGTATAATCCACGTACCATACAAATCACCCACTTGAAGTGTCCAATTCAGTGGTTTTTACTGTATTCACAGAAGTGTGCCATTTTACTTACTGTTTTCCCTGTTTTTTGTTATCCCTCCTTTTCTGTTTTCTTTTTCAGCAAATGGATATTTTCCAGTGTAATGTTTTAATCGCTTTAATGATTTTTCTCAACGTGTTTTTGGAGCTGTGTGTTTCTGCATGTTCCAGTAATAGCATAGTGATGCCTGTATGCCTGGTGTTTTACTCAGGTTTTTTTTTAAGATTTTATTTATTTATTTGAGAGAGAGAGCGAGTGAGAGACCACTAGCAGGGGGATCTGGGGCAGGCAGAGGGTGAGGGAGGAGCAGGCTCCCCACTGAGCAGGGAGCCTGACACGGGGCTCAATCCCAGGACCCCGATCATGACCTGAGCCGAAGGCAGACACTTAACCGACTGAGCCACCCAGGTGCCCTCCTCAACCTTTTAAAAAAACTCAGTTGAAAGAAAGGAGACATGCATTTACTCTGTCTTTTTAGAGCTACCCGGTTACCTTTACTGGTGCTTTTTGTATGGATTTGATTGACTATCTGGGGTCAGTTGTTTTCACCTCGAAGAACTTTGTTTAGTGTTTCTGTTTTGTTTTGATTTTTTTTAATTTAAATTCAGTTAATTAACATATAGTGTATTATGAGTTTCAGAGGTAGAATTTAGTGATTCATCAGTTGCATACAATACCCAGTGCTCATTCCATGAAGTGCCCTCCTTAATGCCCATTCCCCATTTACCCCATTCCCCCACCAGAACGTCCTTCAGTGTTTCATATTATAAAACAGGTCTACTAGCAACAAATTCACTCAGTGTTTGTTATCTGGAAATGTCTTTATTTCTCCTTTTATGGAAGATAGTTTCACTAGATATAATGTTCTTGGTTAGGTTTTTTTCTTTCTTTCAAAACTTGGAATATAAGAATAAGTTATACTTTAATCAGCCACTGATAACCTTGAATATGCAATATTTAAGTAAAGCAGCACCTCTTTTGAGAGAGAGAGCACGTGTGAACGGCGCATGGGGGAGGGGGTGTGGGAAGCAGAGGGAGAGAGAATCCTAAGCAGGCTCCACACCCAGCATGGAGCCCATCACAGGGCTTGATCTCACAACCCTGAGATCATGACCTGAGCCAAAATCAAGAGTCAGATGCTTAACCAACTAAGCCACCCAGGCGCCCCAACAGCACTTTTTCAATAATCCGTAACAAATGCTCATGTGAATGTTTGAACTTACATTGGAATTCACCATTTGGAGACATGATCCCACTGTCTTCTTGCCTCCGGCATTTCTTGTGAAAAGGCAGCTCTTCTTCTTGGGTTTCCCTTGTTAATGAGCAGTGGTTTTTCTCTTGTTGCTTTCAAGATTTTCTCTCTGTCTTTGTTAGCATCTCATTGTGGTGTGTCCAGTGTGGATCCTGTGGAGTGTATCCCATTTGGAATTCTTCAGGCTTCTTGAATATATAGATTAATGTTCTTTTATCAGTTTGGGGAGGTTTTTGTCCACTACTTCTGCACATACTTCCCCTGCTCCTTTCTCTTTCTCCTCCCCCGGCACTCCCTCTGCTTGTGCTGCTGCCCTTTGACGGTGGCCCACATCTCTCTAAGGCCCTGTGCATTTTTCACCATTCTTTTTTCCCTCTGCTCTTCAGATTGCATCATTTCTCTCAATCCATTTTCTTCACCAAGTCTTCCTTCCGTCCGTTCAGATGAGCCACTTAGCCCCCTGAGGAGGGAAAGTTTCATTTCAGTTATTATACTTTCAGCTCCAGAATTTCCATTTGTTTTTGTTGTTGTTGTTTTTGCCTTCTTTTCTTTTCTTTTTTTTTATACCACTTTCCTTCTCCATTCCTGGCCCTTCACTTGTGGATTCAGTCTGTACATGGGCCCCAGCCTTCCCCTGCCTCCCTCTTCTATGCTGCTACATGCAAGTGTGTTTCTGAATGTTCCAGTGATACCTGTGTGCCTCGTGTTTTACTCAACCTTTTTTTTTTTTTTAAGATTTCATTTATTTATTAGAGCAAGCGAGAGAGAACACAAGTAGGGGGAGCAGCAGAGGCAGAGGGAGAAGGAGGCTCCCCACTGAGCAGGGAGCCAGATGCAGGACTCGATCCCAGGACCCCGGGATCATGACCTGAGCTGAAGGCAGACGCTTAACGACTGAGCCATTGTTGATATCGTGTGCTTGATGGGAAATTGTCATCATGCCTTCCTTTACTTATTTAAACATGGTTTCCTTTAGTTATTTGAACAGACTTACAATGGCTACTTTGAGGTCTTTGTTGAATAAATCTGACACCCAGTTGCTCTCACAGATACCTTCATTGCCCACTTTTTTCCCTTGTGTGAGTGTCATATTTTCTTGTTTCTTTGCACGTTTTATTATTTTACAGTTTTTATTGAAGACTGGGTATTTTAGATAGTGTATCGTAGCAATTTTACTGTGTTCTGGCCCCTCCCCCCGCCAGTCTTGATTTGTCCTCATGGGTTGCTCACTGTTTGGTGACTTGCCTAGACTGCTTTGGTGGAGTCTGTCTCCCCTGCCGTGTGAGTCCTTTGGTGCTGCTCCCTGGAGGGATGTATGGTCGCCCTGCAGTGGCGGTGATCTTAGCAGGGTTCTCACTGACCGTCTCTTTCCCGGCTCTCTCCGTAAGCTGTCTCTGTCGGTATCACACCCAGCCGTTAGGCTCCACGAACGGCTGGCTGGCTCGCTACTCTCGCGTTTTCAACAATGTCCAAAGGCATACGTTACTGCACGGTCTGGTAGTTTTTTGAGGCCAGTCTGTGGGTTGTTTTGTTTACCTACAAGGGTTCTTCCTAGCTCTCTCTTGTCCTGGTTGTTCCTGATAAACGAGCTGGCCTCTGGTTTAACTTGTTGCTGTTGCGGAGCCACCAGGCTTGTGGTACTTACTTACTACAGAATTCCGTTGTTCTTGAGAGCACTCCTAGGCTCGAACTTCCTCACGCTCTCCTTGAGGGAGCCTTCTGTGTCATGGCCTGCCCCTCGCTCTGGGCAGTCTCTGCATCCCATTGCTCAGAAAGAGCTGGGACTGAGACAGTTACCTGTTTCTCTTGGAGGGCTAGCCCTGCGGGTTGCCCTCAGGGGCCCTGGCCTCTGGTCATCTGAGCTTCTCAGCAACATAACCCACAAGCACATAGGGTAAGAACAGTGGGAACCCCAGGGGGAACCCCAGCACCCCTGGCCTGCAGTGTCTGGATACAGCCTCCACCCAGGAGTGAGGATGAGGCATGAAATGCTGTGGTCTGCTCGTTCATGGAGATGCAGAGCCTTGGACTGGGACCTGGGGGGAGGGGACTCCTCCTGGAGTGGATAGTCACGTTCCTTGTCACACCAAGCTGGGCTGAGCGGGGTGGATAGAGTCGCAGTTCACTGCCACAGACTTGTTGCTTTTACTGGAATTTAGTAGATTTTCTTGAATAAATGTTTCTTTATTGCCTGAATGCCCTTAGGATAATTTCCAGAGACTCTAAATGTTTGATTGTTTTATTTTTTTATAATTTTCATGAGTTATGGTATTTTTTTGAGAGTTTACAGAGCTCCTCACACAGCCAGACTAACGTGTGTACTCAGACCCCATCTATGGTGCCAGGTCCTGGCGGAGCCTTACTTGATTGCTGTTTGGCCTGAGCCCCTCATCCCCCGCTCCCTTGCTCTCTTACCAGAGTTGAGTCTGTGTGGATCTCAGGACCAGGAACAGTGTTAATACAGCAGCAGTGACTGGGCACATCCTTACTTGCTCCTGCATATATCTGAGAAGTGTGGGGTCACTGTGTTATAAGGCGCAGGAACTAGAACAGAAGAAAGAATTTGGTCTGTGAATCTTTGGAAAGCTATCCATAGAATGAAAATGACTGCATTAAATACTCTTGTTTTGATGATGTACCCTTAATGATGTGTTTGGAAAGTAGGCTTTTCTGAGTTCTTTCTGAAGCCTTGATTTTTATTTTGAGTCCGATTTGGTGCATATCTGAGTCCTTACCACTTGCCGGGTACTGGAGTGCACTTTATAGAGCATCCAGCCTCATCCAGAGCGGCCGCAGTGGCTGGTGCCTGCCCATGTCAACACGCTGGATGGCAGGCAGCGAAAACACCTGCACCAACAGCCAGGCCACGCCCCAGTTCTCGGACTCCAGGTGTAGGGCTGGTTCCAGATCTCCTAGCCCTTTTCTCATTCCCACAGAACAACCCACATGCCAGTGTTTGCGATGCCCACGATGCAAAGAATAAGGTTCGCTATCCCACGAGTGCCCTCACCTTTCTAATCAGGTGGTAATGGCAGAATTCAGTTCACTGAGAAAGGGTTCAGGACATGGGGACTGAGAAGCTTAACACAGATGAAGGAGCAGGCGTGTGTTTTGTGACCAACACCAACTCCTTAACGCTTCAAAAAACATTGTTTTAAAACTTCCAGTCTCTTCCACATAAATTTGCCCCCAGGGGCTACAAGTAAGGGGACTACTCTACTTAATCAAAAGTTTTGTATCAGAGGTTTCATTGCAATTCGATAATTGGAAATCACATTCCCTTAGATTAAAAAAGTAATGAAAATAATGGTTAGAGGCTCGAGCCAGTCAATGGTTAATTTGATCTAAGCAGAGAAGATAGTTTTGTCAAATAGAAATAAATGGGCCAAAAGAAATCATTTGACCTGAGATGTACTTAAAAATATCACAGTCTGTGAGGCGTGGTCTTTTCCCATGACCTGGAAGAATGCCTTCAGAAATTCCGTCCCAGAAATGGGGCCAGCCTTCCCCTTGAGTCTCACCCAGTTGGGTCAGGCACCCCTCCGGTGCTCCCTGGGACTTTGGGGGTGGGGGGGCTGCAGCCAGCTCCAGGCCCCATATATTTAAAGAGCTAAGATCAGGGCTGAGGAGATGGAGGACTTGATTTGGGATGGGATTTGTGTCCTGAAAGTGAGCTGGGCATCTGCTGTGGCACTGTGCACAGAAATGGGAACAGACAGGTTTGTGGCATTAAAGCTGAAAGCCACGATTCTTCGTCAGTACCACATGGTGACCGATGTCTGCCAACCCTAGGGGGTAAGGTGCTGTGAGCGTGTCTGCGTCGAGATTGGCGACCAGTGCAAATGCTCCACACTTCCTGGAGCCCATGGCTCTGCAGCCCCTGGTGCCAGCACACAGTGAGGCTCGGTCAAGTGTGCTTGTCGAAAGGATTTGTCAACCAGTAGGTTCTTGCTTCCAGTTGGTTTCCTCTCTGAAAGTAATGTTAATGTCTGGGCAAGAGCTGCAGTGTGCTTAGCTGCAAGTTCAGACTTCAGGTTTCAGGGAGCACCTGGCTGGCTCATCGGATAGAGCACACGATGCCTAATCCCAGGGTCATGAGTTCAAGCCGCACATGGCCATAGAGCTTACTTAAAAAACAAAAAGAGTAGTCTTGGGGTGCCTGGCTGACTCAGTAGAGCATGTGACTCCTGACCCCAGGATCATGAGTTGGAGCCCTACGTTGGGGATAGAGACACCTCCAAGGTTAACCTATAACATCGCCTGGTGGGGTTTTGGTTTGGTTTGGGGTTTGGTTTGCTTCATTTTGTTTGTTGGTGGTACTTCTTTGTATATTGAGGATCCAGTTCCTTGGGGCGGGGATTGGACTGGCACAAGGAAGAAGTGTGGGTGCTGCCTGTGTACACACAGTCTCCCTTCTGCCCCAGAGGGTGGCTCGTGTGCTTTGGAATCAGCTGAACAAGGAGACCCGGGAGCATCACATCACCTGTGTAGAGTTGTTCTACCGGCTGCACTGCCTGGCGCCAACGGCCAACATCTGTGAAGATATCATCTGCCATGCCCTCCTGGACCCTGACAAGGTAAGTCTTTGCAGCCTGTCATTTCTGTCCTGCAAAGATCCCAACTGCCAGGCCACCCATCCCTGTATGTGCCCGGTGTAGACTTACATGTACTCCACCCTTCTGGGGCTCAGTGGACATCCTGATCAATAAGCAGAGGTGTTACAGAATCTCAGGATTGGGAGGCCTTCAGAAGCACTGGCCATCCCCTTTAGAGTCCTAAAAACATGGGTTGTGTCCATATTAAGACTCACCAGGGAAATCTCCCCCAACTTCCATGATGTTTGCAGGACACTGAGTGCTTGCAGGGATCCTAGAGCCGCTGGTGAAGTAGGCAGTCGTAGAGAATGCGTCACCCTGGCCATCCTTTGCAGTCAAGTTGTGTCCTTGCTCTCTGAGCCACTTGGGCCTGGCACGTCCAAGGTGTGTGATCTTGTGATCTTCGACCACAGGCCCAGGTGTGACCCGGGACATGGGCTAATGTGGAGTCTTGAAAATATGCTTTACTGTGTTTAAGTGAGCAAGGAAAAGAGGATGCAGGTCTTCCTTTCCGCCGGCCAAGTGGGACCCCACGCACACCAAGAGCCCAGCACTGCTGCTGATGTTGCTGTCATTCTGCTGAGCTCTTGTTTGTCACTAAAGTCGGGTTTGCTGTGACTGCAAACAGTGTGCTGTGAGGGAAGTAGGTGCCTCACTCCCGTTTATTTCCTAATCAAGGGGACAAGACTGGAAGCTCTGTTCAGGTTTTCCGTCATCTGGCACCTGACAAGAGAGACGCAGGGCAGTCGTGTGACATCTCACAACCGCTCCTTTGATAGGTAAGATGGTCCTCATGGGTACATTACCCTTAATGCAAAGGACGCTTTGCCAAGGTTCCTGGGCAGTGTGTTGGGCCCAGGAGGGGGAGATGTGTAAAATTGATAGCATGACCCCATTTTCTGGATGCACAGCAAACGATTCCCATGATCCCCTGAGTGACTTTAGGCCAGACTCATGTGAATACGTAGTAGGAATTTTCTTAATTTCGTCCTGGTGGGAGGAAGCCCAATACATCAGAATCACCTGAGCAGCTTTGAGATCATACCTCGTGAGGGAACCTTTGTAGGGAAATGGAGGTAGTCTGGGTCTCTATCAGGGCAGTGGCTACCCTGAGTGTGGACACTTGAGTATCATTGACCGTGTGAATGTGAGTTTTATTGCAGTATAATCTGTTGCACTTTAAAAAAAAGATTCCCTTCCTTGTTTCCATGTGTCTGGGGCCAGACACACAGCCTTAGAGAAATGCCAGCTGATTCTGATGCTGGGGGTCCACCCCCACAGTCAGTTTAATCAATTTGGGGTGAAGCCTGGGCGTCAGGATTTTAAAAGCTCCCCCAGTGATTCTAGGGTGGAAATCCCTTGTCTTTGTCTGCTTGGGTCTCCTAAGCCCAGCATGGGTGAAGCTCCCCACGGGCATCCTGGTGCACGGGATCACCGGACGCTGGCTCGATGGTACCCTTCCCACCCACAGATCCCTGTTTGTCGTGCTGGACAGCCTGGCCTGCACGGACGGTGCCATCAGCGCGGCAGCCCAGGGCTGGCTGGTGCGGGCGCTCTCCCTTGGTGATGTGGCGCGCATCCTGGAACCCATGCTCCTTCTCCTGCTCCAGCCCAAAACCCAGAGGACCTCCATTCACTGCCTCAAGCAGGAGAACTCAGCGGGTGAGCACACCTCCCAGGGCGGCCCGGGGAGCTCTGTGTCCCCAGGGCCTCTGGGCCTGGGAGGGAGCAAGGGGCCGCCTGGACCCCAGCTGCCTATTAGGACAGTCAAGGTACTTAGCCCCGCTCAGTGGTTTGGCTAGATTCCAGCGGTATGAGGGTACTTTGTAAAGTTGTGAGGACTCTTCAGATGTAAGCAGACGAACCAGCACTTAGAAATGCTAGGGAGTGGGTTTGTTGTTTTAGCTGAAAAATCAGATTTTTTTTTTTAATAAAAAAGGAAATCGTTAGTAACCCATGTTCCAATAAAAATAGCTGATTTTTTATTGTTTTGCTACTGAAAACAATTCAAATGCACCTAAGGTATGAGGAAAGAATAACAGACCCTCCATCCCAGTGTCTCCCAGGTCAGTGCCTTCACTTAGAAGAGTCGCAGTTCCATGTCTGGCTAGGCCGGCGCTTCTCTCCAGATCGCTGCTTAGACCGAGGGGTAGTTTAGGTTGCCTTCAGCTATGAGTGGCCGAGAAGTTGAAATTTCCATGTAATCTGGTCAATTGTACTTATCTAGAAAATAACTTTTCTTTATGAATCTTCAACAGCAAGGTAAGTGGTTTCTTCCTGTCTGTCCATTTTTCTATCACGACCTGAGTGGAAACCAAGAGCCAGAGGCTTAACCGACTAAGCCACCCAGGTGCTCCCCGAGGCATCTTTAGCACAGATTAGTAGAATATAGGTAGGAAGAAGAAAAACGAGGCTGAAATAAACCTGATGAGCGCATTACATGTGGGTGATTAGTACCTAGCACAGTTTTGAACTACATGACTTCCCACGGTAGGTGTGTTTTATGACTTCCTGCCGTTTTCTCAGTGATGATTTTACAAGCTTTGAGTTAGCTTGTTTAGCCCACTGGGCTGTAAATATTCTGTTTGTACCAGTCTTATCCTACAGGGAGAAGCAGCCAAACACCCCCATAAGCAGCCATTTCTGAGACGCTTCTTCTCTTTACAAGGTTCCCTGACTAAAACTGGAACCTCTGGTTTTCCTTTAGGAAGGAAAGCTGGCTGCCTTCGCAAAAAGAAGGCATTCTATTATTCCATGTTATAAGAAAGTAAAATCCAAAGAAGTATAAACTAAAGCACCTTCTTCAAAGTTTGGCTGTCATTTAGGGCAGCTAAATTTTTTAGTGTTCCCTTGTGTGAAGAAGAAAGTCCTAATGCCACACATCCCAGTTTTAAAAGTCAGGGCACTTCCTGCTGCTTCTTCTAACCCATGTTTCCTGCTACCTTCCTAATAAGAGAAAATGTCTTTTCCCTGCCACGTCCTTCCCCTGAAAGCAACTGGAAGAGTTCTGCTATACCCCCCACCCTATCTCTATAATATTGTAGATACCTATTTTGGAAGATATCACCGTGAGCCTTAGGCAGCTCATCGATTTCTAATGTCTTCTTCTTCCTCCTTTCCTAATCTTGCTTGATGCTCACGAAATAGATTTGCTGAGAGCTGCATATGTAAATAGGTTTGGCCATACGGACCAAACACTGCTTTCTGGCTGTTCCTTTTTAAAGAGACCCGAGTATTTTAAAGTGTTGCGTATTTTCTGATTACAGAAGTACTAACATGCTTATTTTAACAATTGGAGTAATAAGGAGGTCAAAACGCGCATGAAAGTCCCCTGCAGTGCTCGCTAATAGAGCTAGGTACTGTTGATGGATGGTGGATAGTCTTACAGATTTTTTCAGAGCCGCGTATTATAGATGCTCTCCCCTAAATGAGCTCATTCGATACAGTTTGATTCTGCAGCTTGATTTTTCTTCTTTTAATACATCCCGCACATTGCTCCATATCAGTACATACAGGTGTATCTTTTAAAAACCCAAACAGTCCTCCATGGCATGCATGTACAGCAAGTTTTCTCAGTCTCTTAATGTTTTGTTCATTTTCCAGCTTGTCTGCACACGTGACAGTTCAGCAATACCTTACAGCTTTGAAGACCTGCTGGCATTCCTGTGGGATACATTTCTTGAAACTCATTTCTTGAAAGGAACAAAATAAAATGCCCTTTTTTTTTTAATCACCCTCCCCGTAAAAGTTGTGATACTTGTATTTTCTATGACAATGTAACCAAATTATCTGATTCCCTGAACATTTTAAAAGACCTATTCACTTTTACTTGCTGTGCCTTTTGTCCATAATACAATGTAGACTCTGGTGTCTTAGTTTTATGGGAGAATTTTATTAACATCAATCTTTCTGGGGCACCTGGGTGGCTCAGTTGTTAGCATCTGCCTTCAGCTCAGGTCATGATCCCAGGGTCCTGGGATCAAGCCCCACATCGGGCTCCCTGCTCAGCGGGAAGCCTGCTTCTCCCTCTCCCACTCCCTTCGCTTGTGTTCACTCTCTCACTGTCAAATAAATGAATAAAATCTTTATTAAAAAAAAAAATAACATCAATCTTTCTGTCTGGCTTTAAGATAAAAATCGTTATAGAACCCTTCTGTCCTGAGGTCATTTGTCATTTTGTAATTTTCAGAAGACTTGCATCGTTGGTTTAACAGGAAGAAAACCCCCTTCAAAGAGTCATGTGGAGCACCCGAGCTTCAGGAAGGCAGCTCCGAAGAAGGCATGCCGCTGAGCCAGTTCACCACCGTTGACCGTGAGGCCATTTGGGCCGAGGTGGAGAAGGAACCAGAGAAGTGTCCACCCGGAAGTGAGCTGAGCGAGGACGACCTTCCCTACTACATGGACCTTCCCGACAGGACGGCCTGCAGCGCCCTGGACAGCAGCGAGCACACGGAGTCTGCAGACACGAGCTCTGCCCACACGGACAGCGAGCACTCATCCTCCTTTTCCTCCCCTTCCCACGACCCGCAGGAGCTGAGCAACGAAGAGAGCTGCTGTGCACCCATCCCCGTAGGCAGCAAGGTTTACCCCAAGCGCTCAGCCTTGCTGGCGGCCTTCCAGGCAGAAAGCTTCAAGTCTGGTGCCAAATTAAGCCTGGCACGCGTGGACTCGGACAAGACCCAGGCTTCGGAGTCATTCTCCAGTGACGAGGAGGCCGACTTGGAGCTCCAGGCCCTCAGCACATCCCGGCTGCTAAAGCAGCAGCGAGAGAGGCAAGAGACCGTTGAGGCCTTGTTCAAGCACATTCTGCTCTACCTGCAGCCCTACGACTCCCGGCGAGTTCTTTATGCCTTCTCAGTGTTGGAGGCTGTGCTCAAAACCAACCCCAAGGAGTTTATCGAGGCGGTGTCCAGGACCAGCATGGACACCAGCTCCACCGCACACCTCAACCTCATCTCCAACCTCCTTGCTCGTCACCAGGAGGCCCTCGTTGGCCAGAGTTTCTATGGAAAACTCCAGACCCAGTCTCCCAGTGTGTGTCCCCACTCTCTGCTGATCGAGCTTCTCACCTACCTGTGCCTCAGTTTCCTGCGCAGCTATTACCCTTGTTACCTGAAGGTCTCCCACCGAGACGTCCTTGGCAACCGGGACGTGCAGGTCAAGAGCGTGGAGGTTTTGATTAGAATAATGATGCAGCTGGTCTCCGTGGCCAAGTCTGCCGAGGGGAAGAATGTGGAGTTCATTCACAGCTTGCTGCAGCGGTGCAAAGTTCAGGAGTTTGTCCTGCTTTCGCTGTCCGCGTCCATGTACACGAGCCAGAAGCGCTATGGACTGGCCACGGCCGAGCGAGGCCGGGCCCCACAGGAGGAGAGCCTCTTTGAGGAGAGTCTCATCAACCTGGGCCAGGATCAAATCTGGAGTGAGCACCCCCTGCAGATCGAGTTGCTGAAGCTCCTGCAGGTGCTCATTGTCTTGGAACATCACCTGGGCCAGGTCCAAGAGGAGGCCGAAAATCAGCCGGAACTGTCCCGGGAGTGGCGGAGAGCCCTGAACTTCCAGCAGGCCATCAGCGCCATGCAGTACGTGCAGCCCCACCCTCTCACCTCCCAGGGGCTGCTGGTGGCTGCCGTGGTGCGGGGGCTGCAGCCGGCCTACGGCTATGGCATGCACCCGGCCTGGGTGAGCTTGGTCACGCATTCCTTACCGTACTTTGGAAAGTCCCTGGGCTGGACAGTGACCCCTTTCATTGTCCAGATTTGCAAAAATTTGGATGAGCTGGTCAAGCAGTATGAGAGCGAATCTGTAAAGTTCTCTATCAGGTACGGCAAACCGTTTGATACGTTATCGCTATTTTGAGGCCAGTGTTTGTGATGAACGGCTGATGTGCCCTAGAAGCCAGGTGGAGGATAATTTCAGCCTAATCAGAAGCCAGTTTAGCACTGTCAAGAGGGGGTAGCCAGGAATGACATGCTCATGTCCTTCATTTTTGATCCCACACAGACACCAAGGCTAGCTGAGCTTGCAGCTACTCGCCGTGACTTTTGCAAAACAGAAATAGAAACATGCATCACCTTCACAGAAATTCTAAAACATTTTTTCCAAAGTGACTGAATGAATGTAAAATAGCACAAAAAATGCCCCTCATTATTATAACAAGATTTCATTATAAGGGTCCCAGTTTATTGAAGATAGTGCTAGCTCTCTGGTGTCTGCATTTATAGGTAGGATTAAAAACCTGACAGCCTCATTCGTAAAAATACTCAAAACGAGTTTCCCATTTCTTCACCAAAGCATAACCTCCAAGAGGGAAAACATTTCTCCGGATTACCCACTCACTCTTTTGGAAGGTCTGACAACCATTAGTCATTTTTGTCTTTTGGAACAACCCAACCAAAACAAAAAGGTAAGTTTGGGGGTTTTCTTTGTTTTTGTTTTTTTTTTCCCCCTGAGTTTGAGGCACATTTCATATATTGTTTTGTCTTGTTTAGATTATGACCAGTTTAGATAAGAAAAGTGCATGTGTAAGGAACATAGATATGTATGCAAATGTATGCTTGCAAATAATGCAAGTGCATATGCAAATATGAGTGCACAAATACGCAAATGTAGTTTTGTTCTGGCCCTCCCCAGGGCGCCTTCCCCTCGCCCATTGTTTTATCAGTAACCAAATGGGACAAAATGTTATCTTTTTTGCACATATTTTTTACAATGACTTCATGGTGTTTGTGAAATCTGCAGTCTGAAGACATTTTAGCTGTCAGTTGCTGTGCCCTATTGGGGATTAAATTTTCGAATGCGGCTAATGCTTTGGCTGAATGACTGAGTCTGATGTGGAGTCTCAGACTCCCGGGTGCCCAGAAAGAAACCACAGGAAGCATAGGGCCCAGACTCCCACCCCAGCCGCGCCCTGGCCTCGTGGGGAGGGAGCTGGTACGGCCAAGTCTCACGCTCATTTTCGATTTTAGACCACCGCTGTAGGCGATCCTACCAATTTGAAAAATGCCAAGAATGCCATTCTGGAAGAGTTGCCTCGAATTGTTAACACCATGGCCCTTCTCTGGAATGTTCTGAGAAGGGAGGAGACTCACAAGAGACCCGTCGATCTCCTTGGAGCCCTGAAGGGATCCTCTTCCGTTTACTTTAAAACCACCAAAGTGAGAGAACTTCCTCTGTGGTTTTATTACTTCTTTTGTCTTGTATTATCCCACCAAAAGTAAACGTGTTCAGGAATATATTATCGATGATAGCACCAATACCACTCTGCCGTAACTCTTCCCTTTGCCGCGTTCTAGACCATACGACAAAAGATTTTAGACTTCTTGAACCCCTTGACGGCGCATCTGGGAGTTCAGCTGACAGCCGCGGTGGCAGCAGTGTGGAGCAGAAAGAAGGTGAAGCGTCTCAGTAAGATGAAGGTAGAGTCTAAAAATCAGAGTTATACTTGAACTTACTCTGCCAGAAATACCAGAGTCACATGTAATCAGAGGTGACATCGGAGGCCGGCCCGGGAAACTGCTGAAGTGGTTTCAGTGTTTTAAAAGCTGCGCCTCCCTCTAGGCTTGTTCGGGGGGGGCTCTCCCCTGGCTTGTTCTCGGGTCTCTGTGTAATGAATACCTAGGTTAACCTTTTAAATGCAATATCTAATAGCACACATTCAGGAGCGTATATAGCGTGTATGTTCCACAGAAAAGAGAAACCACCGTGAACCTACCACCCAGCTCGAGGAACGGTACGTTATCCTCCCTGTGAGAACCCCTGTGGGCCCTTCCCTGGTTGTAGTACCATCTTATAGCTCTTCTTTAAACTATTTTTTTAAAGACTTTATTTTTTTTTAAGAGCAGTCTTAGGTTCACAGCAAAATTGAGGGGAAAATACAGAGATTTCCCGAGTGCTCCCTGCCCCATATGTGCATGGCCTCCCCCACAATCAATACCACCGCCCCCCAAGTGGTGTGTTTGTTCCAGTCATGAACTTACATTGACACATCAGGTTCCATAGGCTTTTTAATTTATAAAAATAATACCTACAAAAATGTAAAACCGATGTAAATCCTCCATTCCTATTCCCAAAGATAACTTCAGTTCACATCTCATCTGTTCTTTATCCACTGATTGGTCCATCACTAAGTCTTCCAGGGACTTGGTTTATTTCTGCAAAACCAACACTTTGTTCTCTCTTGACCCTCTAGGTTCCTATCTCATATCTCCCTCAGAGGGTCTTTCCCACCCCCTGGACACTATCTCAGTGCCCAACATAGGGTCCTGTTCCCTGAGGAGGCACAAGAGGTTGGTGGTCCAGGCCACCGTGCTTATTAGCACTGCGGGGTCTTCCCTGGTGGTAAACCTGATCCTTCCAAGTGCATGCAATCACGTTATGCAGACTTCCATCATCAAACATGGACTTCCCACACCAGGGCTTTCCTGCCAAGGCTAACTTATCAAGAACCTGGTTGATCTGGTTTTTCTTTTACTGACCTCGTACTTCCAGGGCTGTCTTTCAGTGCCAGCCTGCTTCCTTCAAATTAAGTGTGTCTGTTTCTAAAATGCTTTCTGAGGGGCACCTGGCTGGCTCGGTCAGTAGACCATCTAACTCTTGATCTCAGAGATGTGAGTTTGAGTCCCACGATGGGTATAGAGATTACTTTTTTAAAAAATGAAATAACATGCTTTCTAAGCTTGAACATACCACTGTCACTGCCCCATCATCACCTGCCCCTGTTATTCCTAATGTATGTCAGATGCTGATTACATTCCTGTGAATGAATGCTCAGCCTCCTCTTTATCCCCACCAGTAGAGTCCTTTACCCAGTTTTTGTTTAAATATTTACTTTAAAAAGTTAAAGCTCGTTCTCCCTGGGGCAGCTATTATAGAATACTGCATCATTCTTATTTTTGTTTTCTCTCTGTGAGTTTTAAGGGAGCTATTTTTCCACTTGGCAGATTGTCCCAGCAGCAAGCGCATCCCAGCTGACCCTTGTTGACCTGATCTGTGCGCTCAGCACCCTGCAGACGGACACGGTGCTGCACCTAGCAAAGGAGGTGGTGAAGAGGCCGCCGCAAATCCGAGGGGACGAGGTTGGAAGCCTGGGGATCTTCCAGATGAATGCGCGGCACCCTTCTGTCACCGTGTCTTATAAATTGTGTTTGGGGAAAGGAAGCGGGGGTCACAGGAGCAATTGGGATTTCCTGGGGTTGGGGAATGGAGCTGTTCTACTGGGCTTGGGGGAGACCCCGTGAGGTGTGCCTAATGGGCTTCAATGCACCTGTTTGGAGGTGGGAGCCGTTGGAGGTTAGGGCCCATCTTTCATCATTACACCCCGGCTGCAGCGCGCCCTGCCTGGGAATGGGTTCTTTCTAATCACCTGCAGCCTAAAAGACGTCCTAGAGAGGCAAAGCCAGATGCTACTTACAGGTGGCAAGGACCAGCTTTATTCAGTAGCTACCGTGTTTGGGGAGAGAGCTGACCTCAGTTCTGATTCGTGCGGCGGGGGTACTTGAGCCGGAAAATGGGGGAGTAGGAAGGGTGAACGAGCAGGGGTCCAGCAAAGTCAGGGAAGTAGAAAATTCCGAAAAAGCAGGTAGGGAGGGGGCTTGGTCGTTGTGAGCGGGCCATCCAGGTTTGCTGACTGGTGCTTGGGGCGTGCAGGCCCCTATACCCCGGAGCCTGGGAGACAGGGCCCCTGTCTCTTTCAACGGCGATATTTCACAGGACGGCTCCCAGGTCCTTTACAAAGACATTTCCTATTGTAGGAGATGCATGTACATCTTAAAGGAAGGATTTATAATTATGCTTTTCTTAATAAATGCTCTGAAAAGGGGGGTCAGGAGCCTATCGGGTGTTGACTCAGCAAATGGCAAATTGTTCTGGCAGCCTTGAGCTCTCTTGGGCAGGCATTCTAAGGGGACAGAGGTTGTCTTCTGAGGGCCCCCGCCTTGAGCTGCTTAGAAACCACAGTAGTGTTTGTTCAGGTTAGTGGGGGACGGAGTCACTTCTGCTGAAAGCCCTGGTCCCCACAGGCCTAGTCAAGAAGAGAGCTCTTACCAGAGTTCAAAGAGAAGAGGAATGTCTTCATCAAAGGGCAAGTTAAAAGTTTGCATAATTTTTATGTAAAAGTGAAAAATACAGGTCAGAGGACAGGACTCCTTCGAGGCATTCTGAGAAGGAAGAGATTCGTCTGGCCGCGGTAGAAGTGGTGACCTGTGAAGGGTGCCAGAATGGACCTGTGAAGCTCCTAGACTTGTGCTTCTCCGTATCAGCACAGCCTCCAAGAGAGTCCTTGCTACCTCGAGGCCTTTGCCAGTCACGCGCAGTGCTTTTGAAACAGAGCAGACTTTGTGGTTTAACACTTTTTTTAATGCCCTTAGAGCTTTTTTTTTTTTTTAATAGATTTTATTCTTAAATAATCTCTACACCCAACATGGGGCTTGAACTCATGACCCCGAGATTGAGTCACACGCTCCACCGACTGAGCCAGCCTGGCACCCCAGAGCTTTTTGTGTTCACCAAAGCAGGGTGCCTCATTGAACGTGTAGGAGCTATTTTGTTCTTAATTTGATAGAAACCAGGGATTTATTTTGACTTTGAAATAATTGCCTTCTATCACGATTTAAAATTGTCAGGAAAGGGGGTGCCTGGGTGGCTCAGTTGGTTAAGTGGCTGCCATTGGCTCAGGTGATGATCTCAGGGTCCTGGGATCGAGCCCCATGTTGGGCTCCCCACTCAGCAAGGAGTCTGCTTCTCCCTCTCTGTCTGCCCCTCCTCCGCACTCACATGCACCGCACGCACGCTCTCTCTCAAATAAAATCTTTTAAAAAATAAACACCATACAATACTAACATAATAAAAAAATAAGGAAATAAATAAAAATTAAAAAAAATAAAATTGTTAGGAAAAATATAAGAATAATTCCCTAAATGAAAATGGACAAAGTAATTATTTAAAAATAGAGTTTTACTCAAATAGGTATTTGTACACCACTGTTTATAGAATTACTCACAATAGTAAAAAGGTAGAAACAACCCAAATATCCAATGATGGATGGTTGGATAAACAAAATCAGGTCTATCCATTCAATGGAATATCATTCAGCCTTAAAAAGGAAGTTAATTCTGAGACCTGCTGTAACAGTGGGTGAACCTTGAGGCCATGCCAAGTGAGGCCAGTCACAGAAGGACAAAAACGTGATTCCACTTACACGCGGTCTCTGGAGCAGCCCGTTGCATACGTACATTCTACAGAAGGTTGTGTGGTGGTTGCTAGAGGCAGGAGGAGAGGGGACAGGAGTTACTGTGTAACAGGGACAGAGTTTCCGTTTGGGAAGATGAAAAAGTCTCGAGATGGATGGTGGTGACGGTTGCACGACAATGTGAATGCTAATGCCACCGAACTGGACGCTTAAAACTGGTTAAAATGGCAAATTTTAGGTATAGTTTAAAGATTTCTTTATTTTGGAGAGAGTGAGTGGGATAGGGCACAGAGGGAGAGGGAGAGAGAGAATCCTCAAGCAGACTCCCTCCCGACGCAGGGCTCGATCCCAGGTCCCTGAGATCATGACCTGAGCCGAAATCAAGAGTCGGATGCTCAACCAGCTGAGCCCCTTTTGTATATTTTACCATGATAAAAAGTTTTATAACAAATAAAAGGAATACAGCTTTGGATATTAAGGTCATCACACTGAGGATGGCAAATAAAAGCTGAACCTTGGAATCAGCAATCTTTTCAGCCATGTCTCACCCTGTAAGTGAGAAAACTGACCAAGAATTTCTTTAGCCGTTTTTATAGCTCTGCCTGTCTTAGAGTAGAACTCTGCATTTGGATGCCTCCTCCAACAGGGCCCCTTGTGCACAGCACCAGGGAGCCTCTCCAGAAATGTCCATGCCAAGAAGGCCTGTCACGGCTTCCAGTCAGTTGTGCTCAGGGCCTTGGTCCCGTTCTTCATTCCACAATCGAAAATCAACTATGTGCTTCAGTGGTTGGTAAGGAATCCTAAGTAGTAAAACTATTTCTGCCCTCAGTCAGCTGTATCCTAGTTAGGAAAAGAGGATAGGCCAGCCTAAAAATTAACACCA
The DNA here is from genome assembly GCF_029215605.1 of Mirounga angustirostris. Lineage (NCBI taxonomy): Eukaryota > Metazoa > Chordata > Mammalia > Carnivora > Phocidae > Mirounga > Mirounga angustirostris. The sequence goes on along the minus strand of NW_026991709.1, from coordinate 9,648,308 downwards.
CGCAGCCAGATTATGGAACCATTGAAGCACAAGGAATCGGATGCCAAATGCACGTGGGCGACATCCGTGGCCTTTGTCGGGCCTCCCGCAAATGCCGGGTGGTCTTGTTGCCTTTCACTCTTATACTAAATATTAAAATAATCAACCTCGAAGAGGGGAGCAGGGATGGAGGGGCCATCAGATTCACGGTGATTTTGCATTTATAACCCTGAGCAAGTCTCAAGTGTCAGGAGACCCTGCGAGCTGGTGGTCACTTCCTACCAGCGGCGTTATGGCTGTAGGACCGGGGTGGGCTGTCCACCAGGAGGAGCCTCTGAGACACCTTCTAAGTACACGGCAGGCGCTCACAGTTTTGTTCCTTCATGTTACTTCAGTTCCTACCAATACTTGCAACTCCTGGGCTAAAAACAAAACAAAACACTAGATCTCATCTGGCTGGCTGGTTGTTTGTTTTATTTAAATTCAGTTAGCGTGGCTGGCTGGTTTTTGGCTGTTCGAATAACAGAATTACATTTTGTGATTAGTAAGTAGCTCAACTTCTATAACCTCTACAGATAACTTTTTATAAGCACGGAGGGGAAAAAAATTTATCTTCAAAGCCAGTTTCTAAGTAGTTGCAGCCACTTGGGATTTAGGTAAGTTGTCTGCCCTGAGTTTGAGGAAATTCCTTGAGCTAAGAATTAGAACTTTTTTATCATCTTTTTCCTGTAGCTAGTTGCACGCACTCATGGGGGTCAACATTGGCCACCACCTTTTTTGTTTAGGAGTTATTATACCAAATTTTCCCTGAATACTTGTTAAAAGCCTGGCGTGGACTCGCCCTGGAAGTCTGCTAAGAAGGTCAGTAATGTTTCGAGACCTCATAGTGTAGGTTTGTTTTGTTATACCTGGGGGATGCGTTCACGTGTGTTATTGTATTTGAAAGACTCTGGCTAAAAACCTTTGCTTTGTGGGGATATAGACTCGGTTTCATTTTGTGTTGTAATTCTTTTTTCTAACCTTATTTCCTACCAACTTGGAGTCATTGGTTTCACTTTTATTTTTAGAAAGCGCCCCTTGTGGATATCCCTGTGTTGCAGTTTTGCTATGCTTTCGTCCAAAGGTAACACAACCCTTCCCAAACATGTCTCAATTATAGATGCTATTGCAGCAATTCTAAATGTAACCCTGGTCGTACTTGTTGACGACTGGAGAGCCTTAGTTCAGAAAATATCTTGACCGTGTCTTAGCTTCCTCCTGAGCTGTGAGAATGCCCTGATGATCTTTTCCTTCTGCAGAGATCTAATCTGACTTTATAAAAGCCGGGTGCTGTTGGTTGAACACTTTATGTTCAGTGTTAAACGTGTTAAAGACTTCTTTTAGAAAAAGGAGAAATGATCGTTTTGGGTGCTGTCCTCAGTGCTTTCCCGTGCCTTCTGCATGGGTGTCTCGAGCTTACTGGCGCTTTTCAGCAGCCTCTGCTGCAGGAGGCAGTCAGGCGGATCCGCCACACGGTTCTCCACGGGTGGGAAGGAAAGCTTCCTGGACTGCTCAGGTCTTTCACAGGCACATCGGGTGCAGCTCACAGCCCCTCCACTGTGTGGGGCCATCTCTGTTACAGTAACAAGGGGGAAGTGGGGGGTAGAGCCCCCTTCTCAAGGAAACCTACAGATCCTCACGTGTGTGGCAGGAGTTATGCAATCGGGCAGTCTGACCACCAGATCCAAGCTCCTTGGTTAACACAGTTCCCGTTCCATGGTTCTTCCAACTCCCCACACCCTGAGGTTGCAGGAGGCTAGATCGAGAGGGTCAGCATCCCAGGAGTCCCTGGGTCTGGGGTGCAGTTCAGACCAGCTGTTGAGGCCTCATGCCCAAGTATCGTTCAGTTCCTTCTTCCGGGAGTTAAAGAGGACCCGGTCATGTCTTTCCTGGTGATAGCTACTGTGCATCGTCATGCTAGCAAGTGTCTGTCACAGCGGCCTGAGTGATCCGTGGGCTGCCAGAGCAGCTGCAGGTTAGGTGTTTACCTTCCTCCTCTTACAGAAGAAGCACTGCCGAGGTCACTCTGGAGGCGGTACGTCAGGCACCAGGACTTGAACCCGGGGCCCTCGGGCTGTGGCTGAGCTGCAGCGTGTTGTGCTGCGCAGGCCTCGCTGTGAGAGCCACTGAAGATCAGCCTCCTGTGGGTGACCTTGTGACCCGAGGGCCGACTCCATTACCAACAAAACCGGGGAGGCCGGATCCTAGAGCTAGATGGGCCCAAGGGATCAGATGGGCCTCCGGTTCAAGGCCTTTATTTGACAGGCAGGAAACGAGGAGCATCTGACCTGTCAGCAGCAGGATTTCTGGTCTCCAGACTCCAGGTTCTTGCCAGAGTACAAAAATTTCGTTTGTGTGTATTTTAATTTAAAAAAGAACAAACAGGTCAGTCAGATACACCATCTTCCCTCTGCTTTCCAACTGCCCAGACCTAAAATGTGCTTGTAAGACGTGTTTTGACTTGTTCACAGTTGGGTGTTTTCCCCTGTTTTTTAAAAACAGACTCCCAGTAACAGCCCTGCAAGAGAACTTTCCTTCGTTGTTGGGCGTGTTAAAGGAATCCGTACAGTTGAATCTGGCTCCCCCCGGATACTTTCTGCTCCTCAGGTATTGTGACCCAGCATTCACGTTACCCTGTTTTTCTGCTGGAACATCCCTTGTTTCTGCAGCATTCTTAGTCTAAAGCTGATTGTCTCTCAACAGCATGCTGAACGACTTTGTGACGAGAACTCCCAACCTGGAAAGCAAGAAGGACCAGAAAGACCTGCAGGTCTGTGTGTGAAAAGTTCAGCAGATGTTACCGTTTCCAGGAGTGGTTGTCCGCCTTTAGAGGACATGCCTGTGGATCAGCAACACTGGGCAGAATCGTTCCTTAGATTTGCATGTGTTCTCACAGCTGACTTCCTCTGTTACGGTCTTTAGAGGGCTCCGTAGACCCGGGCCAGAGTCTCCTGCCAAAGTTCTTGTGTCAGACTTGAGCAATCTGCTGCGGGTTGACAGGATGCCCCCACTCCTCACCGCACACAGATGCAGCTGGAGCCGCCGCCTCAGCAGCGTTAGGTTAATAACTCTGTCCATGTGAATTTCTTCCCTGGAAACCTTTCTTTTCCCCCCTGATTAAAGCAGTATATACTCGTAGGAAACCTCAAAAATCCTGAAAAATAAAAGTGAAACTCACCCTAGGAGAAGGGAGATCTTAGAGTAGAAAGCCAACAAATAAATAGAATAAATAGAATGATGGAGTTAGGAAATCACTATGTTGCAACCATGAGAATCATTGATTTGGGGGCTTTTGGAGCCAAGACTTCAACTTAAATGGGACGTGTATCAGTTTTACGGCCCTGGCGATACTTCTTCGGATCATTACGATCCCTGGCATTTGTGAACGGTCTGTCCAGTTCCCACTGCTGAACCACTGGAGCACCGTCGAGAGCACAGTCAAGCATAATTAGGAAACTTGGGACTCCTTTGGCCTCCACTTGTTGAGACGGAAGCGTCATTAAAGCCCAGACACCGTGCGACTGGCACGTGGACGGCATTCCCAAACTCCCCTCTCGAGGCCCCGCTTTGTGGCCCTTTGCCTACAGCACGCCCCTCCCTTTGGTCCATTCTGGGGTAGCTTTGGCCACGGGCATTACCGCAGCCGATACGACTGGTGCACCTCGCCCCTGCTCTTTGTGGCTGCTTCTGTCCCACAGTGCCCAGCTCCCGACGCCAACTCCTTGTCCCTGCTTCAAGACGGGGCCTGCCCTTCTTCCCCATCACTCTCTGCATGAGAAGTGGGCCTCCTCTGAGCTCTCGGTCCCGTTTCCTGCTCTTCCCTGCCACCGTCAGCCACACCACACCCCTGCGCCGGCTCAGGGCAAGGTAGTTCCCTCAAGTGCACCCCTACTGGCCACAGGCAGGCGGGCATGCTCTTGCCTTATGCCTAAACACAGCTTAGAGTCAAAGTCAGGGTGGTTCGAATCTCAGATGGCCGGGACTTGCAGCCAGGCTCCGCTGGTGAGACTTGGTGATGCTGGCTTGAGAAAGTGGCTCAGCATTTCTCTCCCTATCACAGCCACGTGACCTGATTCTCTACTGATCATACTCCAATACGGGAGCCGTTAGTCACATGTGGCTGCTGGGCACGGGGAATGTGGCCTGTCCAAATTGAATGTGCTGTAGTGTAAAACATGCGTCAGATCTCAAAGGCCTAGTGCAAAAAAAAAAAAAAGTGTGAAATCTCATTAATTTTTACATTGATTGCATGTTGATCGTATTTTGGATATATGAGGTTAAACATTATGAACTTGTTTCATCTGATCTTTTAATGTGGTTCCTGGGAAACCTCCTATCACCTGTGTGGTTCTAGTTGCGGCCTATGTTGTATTTCTGCTGGTTGGTGCTGTTGTAGGCATTTTAGATTCTTTTCCTGAGCTAACTGCCTCTCCTCTTTCTCTTCATTACTCTCAGGAAGTCACTCAAAAAATCCTGGAAGCTGTAGGGAACATTGCTGGCTCTTCCTTGGAACAAACCAGCTGGCTAAGCAGAAACCTGGAAGTGAAGGCCCAGCCTCAGATCTCTCTAGAAGAATCTGATGCTGAGGAAGATTTGTGTGGTAGGTACAGAGAGGGTCAGAAGATAATGCCTGCTGCCTGCTACTGTGAGGGGGTCTGGTTTTTCCTTAAAAGTAAACTCTCTGGGGGCACCTCGGTGGCTCAGGCAGTTAAGCATCTGGCCCTTGATCTCAGTTTAGGTCTTGACCTCAGGGTTGTAAGTTCAAGCCCCACACTGGGCTCTGTGCTGGGCGTGGAGCCTACTTAAAAAAAAAAAGTTAAAAAAAAAAAGCAGACAGTCTGTTGTTACTGTTTACAACATCATTTATGTGTAATAAACAATAGGATTCCACTGATAGGGCCCTGAGTGACGTATGCTACTGTGGAAGCCCTCACTGAGCCTAGATCAGAATCCAAGAAAGTAGCTTCCCAAGATAACTTGCACAGATTAGGTAAAAGAAATCTGTGGGGTATAAAAAATATGGAAGTGTATGTTTTTCTTTTTGTGGAACTGTGGAAAGAAAGTTTAGTAAACCAACAAACTGTTGTCAGGCCATTAGATTGTGTCTTTTCTTTATGACTAACACACCCTTGCCTCTCAGTGATCTTTGTCTGAGTGATCACTGTCTGAGATGTGAAGATTTTCTAGTGGAGGTCACATGGGCGGGGCACACCCTGGCCTTATTATTAGTTGTAGCTTCCTAGGAAAGCAGTCAGGAGACTCTCAGAGGAGACTCATCTGTTTACTCGGACCATCAATCAACCAGTACTCTTGATTATTAGACCTACTGCAGGGAGAGACAGATTTGGCAGGGTCATAGCAACGTCTCATCGGGGAAGTTCGGGGAGGACATTTGTAGGGTTGCAGGGCCTTGACTGAGTTGTTTGTGGCAGATCTTTTAGGGTGGGGAACTGATTGGGATTAGGCAGAGTTTGGGATTGGTGGGGGCAGCACAAGGCGAGAGTCCCAGAGTGAATCTTGACAAGCACGCTGCCTGTTTCGATACGTCGTAAGCTGTTTTAGTTGTTCTTTCAGGATTAAGTGTATCTTGGAGCAAGTAACTGGTTTTGCTAGTTCTCAGTATTATTTAACAGAGGGACAGGAATGTATGTCCAGTCCCAGTATTGGTTATACCAAATGAGTAAACAGGTTTGCTCTCAGTTTTATTAACACAAGGGCAAAAAATTACATTTAGGTTCTTAATACGAACTACATAGTACAGTACCCGCCACAAAGGAAATGTTCAAAAACCGTCCTGTAAAATTTACTGCCTCTTTCATTGTCACTAGCAATAGTTAACAGCAGCAGCTCAAAGCTAAGTCTGTGAACTTTAATCTACCGTAGAAGGGTCAAGAAGTCAGGGCTCTTTTCTCTCACAAGTAGCAGAAATAATAGAAACAGCAGAACAAAACACTTCAGCGCCTGTGGGTGAAAAGCCCTGGCATTGGCGTCTGGTTCTAGGCATAGCAGGAATCAGGCACTCAGCTGAGGCGAACCAAGGCTCGCGCGGAGATTCTGGGTGGTTCGTCTCGGGCCACACAGCTGACCCGGAGGAGAAGAGGGAAGGGCTGGTGCATGGGAGCCACGAGAAATGGGTGCCCACCGGAAGGGGGCTTCTCTTCCCAGGAGGAGGAAGGATGGCGTACTCGACAAACTGCAGTCCCACTGGCCGCTGCTTCGGCCATACTGGTTTCATAACCTGTTTTGTGGTTTGTGTAACAAAAATAATTATACTTCATTGTGTAACGAAGATGCTAGATCTAGTGTGCTCTTAGTTGCTAATGTAAAGCAACCATGAGCCTTTCTCAGGCTGTGGCTCTGGTTATGGTTGTGGTTCAGGGAGGGAGCGCTTGCATCTCCTGGGCTAATTTGCCCTCAGTCATTTCTGTCCCACGTACTGAGGTACGGATCGGACTGCTTCTCCACCAGAGCGGCTGTGCCGACCGTGTTCGGTCCACGGTCACTGGGCCTGGCTTTTGTGCAATGATTCCATTTAACCTCAAGATAATACTCTGGGAAAATTACCTCATTTTTGTTTAAAGAAATCAGAGAATTCCAAAGCTGGAGGTGATTTTTGGGCTTCTCTATAAAACTTAATTAATTAGAGAGTACCAAAAACCCTGAGTGGTTAGATCATGACTATATTTTACTTGACTTGAACAAATTACGTATACATATCGGCCATAGAAAGCATGAAACAAAATGAGGCTTCCAGTAACGTATTTGTCCCCATTTAAAGTTGGTGTGCATGCACCGGACATGCAGGTTCTCACTCGGAGTCCATGTGTGGTGTGTGCCGCGTGCGGGCCCTACAGCTTCAGACACGGGCAGCATGGAAGAGGATAAGCAAAAAGTACATTAACAAAGGGATCTTTCAACTCTTTTGAAAATCTGAAGTTATTTCAAAATGAAAGCTTTTCAAAGATCGAAAAAGGAAGTAAATGACCCTGAGAATTTCAAGTGGTTCTTAGTGTAAGGACAGTAAGAGTCCGATTACAGGGAGCGGCTGGGAGCGGGGAGATGTTGCAGAGTGTGTCCCCAAGGAGGTGACAGTTGTGCTGAGAAGTCAGAAGTCGGGGCAGCTGTGCAAAGACCTGGAGGGCGCTGCCCAGAGGGATGGCAAGTCCTCAAGGTGGGTGTGGGTCAGAACCAGGAGACCAGCCTGGCTGGAGTTGAGGGTTGCTGGGCTTGAGGAGAGCCTGGTCAGGAGCTTAGATTTCCTCCCACTCGCTGTGGAAGCCATTAAAGTGTTTAGGGCAGTGACAGGCTCTTCCTCCGTCTTTAGAAAACATCAGTTTGGCTGCTATGAGCAGTAAGGGCTGTATCAAGTGAGAGCAGAAAAGGGAAGTCCAGTTAACAGGATTTCGCAGTGGTGTGGGCTTGGAGGCAGGGGTGATGGAAAGGTGGACTGATTTATATGCAGAGTCAGCAGAATTTGCTGATGGGCTGCATGTGGTGGTTAACAAAAAAGACAATCAAGGATGACTTTGGTTTTTTGCTTATGCAATTTATTGAGGTGGAGAAGACCAAAATAAGAACATTATATAACAGAAAATTGAGCTTGGTTTTGCAAGTATTACATTTGAGATGTCAGAAAAAAAGAGGAGCCAGAAAAGACACTTAAGTGGTCACTGGGGTAAGAGAAAAACCAAGAGCACAGAGTCATGCAACAGGAGAAGAGGGTGCTTCCAGAAGGAGGGAGGGGTAACACAATGGAAGGCTGTTGAGAAACAGAGGAAGGTCGGACAGAGATCCACTGGGCTTGACAACATGGAAGCCACGGGGGTGGGAACACTGGAGCGGGTAGAAAGGAGGAGGAGGAGGCCGTGAATGCAGAGAATCCCTGAAGCTCACTGGTCAGTAGGACAGAAATCAAGTAGAACTAAAGACCAAAGAATACCCCTTGTTTGCTTTGTTTTTGAATTGGAATATTCCAGAGCATATTTATATGGTGACAGATCTGTGCAGCAGAGGAAGAAATAAAGAAAGGATAGAAAGTGAAGCCCTTGATGGCCATGGGGCCAAGCTTGATGTCATAAATAGAATTACTGTTCTTCCATAGGAGCCAGGAACATGTCTATCAAAACAGGAGATAAGGCAGAGAACGTGTATATATATATATATATATATATATATATATATATATATATATATATATACATGTTCTAGATTCATAGCACATAGGAGCCAAACTGAGGGAGTTCCTGTTTGTTTCCATTAATTTTCTCAGTGAAATAAGAGGTGCGTTATCAGCTGAGAAGGGAAGAATGTTGATGGTTATCGAGGGAAGTTCTGCAAGAATGACGTTGCAGAGTAGGAAAGCCAGCATACTGCCAGGGTACAGATGGTAGGACTATCTGGTAGCATCAGGTCCTTTTTGAGATTCATGGTCATGAAGGAAAGTGAGATCTATTTCATCGTTGTTTGGTTTTCTCCAGAGCATTTAGCTACACAGAACCACACAGGCTGATCTGTGGGTTTAGCCAGCTTTGCATTTTTCCAGGTGAGTGCCTCAGAGGGAGAGAGCAACAAAACAGCCCAGGATGTTTGCCAGTAGATGGGAGACCACAGGTATAGGTGGGGAGGCGAGAAGGGCAGACCTGGAGGAGTTGACGGGTGGTCAGGGTGGCAGGCGAAAGGGTTTGGTGGTCTGTGCAAGCGTTCGGGAAAGGTAAGATGTGGTCAGAGAGGGAGACTGGAAATGGAGATTTGGGAAATTGGTGAAGCCAAGGGTGTGATGGTGACAGTGGGTGACCGAGCTGGGACGGAGTAACAGATTGTTGGAAGAGAGAAGTTTAGGGGGTCAGAGGCCCAGAGGGTAGGATCATCATCCAAGGGGATGTGGACATTCTGAGAACAATGCTGAGAAGAGAGATCGGGAGGACAGTGAGTCAGTGCTAATTTATTTGATCACAATGCCGATTCTTCCTGAAGCTGAACATGTTGACAGAGAGGAGCCCCTAACGTATACTTACATTCATCCTCAGTGTGCAAGGCTGGGGTGCATCACGCACATCCATGTGATGCTTCAGGGGCATACATGGTGGCCCATCGCCATGATTAAAGCAGAAACGCCTCTTTCTGTCAGCAGATACCACCGTCACTGCTTCAGCAATGGTGCCCGCGTCTGCCCCGTCGGTATACAGCGTGCAGGCCCTGTCCCTCCTGGCAGAGGTCAGTGCACACCCAACTTGTCCTCCCTCGATGGCATGATGGCCAGCCCGGAGCTTCGTGCAGGCGCTCCGTTCTCGGGCCAGTGAGTGCGGGCCGCCCCTCCCGCTGGCCTGCAGAGCCGCGCTTGGCCTCAAGCTGCCCCTGGGACTTGTCTTGTTAGGTTGTGTGCCCCTCGAGGATGAGTTCTTACTGCCACCGGCTTTAGGAGGTTTCTGTTTTCCTTGTGATCCCGCTCTGGTAGGTCCTGGCATCTCTCCTGGACATGGTTTATCGAAGTGACGAGAAGGAGAAAGCAGTGCCCTTGATCTCCCGCTTGCTTTATTACGTGTTTCCTTACTTACGCAATCACAGGTAATGCCGTCTCCTCCCTGGTGTCCCGCCGGTAGGGAGCAAAATCGGTTATGGGAAATGCACCAAGTGGCTTTCTTTGCACAGTCTTTGACATTGACCCTTTTCCCTCCCCACCCCTGTTCAGTGCCTACAACGCTCCCAGCTTCCGGGCCGGCGCTCAGCTGCTGAGCTCTCTGAGTGGCTACGCCTATACGAAGCGAGCCTGGAAGAAAGAAGTCTTGGAGTTATTCTTGGACCCTGCTTTCTTTCAGATGGACACTTGCTGTGCACAGTAAGAAACGCTGTTCTGACAAAGGGCTGCTGCAAGTCCTCAAGTGGAAAAAGTGTTTCGGTTGACATAATTCTCATACTTGGAAGGGGAGCAGTTAGCATCGACCCAGGTCCCAGGACGTCCCTGTCACAAGCCCTCGTGTTAACTGTGTTCGTGGCAGAGGGGCTGGGTGTTCTAAAAATAGAGAGGTGCATTTTTTATCAAAAGGATTTCGGTTACGAGAGCATAGCATCCCCAGAGCGCACAATCCAGGGTTCCAGTGTCCCCTGGCCTAGTGCTGCTCCAGCTTGGAGTCACAGATACTCCAACTCAGATGACAGAGCCCGCTGGTGACACTGTGTTGTCCTTATCCCACGTCCCAGCTCACGCTTCACAAGTTCTCACTGAGACCGTGCAGCCGGGCCAGGCCCTGCTGCTGAGGGACAGATGTGAGGTGAACTCCCTGCGCCCTTTCCTGGGAGGTCAACAAAACCACTCTATTGGCTCTCCCCCTGTCATGGCTGACGTCTTTATCAATGGCATGGATGGGGGCTGGCGATTGGTTGAAGTTTGCCCTGCTACCCCCTGAGTCCTGGGGCTTTCACCTTGAAGTCCTATTGCTCTTCTGGGGAGCCCACTTGAAAATTAGTCGTATTTGGTGTCGCTACTCCCACTTCTTTCCATCAGCACAAGCGTATGAACAGCCTCCTGTGTGAACACAGGGCAACTCTTGAAAAAAACATTTTTCTTTTACTGTAAGCTGGGAATTATTCATTCTTTCATTTGTTATTCATCACCTGTGTTGTTAAGTTTATAAATGAAAAGCTTTTGCTCAGCTTTCCCTTGTATTAGAACCTGTTCATTTCCCTAACTTCTTTTCAGAAAACAGGTTTTAATAGATCTCAAAGGGGCTTGTTCTTTTCTTGATGCCTCTATTCAGACTGTCATCCTTTACATATTTAATTAATTTTGCCTTCTTTTAATATCCAGTTGGAAGTCCATTATTGACCATCTTCTGACTCACGAGAAAACAATGTTTAAAGATTTAATGAGTAAGTTGTATATTACTTGCACATAAACCACACTTTTAAAGGACTGATCCCATCATAATCAGCTTTTACCACATAGCTCAAAACTCCACTCGGATCTTTAATGATGCCATCTAAGTTGCAAACTGTAACATAATGTGCATAATGTGTCAGGACTCATGAATGAGCCCCCCGGTTCCAGTCTATTGGCCAGAAGGCCCGACAACCTTTCCTACACCTTTACAGTGGGAGAATATTTTTGAAAGTAATGATAGGTTTACCATGATTTATTAGGAGTATTTGTCTGTCCCTCATATCCTCTTCTAGTGCCCTATTGTTTAATGTCATTAAAGAAGCATTTGTATTTACAAATAAATATGTGAATAATAACCACAAGATGATAATTACTTAGTCAGGACCATGATCTTCACCAGGAAGGATAGAAGTTTACATGATTATGAATGTCCTGTCACTTACCTCTGATTGCGGTTTTCCCGCTAAATGGAACTTATTGCTGTATTTATTCTAGACATGCAGAGCAGTTCTTTAAAACTGTTCTCGAGTTTTGAGCAGAAAGCCATGCTGCTAAAGCGCCAGGCTTTTGCTGTCTTCAGTGGAGAACTTGATCAGTACCACCTTTACCTTCCTCTGATACAAGGTAAGAAGGCCACCCCACCCTCACCCCCAGCCCTGCCCCCTCGTGGGTGGACCCCCGGCTGGCTGAGACGGGCCGGCCGCCAGAGTGGCCCACAGCACGTTCTGGCTGGACGGAGGAGCGTCAAAATGAGTACTTGTAGAAGAACTCCGGAAATTTACCTTTGGATCTGAAACTTTATTTTAAAAGTCAATGATTGGGGCGCCTGGGTGGCTCAGTCGGTTGGGCAACTGCCTTCGGCTCAGGTCATGATCCCAGAGTCCCACCTCGGGCTCCCGGCTCGGCGGGGAGCCTGCTTCTCCCTCTGACCCTCTCCCCTCTCATGCTGTTTCTCTCTCACTCGCTCTCTAAAAAATAAATAAAATCTAAAAAAAAAAAAAAGTCAGTGATTGTAATGCTATGAGTTTTTATTAGGTAGTTCTAAAAGTCGGACGGTACTTTCTTAGCGTTGTCTCCTGCTAGGTCCCACCTGCAGTCAAGATACTTGGAGGTTACAGCACTAACCCCCAAGGCTAGTGAAGGAGAAGTCCTTAATGTTTCCTTAACAGTTTTTCTCTCTTTTGTACTCACCATATTCCTTGCTTCAAAAATGAATTATTACAGCTATTGTACATGATTTTAAAGGGTTTTTTTCCCTCATAAAATGTGGAGGTGGTGAAGTGGGCATTCTGTCTAAATTCACCCTTCTCCAAGATACAAAAGAATTCTCAAATAGAAATGTGTTTCCCTTAAGACTCATAGCCTGAATGGAATCAGATAAAATTAATACAATTCTTTTTTTTTTTTTTTTTTAAAGATTTTATTTATTTGACAGGGAGAGACACAGCGAGAGAGGGAACACAAGCAGGGGGAGTGGGAGAGGGAGAAGCGGGCTTCCTGCCAAACAGGAAGCCCGATGTGGGACTCGATCCCAGGACCCTGGGATCATGACCTGAGCTGAAGGGAGTCGCTTAACCAACTGAGCCACCCAGGCGCCCAAAATTAATACAATTCTTAAAGGAGTTGTTTAATATTATGAAGACTAGTGTAACAAATAATTTTACAAATATTAGAATTATGTTGTAAATTCTTTATTGAGGGCCAGGTTTACTAAGGTATAATTTACATACAATAAAAGTCACCCTTTTGGGTATATAGTTCTGTAAATTTTGATGAGCACATGTAGTCATGGAACCATCACCATAGTCAACATGCAGAACATTTCCATCACCCAGAAAGTTCTCCTCTGCCCTTGGAAGTCATCCCCCTCCCCTTCCGTGGCCCCTAGCAAGTGCTAATCTGCCTTCCACTCATACAGTTTCATCTTTTCCAGAATGTCCTAAATGTAATTAGGTGGAGTGCAGCCTTTGAGTCCGGCTTCTTTGACTTGCATAATGTATTTTGAGAGTCATCCGTTCCATCGTATTTATCAACAGCATACTGTTTTTTATTGCTGAACAGCATTCCATTCTGTGACTTGCTCATCAGTTCACCAATGGTAGGGCATTTGGGTTGTTTCCAGGTAGAATTATGACATAAATCTCTTGCTCTGCCCTTTAAAAAAAAGTGTTTATAAACATCTGTCAGTTGGGACTCCTGGTGGCTTAGTAGGCTAAGTGCCTGACTCTTGATCTCAGCTCAGGTCTTGATCTCAGGGTCTTGAGTTCAAGGCCTGCACTGGGCTCCATGCCAGGCGTGGAGCCTACAATCAATCAATAGATAAATAAATATATAAACGTATCTGTCAGCTCACAAAGCATGTTCTCTTGCCCAAGTCATCCTGATTACTCTTAATATTAGTAGTAATCGGGCGCCTGGGTGGCTCAGTTGGTTAAGCGACTGCCTTCGGCTCAGGTCATGATCATGGAGTCCCGGGATCGAGTCCCACGTCGGGCTCCCTGCTCAGCAGGGAGTCTGCCTCTCTCTCTGACCCTCCCCCCTCTCATGCTCTCTATCTCATTCTCTCTCTCAAATAAATAAATAAAATCTTTAAAAAAAAAAATTAAAAAAAAATATAATAGTAGTAATTATCAGCCCATGTGCCTCCTTGATTAACTATTTGAAAGGCCCTAATTGTTGTAGTTCAGAACATTAGTAGCTCTCACAATTATTAATTATGACTATATTTTATATTTGCAATAATAAAATATCTTTATACTAAAACTGACGTAATTTCAACCTGTGAAACACATACGGAGATTTTCACGTCATGATGTCCTGAGTACTTGAAATGCATGAAAGCTAATGTTCAGATATCAACAGATCCTTTCTTGAATTGCTGATTCAGTCAGATGGTGGCCAGGATTGCCAGTAAGGGTGATGGCAGCTCTCCAAAGACTTTGGCTGAATGCAGAGGGCCGTAAGAGACTCTTAACTCTAGGAAATAAACAGAAGGTCACTGGAGGGGATGGGCATTTAGGAAGGCACTGGATGTGATGAGCACTGGGTGTTATATGCAACTGATGAATCACTGAATTATACCCCAGAAACTAATAGTACAGTATATGTTATAAACATCTTTTTTGTTTATATGCCTGATTACTACTAATATTAAGAGTAATCAGGATGACTTGGGCAAGAGAACATGCTTTGTGAGCTGACAGATACGTTTATATATTTATTTATCTATTGATTGATTGTAGGCTCCACGCCTGGCATGGAGCCCGGTACAGGCCTTGAACTCAAGACCCTGAGATCAAGACCTGAGCTGAGATCAAGAGTCAGGCACTTAGCCTACTAAGCCACCAGGAGTCCCAACTGACAGATGTTTATAACATATACTGTACTGTTAATGAAATTGGATTTACATTTAAAAAAAAAAGTGAACGCAGAGTCAAAGCCATACTTTGTTGCATCCCTACAAATCATAGAGGGGAGAAACAAGAACAGGAATCACCTGTCCTCTAGTGCGCGTGCAGCGTCCGTGGTGGTCTGTATGCACCTGGTCACTCAACAGCGCTGGAAAGTGCAGCCTTGAGTCCGCTCTCAGTGGAGGCAAGAGGAGGAAGCTAGAAAGGAGAACGTGTAGGCCAGTGCACCAGACAGACCCTTTGGTGCCTTTCCACTCCGAGGTCAAACACCTGTCGTTCTCTTCCCCGTCTCCCATCACACACACCTTTAAAATGCAGGGTAAGGCCCAGAGAGCTAAAGAGACAGTATTAGGCATGTAGAACAGGAAAAGAACAGACCAGAGCCTTTCTCAAAAAGTGTCATATGGTTTGACCACGGCAGAATCTAAGCATCCAACGTTCTAAGAAATCATGCCTCTGAGAGGAAGAGAGAGGTAGGGGCAATATAATACTGGATGTATTCTATAAAATGTGTGTGTGTGTGCACATGCGCACTGACTAAATTCAGAGATGGTTTTGGGCCCTTAGGGAAGGAGAAATTTCTCCACATACCCCTGCATTTTGCATAGCTCAAGTGCTGTATTTCTAAAAATGCTCCATGTTTTAAAAAATAGACATTTTTACCCCCTTTCATTTTTTGTTAACTGACACTTTACAGGGGCGCCTGGGTGGCTCAGTCGGTTAAGCATCTGCCTTCAGTTCGGGTCATAGTCCCAGGGTTCTGGGATTGAGCCCTGCATCGGGCTTTCTGCTCAGCAAGGAGCCTGCTTCTCCCTCTCCCTCTGCTGCTCCCCCTGCTTATGTGCATGCTCTCTCTCTGTCAAACAAATAAGTCTTAAAAAAAAAAAAAAAAAAAAAACCTGACACTTTACAAAGCACTTTCCTTTTATTGTCATTGTCCCCTAAACTGCTGAAAAGGCCCAGCCTCCGGGAGGTCCTGGGGTAATAGAATTCAGAGCATTCTCTGATAGTCTTGGGACACTTGACTGGCCTCTGTGGAGCAATAATGTCCAGGCTGAAAAAGCAAGATGTATAAACCTACTCAAGCTAGTTCAGATAAAGGCAAGTTTATTACTAAGATACTACAAACAAATCTTAACTAGCATGACTGTAGTTTAGCTGTTTGCCATAGCAATTTGTTATGTTCCTAAGAAACCTTAAATTATGGGGAGGAAAATCACATTCTGCAGACAGTTACTTCAGTGGAGAAGTGGGGAAGACTGCTAGGGGCTAGAGGAACTCACACCTTTTTTCCCTACAGGAATTAAAGTTTTTGTCTTGGCCATGAAATCCCAACTTCATTGAATACCTCTCCTTTTATTCACTCACGCCACTTCCCACTCCTCACTCTCAGAATATGGTGTCAGCGGCCAGCCAACCTCTGTGATCCTAGAGCACCATCACTCACCAAGGACTGTCTGTGGTTCTTGTGTCTTATATTTCATATTCTCAGAAGAGAATTTAGTGGTCATTGGTCATCGAGTGGATTTCTGGGTTAAGTCAGAAGTTGATATTTTTCTGGTCAGCGGTGGCAGGGAAATAAGAGCCACTTGGTTCATTCCTTTAGCAAAGGCCATGAACTGCTTCACCTCATAAAGAAGAGGGCTGGAGGTAAACAAGGGGGGTCTTAGGCTGTATTGTTGTTAAATGTCAAAACAAATACAGTTTTATATTTTTGTCTAATGAGAAACCTCAAACTGCATATTTGTGTGACATCTTTAAAATCTTCTTTCCTTAGAACGCCTGACAGACAATCTCAGAGTTGGACAGACATCCATAGTTGCTGCTCAGATGTTTCTTTTTTTCAGAGTTTTGCTGCTAAGAATATCTCCCCAACATTTGACTTCATTGTGGCCCATAATGGTCTCTGAGTTAGTAAGTACAAATATTTTACTCTTAAAAGCGGGGCTGGAGCTTTCTTAAATGCTTTTTTCAGGAATAGTATACTATTTCATATATATCTTAATTTTATCTGCAAAATTTTCAACCAAGCTCATAGCACACAGTCAGCTCTTGGTTAAAAAGGGAATTTTTTTTTGAGACAGAACCATTTAATGTATCTCTGGGAAATTTTATAGTTTGTATAAACAAAGTATAAAACTTTAAGGCACAGTGAATAACTATGTACACGTTACTAACTGGCCACCATTGGACAAGTTGAGAAGGTAAAATTCAAGAAACATAAAATCTCTGTAAGTTACTATCTTCCTGCTACTACAGTCAGGAAAGTTCCTAGGCAAGCTCTTTTAGATCTAGTGCCTCTAGGGAGAAAAGATTCAGATCATCTTTAGATATGGATGCCTTCACAATATCAGCTGGAGGTGCCATCTCAAGTGAAGTCAAAAGCAAATTAGAGGGAAGATGTCAGGTTATCATGTTTCCAAGCTACGGGTGTAAACTGTAATTTATGGTGACATTAATTACATAATCTGCAGATTAATCCCTTAAATTCTAAATTATAGAGTTTACACCCATGACTAGAAATATTACCACCACATACCACGACCTACCGTACCATACCATGAATCTGCGTAACTAAAGATTCCTAATGAAAAATAATCTTTCCTAAATCTTTCATATATCCATTGAAGAACTTCATGGCCAGATGTTCACATTCACTGATAATGGATTTCCATAATAGGCCCACTGTACCTATGTTGTGAGTTTCTTTGAAACCATATCTTATATAGAAATATTTAAGGTTGATGGGCGCCTGGGTGGCTCAGTCGGTTAAGCGTCTGCCTTCAGCTCAGGTCATGATCCCGGGGTCCTGGGATGGAGCCCCGCGTCGGGCTCCCTCCTCAGTGGGGAGCCTTCTTCTTCCCTCTCCCTCTGCCTGCCACTCCCCTTGCTTGTGCTCTCTTTCTCTCTGTGTCAAATAAGTAAATAAAATCTTTTTAAAAAAATTTAAGGTTGAAAGCTTACTGCTGTTTAGAAGGCTATTAACAACGATTAATCTCTGAAAGCACTATAAGTTTGTGGGTAGGCTTTTAAGAGCAGCATTTCTGAAATACTCCACACATTTAGTTCTTCTTCCTTACTCACATCTGGTTGTAAATTAGTCATACAGATATGTCATAAGATTCTAAACATGTATTTAGGAATATTTTCAAAATCTTTTTCAGGAATAATGTACTATTTCATATATATCTAATTTTATCTGAAAATTTTCAAGTTGATAACACATAGCTTTTGGTTGAATAGAGAATATTTTATCTTCTGCAATCATATTTGATCTTTTTTTTTTTTAAAGATTTTATTTATTTATTTGACAGACAGAGACATAGCGAGAGAGGGAACACAAGCAGGGGGAGTGGGAGAGGGAGAAGCAGGCTTCTCGCTTAGCAGGGAGCCCGATGCAAGGCTCGATCCCAGGACCCTCGGACCATGACCTGAGCCGAAGGCAGACGCTTAATGACTGAGCCACCCAGGTGCCCCTCATATTTGATCTTTTAACTGTCAGCTTATTCCAACTAATTTGTATTGTTTGATAATATTTGCTATTTTTTAAGCTGGTTTTTTCCAGTTTTACCGAGATATAATTGACATACAGCAGTATATAACCTTAAGGTGTACAGTGATTTGACTAACATACATGGTGAAGTGAGGACCACAGGAAGTTTAGCTAACATCCATCATCTCGTCGATATGAAAAGAGAAAGAAAAAGATTCTTCCTTGTGATAAGAACTCTTAAGATTTACTTTTAATAATTTCATATATACCCTACAGCAATGTTAACTATTGTCATGTTGGATGTGACACCCCTAGTACTTTTTTATCTTAAAATGGAAGTTTGTACTTTCTGGCCATCTTCATCCCATTTCCCCTCCCTCACACCTGCCTTTGGTAACCACAAATCTGGTCTCTTTTTCTGTGAATTTGGCTTATTTTTTTTTTTTTTTTAAGATTCTACATACAGATTAGATTATGCAGTATTTGTCTTTGTCTGACTT
Source organism: Mirounga angustirostris (assembly GCF_029215605.1). NCBI lineage: Eukaryota > Metazoa > Chordata > Mammalia > Carnivora > Phocidae > Mirounga > Mirounga angustirostris. The sequence continues at coordinate 9,630,011 of NW_026991709.1, read as the reverse complement.
GTTTCACTTATTATAATATCGTGAGGGTTCATCCATGTTGTTCCAAACGGCAGGATTTCCTCCTTTTTTATAGCTGAGTGATATCAACATTTTCTTTATCCATTCATCCATCGGTAGACATTTAGGTTGTTTCCATGTCTTGTAAATAATGCTGCAGTGAATACAGGAATGCAGATATCTCGTCAACATCGTGTTTGCATTTCCTTCTGATGTACGCCCAGAAGTGTAATTCCCGTATCAGAAGGTAGCTCTGTTTTTAATTTTTTTGAGGAACCTCCTTTCCACAGTGGCTGCACCAGTTTGCATTCCCACCTACAGTGCACGAGCATTCCTTTCCTCCACATCCTCACCGATACTGGTTGTCTCTCTTTCTGATGCTAGCCATTCCGACAGGTGTGAGGTGATATCTCACTGGGGTTTTTGTTTGTTTTGCATTTTCCGGATGGTTAATGATGCAGAGCATCTTTTCATGGACCTGTGGGCCATGATATCTTCTTTGGAAATGTCTATTCAGGGGGTGCCTGGGTGACTCAGGCGTTAAGCGTCTGCCTTTGGCTCAGGTCATGATCCCAGGGTCCTGGGATCGAGCCCCACGTTGGGCTCCCTGCTCACTGGGGAGCCTGCTTCTCCCTCTCCCACTCCCCCTGCTTATGTTCCCTCTCTCGCTGTCTCTGTGTCAAATAAATAAATAAAACGTTAAAAAAAAAAAAAAGGAAATGTCTATTCGGGTCCTTTGCCTATTTTTAAATTAAGTTATTTGCTTTTTTGTTACTGAGTTGTATGAGTTTTTTAATGTACTTTGGATATTAACCCCTTATCAGATATTTGGTTTGCAAATATTTTTCCCCACGCTGTAGGTTGTCTTTTCATTTTGCTGATTGTTTTGCTTTGTTATTTTTTATGGCCATATACATTCTAAACATCAAGCTGGGAATCTCTCTCAAATAGTAAATTGAATTTATGTTTTCTTTTTAAGATTCAGATATTCATACAGCTTGAAGAAGATCTGAAAGAGGATGATGAATTATTAAGGTGAGTTGTGCAAGGGTCTGTGCGCATATGTGAGCAGACATCACTTTGTGATGTACGGTTATCTAACAGTCAGTGCTATTTTCTTCAAGTACTTGTGAAGGGACCAGCTATTTGACCATTTCTTAAACAGAAAAAACTCCTTATGGACCTTGCACAGGCAAATGGACTACAGCGTATGTGAAACGAATTTATAACGAGTTTCTTTGCAAATTTATAGAAACAGCAACAAAATCAACAGAATGAAAGTTTCAGTTGCCGATGGAAATGGGCCCTCAGTGGGGGAGATACCCCAGAGTGAACTGGTCTTATATTTATCAGCTTGCAAATTCCTGGACACAGCACTTTCTTTTCCACCTGACAAGATGCCGTTATTTCAAATGTAAGTCAGATAAGACCATGTGTCCTCTTTGAAATGGTGACTTTCCTTGTCAGCATTTTCACTTTGTTGTGTAGGGTGTGTGAGAAGCCCCGGTTGGGGTTTCTAGTGGCGGATGAGAATACCAGGTTTCAGAGTTCTTACAATACCTGTGGTTTCCTGAATTTGGCTCATAATAGTGTTTATGGATGGGTTTCTGGGCGGGGGGGGCGGTGTTGAGCGGGCTTTGCTATTGAATGCGTATAAAACAAGAGTCACGGGCTGGTGGTCCTCACTGCATTTGTGTAGATTTCTTTGTTTTTAATTAAATAAATGGAACACTCAGGCGCCTGGGTGGCTCAGTTGGTTAAGCGACTGCCTTCGGCTCAGGTCATGATCCTGGAGTCTCAGGATCGAGTCCCGCATCGGGCTCCCTGCTCGGCGGGGAGTCTGCTTCTCCTTCTGACCCTCCCCGCTCTCATGTGCTCTCTCTCTCATTCTCTCTCTCAAATAAATAAATAAAATCTTTAAAAAATAAATAAATAAAATAAATAAATAAATGGAACACTCTTATCTCCAGCTCACTTTGCCCCTGTTGGCTTACATTTCCTATAGGCTTAACACAGCTGCTCATATGGTTAATTTCATGCCTGGCCCCAGATACCACTTCTCTCTGTCCTATCCCCCTACAGAGATAAGAGAATAATCATGTAGAACTGTTTGTGGTTAAAATGTCGGTTCTTCTTAAGTGCATATTACAAAGTGAAAGAAGCCAATCTGAAGTGGCTACATACTGTATGATTCCAGCTCTGTGATACTCTGGGAAAGGCAAAACTATGGAGACAGTAAAAAGATTGTCAGGGGTTACAAGAGAGGGAGTCAGAACACAGAGGATTTTTAGGAGAGTGAAACTACTTTATTTGATACTATAATGGTGGATACATGTCATTACACATTTATTCAAACCCACAGAATGCACACCACCAGAGTGAGCCCTATGGTAAACTCTGGACTTTGGAGGGCATCGCATGGCCGGGCGGGTGGTGGTGGGGGGCACATACAGACTTTCCGGGCAATTGTGTTGGGAACCTAAACCTGCTGTAAGAAAAGAAAGGTTTTTTGTTTTTTTAATTTAATTTTTCTTTTGATGTAGTGTTCCGTGTTTCATTGTTTGTGTATAACACCCAGTGCTCCATGCAGAATGTGCCCTCCTCAATACCCACCACCAGGCTAACCCATCCTCCCACCCCCCCTCCCCTCTAGAACCCTGTTTGTTTTTCAGAGTCCATCGTCTCTCATGGTTCATCTCCCCCTCCGACTCCCCCCCTTCATTCTTCCCCTCCTGCTATCTTCTTAGAAAAGAAAGTTTTTTTTAGGTGGGTTCTGATGTATAGGAGTATGCATAGCAGCATTATGCATAATAAGCAAAAAGTGGAGACAATCTAAAGTCCATCGATGTACGAGTATCTGTACAGTGAAATATCCAGCAATACAAGAAATGAAGTACCGACATTTCCTTACAGCATGGATGGACCTTGGCAGCAGCATATGAAGTGAAAGAAGCCATTCACAAAAAACCACATGCTCTATGATCCAGTTTATATGAACTGTCCCGAATAAGAAAATATGAAGAGACAGAAAATAGATTAGTGGTGGCCCAGACGAAGGGGGTGCAAGGGATTGCAGGGTGATAGCTGAAGGGAGCAGGGATTCTTCTTGGGGTGATGAAAATATCCTAAAGTTGACTATGGTGATGGATAGACAATCCTGCAAATAAACGAAAGTCTATTAAAGTATACACTTCAAATGGGTGAATTGTATGGTGTGTGAATTATATCTCAATAAAACTGTTCAAAAATCTTTTTGAAGTGGGCTCTGAGTCAGCATGCCTGACATCAGATTTTTTTTCATCCAGTTACAGGTGGGCGTTTGTTCCAGAAGTGGACACAGAGGGCCCTGCCTTCCTGTCAGATCTAGAGGAGAATCACCAAGAATGCAAACCCCACACCGTTAGGATTCTCGAACTTCTAAAATTAAAATATGGGGTAAATGTCTTCCTTTTTGCAATTTATATTTGTAGCAGAAGGGAGAAAGTCTAGGCAGCAGAAGTCCTCCACGTGCCACTTGATTTTAACGACTTTGAGTAATTTTCTAAAGTTCTTTGATCCGAGTGTTAAAACTTGGAGGTGGTATAAAGCGCATCTTTATTTTCTCATTTATATGTCACTTTCTCATCCCAGTTGCTGAGGTAAGCATCCTGGATAACAGGATCGGGATCTGTGGAAGTAGTTTTATACAGAGTCCCTGTATTATGCAGAGGAAGGGCCTGCGGGAAGAATGGCCGGGGCCTGGGGGGCTGAGGTGACATCCTGGTGGAAAATGTCAGTTGAAGACCAGCATTTGAGTTCATTTGGAAACTGCCATTAGTACTGGTAGTGAATGTTCGTAAAGAACCTACTGCTTGGGGCGCCTGGGTGGCTCTGTCGTTGGGCGTCTGCCTTCGGCTCAGGTCACGGTCCCAGGGTCCTGGGATCGAGGCCCGCGTCGGGCTCCCTGCTCGGCGGGAAGCCTGCTTCTCCCTCTCCCGCTCCCCCTGCTTGTGTTTCCTCTCTCACTGTGTTTCTCTCAGTCAAATAAATAAATAAAATCTTAAAAAAAAAAAAAAAAATGAACCCACTGCTAAGGTTGGCTGCCTGCATGTACCTCACTTGCATCTCTAACCCTTAGCAAAGCCATATTATCTTTATGAGGTGGTTGTGGTTTTTGTGTTGTTTTGTTATGTTTTGCAGGAAATTGGCAGCTCTGATGAGATCACCATGAAGAATGAATTCCCCCTTCTGCGCCAACATTCTGTTTCCAGCATCAGGCAACTGAAGCCATTCTTCCAGACTCTAAATTGTGCTTTTAAAACCCAGAGTAAACTGCCTGCCGATACCCAAGGACCTCCAGTCTTGGAGTTTCCTGTCACAGATAGCCCAAGGGTCTTGAAACAACTAGAAGAATGTGTTGAATATGATTTTTTGGAACATCTGGAATCTTAACCACATAAGACAGAATTTCAGAATATATCCTGAAAGCCAGGATATATTCTAAACAAGAGAGGAGCCAGGATAGTGCTTTTAAATAAGTCTTTTTCCATTTTCAAGGTCGATTTCAGATAATTTTCTGTTGGGCAACAAAACACACCTCCCTAAATGCCTTGTAATATATTTGGATCTGATTGTATGTTTCTTCCTCAATTTATGTAAAGAAAATAAAATTAATATATCATCTAATGCTAACACAAAATGTGTAATATGAAGTGTGAAGGTAATGAGTTTTCTTTGTTGATGTAGATACGTGTGGGCTGTCAGTATATTTCTCTAAAAGTTTACACTTGTTGAATATTACTTTTAACCTTTCACACATGTCCTTTTTTTCTTTAAAGATTTATTTATTTGAGAGAGAGAGAGAGAGAGAGTGAGAGAGAGCATGAGAGGGGAGAGGGCCAGAGGGAGAAGCAGACTCCCCACTGAGTGGGGAGCCCAATGTGGGACTCGATCCTGGGACTCCGGGATCACGACCTGAGCCGAAGGCCGTTGCTTAACCAACTGAGCCACCCAGGTGCCCACATGTTTGTCCTTTAAAGCATTTATTTTGGTACCACATTTTAAAACCAAAGTATATTATTTTCTGAAAATAATAATTGCCCATTACCATTGACTATTCAGCAGTGGTAAGGGCTTGAAGATATTGCAGTGTATTTAACTCTTAACCATTAAAATCACATGGTAGGGGCGCCTAGGTGGCTCAGTTGGTTAAGTCTCTGACTTTTTTTTTTTTAAAGATTTTTATTTATTTGACAGAGATACAGCGAGAGAGGGAACACAAGCAGGGGGAGTGGAGAGGGAGAAGCAGGCCTCCTGCCGAGCAGGGAGCCCGATGCGGGGCTCGATCCCAGGACCCTGAGATCATGACCTGAGCCGAAGGCAGACGCTTAACGAATGAGCCACCCAGGTGCCCCTAAGTCTCTGACTCTTGATTTCGACTCAGATCATGATCTCAGCGTTGTGAGATCGAGCCCCAGGTCAGGCTTCTTACTCAGAGAAGAGTCAGCTTGGGATTCTTTCCCTCTCCCTCCCCGTCTGCACCCTCCCACCCCTGCTCTTGCTTGCACTCTCTCTCTCAAATAAATAAATAAAATCTTTAAAAAAAAAAAAAATCACGTGTTAAGGGGCACCTGGCTGGCTCAGTCGGTGGAGCATATGACTCTTGATCTCGGGTTTATGAGTTCAAGCCGCACATTGGGTATAGAAATTATAAATAATTTTTTTTAAATCACATGTTAAAATCACAGTACATCCAGCTTCGAAAGACATACATAGTTTGCAAAACTGACAGCTGTAGCCTTTGTACCATTATGTGTTCTGCCAGCACTTTCCATCTAACATAAATGAATCGATGTTGTCCTGGAGCCTTTAATGCCTGAGGCTACTGCCTGGGACACTGGCCCTTTGGACTCTTGCCTCGCACTCTGTCCTTTCTGGGATCTCTTTCCCACCCTGTAGACCTCCCCATTCATTAAAATAATCCCTTTCTAAGCACGGACTCCTCTCGCCTGGCAGCAGGTCGCCCCCCTCTTTCTGAGCCTCTCTGTCTTATGCCAGCTACCCTATTTAGAGTCCTGGCTTGGCGCCCCTGCTCTGCTGTGGGAGCCTTCACTCTGCCAGTGAGCGTGGTTTGCCTTCCAGACTTGCCTACCTCATGTCCCCTTTTCAGCCTCCAGAGCACTGCATGGAGTCTCATTCCGGGCCAGATGATGCATACGAGGTCTAATGCGTGCTCTCATGTCCATCCTTTCTGTAAACCAGGGTGTTCTGGAATGAGGCCAGCATTGGTTAAGTTTCTCCTAACATCCTTCTACTTACTACCAAACTAGTAAGTTTGTGTGCAGTACAGAAGAAATGTGCATCATTAGCCCCAATCTAGGATTTGGGGAGCGCAGAACCACCTGATTGCCTAAGTAAGGGCTGAAGATAAGAATAAAAAAGCACCACTGGAAACAATGGGTATTCATACAAACGTGTGTGAATATTACATGAAAATTATGGTTTTTTGCATGTAAGGGGATATCTTTTAAAACATTTGCAAGTTTGGTCACTGAAATTTTATTTTATTTTATTTATTTTTTAAGATTTTTATTTATTTATTTGACAGAGAGATGGAACACAAGCAGGGGGAGTGGGAGAGGGAGAGAGAGAAGCAGGCTCCCGGCCGAGCAGGGAACCCGATGCGGGGCTTGATCCCAGGACCCTGGGATCATGACCTGAGCTGAAGGCAGTCGCTTAACCAACTGAGCCACCCAGGCGCCCTGGTCACTGAAATTTTAAATATTGAAGTGTAGACTTATAAATCCTGTGTAACTTACACTGTGAGTTAGCTGTAATTCAGATTGTGAGGAGATAACCATCGGCTGATTAATAGTTAACATCAAGGTGGGTGCATGTGTTCATATATCAAAATTTACAACAAAACTAATAATGTCATCATAGCTATTATGCCATGGAAGGCAGTTCTTGTATCTGTACTTAGATTTACAAATTTTGTTTTTCATTGTTTTTCTCCCCAGTATCTAAAACAGCTTAATGGTTTCTGAAAATATCATATTAAATGGAAATCTTAAAAGACAGGGATTCAACAACACATCCCTATGTTTCTCCTACAACACTGAGGAAGTCTTTTTTTTTTTTTTAAGATTTTATTTATTTATTAGAGAGAGAGAATGAGAGAGAGAGCATGAGAGCGGGGAGGGTCAGAGGGAGAAGCAGACTCCCCACCGAGCGGGGAGCCCGATGTGGGACTCGATCCCGAGACTCCAGGATCATGACCTGAGCCGAAGGCAGTCGCCCAACCAACTGAGCCACCCAGGCGCCCCAACACTGAGGAAGTCTTATAAACATGAAGTACATCTAAATCTTTAGTTGGCGTGTACCACAGCAGTTGAGGGTTTAAGCTCCGAAGTCAACTTGCCTGGGTGTGACACTCAGCTTCCCCACATACTAGCTTGGGCAAAACTTTGTGCCTCAGTCTTCTCATCTGTAAAATGGGAATATCAAATGTAACTATATCTTAGGACTAGCAACTAATCATCTCCGTGCCGCCTTTGTGATCTATAAAAAGTTTTGATCATGCACCCATCAGTAAAAAAAGAAGGTTGTGCCCACCCCAATGTCTGGAAGCATGCCGAAAAGCAAGACTGATAGTTCGGATATTTTCTTCTTCCCAACAGAGGCCCTTCTGCACCCCTCTTTGGAGCCAACCGCTCTGACTCCATTCCTCCCAGAGGAAGCTGGTGCTCCGTGTTAATAAGCCCTGAGTCACTGCACGGAGGGCAGGGAGTGTGCTGGGAGAGGTGGGGCTTGCCAAGGGCAGCCACGGCAAAGCGGAACAGACTGGTGCTCTAAAAGCAAGAGTTTTGGACACCCAGAGCTGCGGGCAGTGTTGGTGGGAGAGGGGTGCGTGTGCGTGGGGATGAAGTGATCCCCACTACTAGAGTGCTTACCAGGGGCCAGGCATGGTGCCAAGTGTGTTACCTGCCTCATTTGCTTTCTTACCACCTCCTTAGGAAGTAGGAGTTTACCCCATTCTACAAGTTCAGCAGAGCCAGGAAACAAAACCTAGGTCTGTCTCCCTCTAGAGCCCTATGTTCTCAACCGCAGGGCTGAGAAAGTGAGACAGGAAACCCCTGAGGTGGCTGCTGCTTTCTGGTAACGTGTGGAAGACAGTTTCTAAAACTACCCCGCCCATTCATGACTTCCTGTAAAACCAGCTCGTATTAGGGCCACACACAGCTCCTAGCTTTGAAGGGGTGGTGAGATGTGTTATAGAGGAGAACAAGCCTTATTTCCCATTAGTTGTACATTATGCCCGTTTAAATTAGGAGTAGAAGTAGCTAGATTTGTGGAAATAGTTGATGAAGGTTGTACTTAAAAGTTTAGAACAATTACCCAGGAGACCAGAGAGAATTCTGTGCTGTTGGAATAAAATGCTCTGTTGTAAGACAATGCCCTCTAGGAGGTATTACTTGCAGTTCAGTGAGACAAACCAATGAACAGGCAAAACCAACACCTTCAAACAAGAGAATATGATTCGGAGCAGGATGTGGGCCAGCTAAGGAGTCTCCCCATTCTGCATGAAGGAACAGCTGGGCTTGTGTTACATGAGTGTCCTGTGTGTGATCGTGTGTCCATATTTTGTTAAGTCTTGTCGTAATCATTCCAGACCATTCAATCCTCTTCAACCAGACTCGGTGCTGTCTCTGAAGTTCAGAGTGAAGGGGATCCTTTCAAGCATTTTTGAGAATGGATATGAGTATCCTGAGGTTAGAAATCTGTCAGTTACGGCTGGAATTCTGCAAAGCAACTATGCTTAGCAAGGGTCCTCCCATTCATCTGTGCGGGAGACTCACCTGGAGAGCTTGCTAACTTGCAGAATTCCTAGCCTCCTCCCCAGAGCGTCTAGATCAGTAGATGGGATGACATTCAGGTATTTGCTTGTGTAACAAGTTGTTTTTGTCGCAGGTGCTTCCTGAACCATTCTGGGAGAAACCCTAGTTTTCAGAGCAATGTATTCATACATATGGTGACTTTTATGGAAACCAGGAGGAAACTAGCAAGGCTGAGCTTGTTTGGTTACTTCTCATCCCATATAGGTAGCTCCTTCCAAGTGGTTCTCCATCTGAATCAAGGAAGTCCATCTTTAAGCCAAGGGGGAAAGGAAATAGACTTTAAAATACTGTAGGTCTAGGACAAGAGTAAGGTAGTGTCTCAAAGAGTTAAAAATAGAATTACCATATGATCCAGCAATTCCCCTAAAAAGAACTGAAAGCAGAATCTCAGAGGCTTGTACATCCATGTTCATAGCAACATTTCCACCATAGCCGAGAGGTGGAAATGACCCAAGTATCCATTGACAGATGACTGGATAAACAAAATATGGTCTATACACGCAATGGAATATTATTCAGCCATAAAAAGGAAGGAAATTTTCACACATGCCACAACATGGACGAACCTTGAGGACATTATGGTAAGTATACCAGTCACAGAAGGACAAATGTAGGGCGCCTGGGTGGCTCAGATGGTTAAGCGTCTGCCTTCGGCTCAGGTCATGATCTCAGGGTCCTGGGATTGAGTCCTGCATCGGGCTTCCTGCTCCTTGGGAGCCTGCTTCTCCCTCTGCCTCTCTCTCTCTCTCTGTCTCTCATGAATAAATAAATAAAATCTTTAAAAAAAAAAAAAAAGAAGGACAAATGTATAATTCCACTTGCATGAGGGACTGGAAATAGCCAAATTCATAGACGAAGTAGAAGAGTGGGTACCAGGGGCCGGGGGCCGGGGGGGCTGGGGAGTTGGTGTTTAATGGGTATAGCATTTCAGTTTGGAAAGATGAAAAAGTTCTGTAAATGGATGGTGGTGATGGGGACACAACAATGTGAGTAAAATTAATGTCACCGGATCATACACTGAAAAAAATGGGTAAAATGGTAAATTTTGTGTTCTGTATACAATACAATTTTTAACACAAAAACAAAAATACTGTGAGTTTAAAGTGAGGGCATGGAAGACAGCTGGGGTTCCCCCTTATGTGATGAGCAAACATCTGTCTCATTCTGGGTTTCCCCCGCAAAGTCAACCAGAAGCAGATGGGAGGTGGAAAATAAAGGAGAAACTTGCCCTTCAATGTTTGGCTCTAAAGAAGTCACTTTACATGTTACCCTAAATTGAAATTGTAATAATGACTCTTCGGACCTGGAGGCCTCTCATCTGTCTCTTCTGTCTCCTCCAACCATTCAGCATTTCTCATCTCTTGCATTTCTTCCATATGTCGTTCCAACTGCTTGATACTATTTTCTCCTCTTCTTTCACCAGGCTCAAGTCATTTATTTACCAAATATATGGGAGCCAGCGGCTTCTTGGTGGCTCAGTCGTTAAGCGTCTGCCTTTGGCTCCGGTCGTGATCCTGGAGTCCCGGGATCAAGTCCCGCGTCGGGATCCCTGCTCAGCAGGGAGCCTGCTTCTCCCTCTCCCTCTGCCCTCCCCACCCAGCTCATGTTCTCTCTCAAATAAATAAATTATAAAATATGTTTCAAGAGCTACTCTCGAATAAATAAAATATAAAATATATATATATATATATATATGGGAGCCAATCTTTGAGACCCAAACTCCTCAGTCTTGCTCCTTTCTACCGTTCTGACACAGTGAGGCACTTTGTCACAGGGCAGCCCTATTAAAGCTCCTACTGATGTCATAGCCCATCACCAGCTTCAAGGCAAGTGCCCCTTTTGTGGAAGAGACAGAGCCCGTATCTTCAGTTCCTTTGGGGTCCGGCATTTATAAGCAGCCCGAGATAACTAAATGAGAAACATAAAGCTGATTTTTCTGATAAAGATGGGTGCTGGAGGAGGAAGAAAGGACAGTAAACCCAAGTTTGAATGAAGTAATTTATAGGACTAGACAGCTGGGGGCTCAGGGAATACTGGGTTTTGGGCACTAAACTCGGAACCCCCTTCACTCTAGTAACCACCTCCCTGAGGCTCATGCTGTCTCACTGACCACCTAGTATTGGTGCATGAGGATGCTTGGCTTGGCTTGCTTTCCCCACCCTTCCCTGCTGGTCCTTGAACTGCCTGATTCGATTAAGAGTCAGCCCAGCCCACCTGAAAAATATGTGAAGACTGCTTTTTCTGTCTTCACTGGGCTTGTCCTCAACTCTTATTGGACACTTTGACAACAAAACACCACTGTACTACTGTCCGGAGGGTGAGCACTTGACCCTGGGCACTACTGTACTGTATGGAGAGAGCTCGCTGTGTTATAGTAAAGATACTATCTTAACTGATAAGCACGTGATTGTCTATTCTTTCACGTTTCCCTTGTAATTGTTTTATGTTTGTTTCTGAATCTAAGCCAGGTTAACAATCTAATTGTTAAGGAATCTAAATCCTTCAGGGAACAGACAAATGGTTTACTATGATTGAGAGAGGCTTGTGGCTAATTGAAGTGCATGATTAGCCTAAAGGCAATCAAACTCAATGAAAAGTTAATATATATATACAAATCAAGGGGTGCCTGGCTGGCTCAGTCAGTAGAGCATGTGACTCTTATTCTTGAGGTTGTGGGTTTGAGCCCCACCTTTGGGTGTAGAGGTTACTTAAAAATAAAATCTTTAAAATACACATATACACATCAAGGCAGTTTTTTAAGATCAACATCTCTATATCTATCTACCTATCTAAATGGCCAGTTATGAGATAGATGAAATCCCACTTAAAATAACAACGATAATAAAATATTCAGGAAAAAACTTCATAAGAACTCTTTGAAAAAAATATTTCCAAAGGAGTAAAGAAGACTTGAAGTGAAAAGAAAGGCTTAGTAGGTCTTGAAGGGTAAGATCCAACATCACCAAGTTGTGAATTCCACGTCAATCTATAAATTTAATGGAATCCCCCAGAAGCAACACTTAGGGGTTTTTTTTGAACCAGAAAAACTCATTCTAAAATTTATATGGAAAAAATAGGCAGGGACGCCTGGGTGGCTCAGTCGGTTAAGCCTCTGCCTTCAGCTCAGGTCATGATCCCAGGGTCCTGGGATCGAGTCCCACATCAGGCTCCTTGCTCAGCAAGGAGCCTGCTTCTCCCTCTGCCTGCCTCTGTCTCTCTCTCTCTGATAAATAAAATCTTAAAAAAAAAAAAAAGAAAAAATAGGCAAAAGTAGCCAGGAATTTTCCGAAAAAGAAGAGAACTAAATTGAGTAGCTCTTGAAACATATTACAGCGCTAAAATAATTGGTATCAGTGCAGAAATGAACAGCAGATTAATAGAAAACAGAAAGTCCATCAATGGACACAAATGCCAGGAAGAATTTAGTATATAATAAAAGTGACACTTCAGATCAATAGGGAGAAAGAAAGGTGGCTTATTTGATAAATGATATAGAAATGAGTGGGTAGCCAACAGAAAAAAAAATAAATTGGATGTATACCTTCCATCTTTCACCAAAATAAATTCCAAATAGATCAAAGATTGAAACCATGAAAAAACCATAAAAATACTAGAAGAAGGCAAGAGAAGACATCTATCTAAGCCAAGAATGGAGATGATCTTCCTTAGATGAATATAAATTCCAGAAGCCAGAAGAGAAAGTTCAATAATTTTGACTATACAAATTATCTTTTAAAAATTCTGCATAACAAAAACAATAAGCAAAGTAAAAGACAAATGGTAAACCAAGAAAAATATTTGAGACTCCTATTACAAAGGACTAATTTCTCTAATACTCAAAGAACTCCTATCAAAAAGAATAGTAAATGGGCAAAAGATATGAATGGGGAGTTCCACACACAAGAAAAAACAGTAGGCTTTAACACATGTAAAAAGGTGCCCAAATTTACAATATGAGGAAAAAATTAAAATTTCTCTGAAACATTATTCACGGACCGTTTCAGCAGGTGTTAGTAATAGAGGAAACAGGATCCCTTCTACTTTGCTATAAGGACTATAAATTGCTACAAGCAATTTCAATCAAAACAATGAATGGATGTATCTTTTGACCCAACAGTTCTACTTTCAGGAATTTATCTAATATACATACATATGTGTAAAATGACTTACATACAAGTTTTTCGTTGTAGTCTTATTGATAATAACAGAAGTGTAGAGACTACCTGTGCCCACAAGCAGAAGGATTGGCTAAAGAAGTTACAATACATCAATAAAATGGAATGTTATTGGGGCACCTGGCTGGCCCAGTAGAGCATGTGACTCTTGATCTCACTGTGAGTTTGAGACCCACACTGGGCATAGCGATTACTTAAAAAGCAAATAAATAAATAAATAAAGGAATGTTATGAAGTTGCAAGATAACATGAGGAAGCTCTTTATGTAGTTATGGGAAGATCTCCACAATACACTGTTTTACGTAGAACTCAAGATGCATAACTGTATAAGTCTGTGAAAGCAACCAGATTTCACGTTGTGTTGATTTAGATCAGGTGGAGGTTTTGTTTTATCTGGCTAATATTCCAACCATTGTGTGGACTTTTAAAAAATTTCTCTTTCCCTGACTTAGTCCATTTGGGCTGCTATAACAAAAATACCATAGTCTAGGTGGCTTAAACAACAAACATTTATTTCTCACAGTTCTGGAGGCTGGGAGTCCAAGATCAAGGCGCCTTCTTGGTTCTTCTTGCCTTGTCCTCACATGCACAAGAGCTGAGGGAGCTCTGTAGGGCCTCTTTTATTATAAGGGCACTAATATTCATGAGGGCTTCACCATGTGACATAATCACTTCCCAAAGGCTCCACCTTCAAATACATTGGGGGTTAGTACTTCAACATATGAGTCTGGGTAGAGATGAACTTTCAATCTACAGCCCTCCCCAAAGAAGATAGTTTCTATCATAAAAAAAAAAAAATCACATCGGGGTGCCTGGGTGGCACAGTCAGTTAAGCATCTGACTCTTGGTTTTGGCTCAGGTCATGATCTCGGGGTCCTGAGATCAAGCCCCACCTTGGGCTCCATGCTCAGCGAGGAGACTGCTTCAGATTCTCCCTCCCTCTCTCTCTGCCCCTCCCACTCGTGCTCACTCTCTCAAATAAATGAATCCGTTCTTTTAAAAAATCACCTTGGGCGCCTGGGTGGCTCAGTTGGTTAAGCGACTGCCTTCGGCTCAGGTCATGATCCTGGAGTCCCTGAATCGAGTCCCGCATCGGGCTCCCAGCTCGGCAGGGAGTCTCCTTCTCCCTCTGACCCTACCCCCTCTCATTCTCTCTCAAATAAATAAATAAAATCTTAAAAAAATAAAAAATGAAAAAATAAAAAATCACCTCAAGTTAGCTTTGACTTTTTTTAAAATAAAGATTTCCGTGCAAGCTTGGGTTTGTCTGATACAAACACCAGAGGGGCGTGGTGGGGTATTTACTTTCTTGTAAAATCCCCTTTTATACCAACCTGGTGTAAGCTTAGCCTGTACATGTTCGCCTCAAATTTTTTTCAGTGAGTAAGCCTTGAGAATGCAGAATTCCACAGTGTGCTCAATTGTGTGAAAAAGGGGGGAGGGGGACAAGAATTTGTATGTTTAGGTAAGTACTTGCTTGTACATGAACATATTGTCTATGCCTTTTGTTGCCCTAACAAATTACCACAAACTCAGTGGCTTAAAACGACAGAAATTTCTTCTCTCCCAGTTCTGGAGGCCAGATGTCTGAAATAAGTTTCACTGGGCTGAAGGTGTCTCCTCCGCAGACTCCGGGGGCTCTAGAATGGAGTTGCCTGGTCTTCTCCGGCTTCTAGAACTGCATTCTTTGCATTCTTTGGCTCCAGGCCCCTTCTATATTTTCAAAATTAGCAGCATAGCAAGTCTCTCTCTGCTGCAGAGGTCAAATAACCTTTCTGTGACCCCATCTCCCTCTGCCTCTGTTTCATAAAGATACTGGGGTTTGCATCTAGGGCCCAGCCACATAATCCAGGCTAATCTCATCTCAAAATCAAAGTAATTTGCAGAACAGCACATAGCTAGTAAGTGAAGAAGTTGGATATAGTCCTAGATTGACATTGCACTATAGTATTAAATTAAAATTCTATTTTGTTTTTCACAAAGCTCTAGTAGAGACTCATCAAATCGATTTCACAACTCACAAATGGGCCACAATTTAACAAACACAGCCTTGAGATCACCCCTAAACATTTTCTCATTCATGTAGATCTTCCTAGACTTACGATGGAGTTACCTTCCAATTAACCCATCATAAGTTGAAAATATTGTAAGTTGAGGGGTGCCTGGGTGGCTCAGTAGGTTAAGCATCTGCCTTTGGCTCGGGTCATGATCCCAGGGTCCTGGGATCGAGCCCAGCATAGGGCTCCCTGCTCAGAGGGAAACCTGCTTCTCCCTCTCCCACTCCCCCTGCTTGTGTTCCCTCTCTTGCTGTCTCTTTCTCTGTCAAATAAATAAAATATTTTTTAAAAAGGAAAATATTGTAAGTTGAAAATGCATTTAATACACCTAAACACACTGACCGTCATAGCTTAGCTTAGCCTCACTTTAAATGTGCTCAGAACACGTTAGCCCACAGTTGGACAAAATCATCTAATGCAAAGCCTATTTTATAACAAAGTGTTGGATATTTAATGTAATTTATTAAATACTGTCTGAAAGTGAAAAACAGATTGTTTGGGTGCAATGGTTGTTAAGTGTATATGGGTTGTTTATTTTCCCGATAGCATAGCTGATTGGGAACTACAGCTTGCTGCTACCCAGCATCACGAGAGAGGATCATACCTGATATCGCTAGCCCAGTGTTAATTTTAAAAATAAAATAAAAACTGCCAGTTATTTTACTAGTAAAAATGGACTTACTCAAGAATAAAAGAGGATTGTAATCCGGGACAAACAAGTTGCGGCAAAACCCATAGTCGAGTCCAGGGAATAAAGGGGAGGTACCCTTTTTTAAGGAGAAAAGGAGTAGGTTGGGAAGGCTGTTATAAACTAAAAAGTCCACTGGAGTAGATTGGGAGTTGAAAGTATAGCAAGGTCAAGCCCAGGTAATGTCAAGTCGGTCTCTTCTTCTTGGGTCTGCTACTGATAAGGATGGGTAGGGCAGGAGAGGTCACCCTGTGGAACCTCCAACTCCACTTTAGTGAGGTTTCTGGCTATTAATTTTCACACCAGCAAAAGAGCAAAATTCAAAATTCCAAGTAAAGTTTTTTTTTTATAGAGTTTATTTATTTATTTATTTGAGAGAGAGCAGAGCAAGACAGAGAGGTATCTCGAGTGGGGGGAGAAAGGTGGGGTAAGGGCAGAGGGAGAGGGAGAAGCAGGCTCCCCGGTGAGCAAGGAGCCCAGTGCCGGGCTCCATCCCAGGACCCTGGGATCATGAACTGAGCTGAAGGCAGACGCTTAACCGACTGAGTTACCCAGGCGCCCCCCAAGTACAGTTTCTATTCAATGCATATCATTTCCACACCATGGTAAAGTTGACAAATCCTAAGTGGAACTGTGGCAAGTGGGAAGACCATCTGTATTGGAAATAATATTTAGTATATAGTAAGCCTGGATTAATGTATACCAAATTGTTTATATGTTCTGGTGAAGAGATTGGGGGTAAATTTCATGTTTTATATTTCCATATTATCTGAATTTTTACAAAGAAAATGTATTACAGTAAAAAACGCAATAGGTGGGGAGTGCTTGGGAGAAATGGGTTAACCGGGTTTTGGTGGATCTTTTTTTTTTAGTTAAAAAAATTAAAAACAAGTGTTGGAGACCTGACATGTGCTTAAACTTCCCAAAAATCAGGACAAAGAGATAAGAGGAAAAACAAAAAGCAAAAAACCTAAATGGATATTTAAAAAACCCTTTCCATCCTCTTTACCTGCCGTATGGAACAGCCCTAGACTGACTCATTTCTATATCCTACTCAGCCCAACACCCGGCGCAAAGTCGACACTAAGCGTGCATGAGCGGAAGGACTCAATAAATGTGCACGCAAGAAAGAACTGGGGCGCCTGGGTGGCTCAGATGGTTAAGCGTCTGCCTTCGGCTCAGGTCATGATCCCAGGGTCCTGGGATCGAGTCCCGCATCGGGCTTCCTGCTCCTTGGGAGCCTGCTTCTCCCTCTGCCTCTCTCTCTCTCTCTCTGTCTCTCATGAATAAATAAATAAAATCTTTAAAAAAAAAAAAAAAAAGAAAGAACTCTTCACCAGGCCGAAGGATGATAACGTCCAGAGCAAATCCAAAATGCACAAAGTCTACATTTCGTTAACAAGGTTTCAAGTCACATTGACACAGGTGGGCATGGGCGGCTTGTTTTAGTGCAATTCACGTCCAATCAGGCGCCTCGAGTTCACCTCTCCGGGCCCCAGCGCACGTGGGGACAGACTTCAAACTCTCCACCCTCAAGTTTCCAGATCCAGTAAACGCAGCGAGCGACCCTTTCGCGCCCGCCAGTCTCACGCATGCACCCTTTCCCTGCAGGGCCCAACGCTTCGAGCCCAGCTCTCCCCGTTCATCCCGGGTATTTACTTCCCCCATACTCTCAATACAACTGTGTCTGGGGCGGAAGTGGGCGGGCGGGGCAGCCGCGCGCCCCGCCCCGGAAGTGGGCGGGCCCGGCGGGCCCCACAGTCGTCTCGGCCGCCTCCCAGTCGGGTTGCGGCCGAGGCCGGTCCTGGCTTTGTAGCTCGCTCAAGATGGCGGCGCAGCCACCCAGCGGGATCCGCCTCAGCGCGGTGAGCAGCCGCGAGGGGTGGAGCGGGCCGTGTCCCAGGAGGGCGGGCAGGCGGGCAAGCGAAGGGGGGCCGGCAGTGGGCGGTGGCGACTCGTCGGCGCGGTGCGGCGGCTCGGGCCGCGGTGGGGCCAGGGGAGGGGGCGGCCATCTCGCTCCCGTCGGCGGAGCGACTCGGCGGCGGGCAGGGCCGGGCGGCACGGGCCGGGCTGCGTTCCGTTTCCTCCGCGCTGGGTTTCTGTTTTGCCCCCGCGGCTTTGGGGCGGGCCGGGGCCGCGGCCCCTCCTCCCGGCTCTCTCCTGGCTGCTTCGCCCCTGTGGGTCGAGGGCGAGGCCTCGGTGGCGGGACCGCCCGGCCTTCGGACCGCAGGGCCCCTGACCCTTCCCGGCCTGCGGGCCCGCGGGGCGCCCCGGGGGGGAGGGAGCGGGAGCGGCAGTCCGCGGCCAGAAATGCCGGGCGGCCGTGACCTCTAGGCGGTGGGACGGGGTGAAGCGAGCCGGGACGGGTCTTCCTGATTCGTTCACATTCCTGCCGCTTCCCTCCAGTTAAGCCCTCGGGCCCAGATCACCAAGTCACTGGGTTCTCCCGTTTCCTCCAGCCTCTCCGTCGTTTCTGTTTTGGGGCGTTCTTGGAAATCCTCCAGCATTTCTTGTATCTAGGAGTCTCAAGTCGTAGGGAGTGGCCACACACAAGAATTGAAATTTCATCTCCTGAAATGTGGGCGTGGCTTTCCCACCTGATTATCCTTAAAAAGTTGGTGTTATGCAGAAGTGTACGTCCTCTTTTGAGGTTGGGGACTCTTGCCAGAGAATGGCTGCCACAGTCTTGTTAAATTTAACAATCGAGTGGTAATACCATTGCTTTAAAAATGGTGCATTGCCCTGTGACTTCTTTCATTTAATCATTCTTACCCATACCTGATACTGTTGGGACTTTAACAATTTTCCTGTATGGTGAATGTGAAATGTATCTGGGTTTATTTTGCATTTCCTTAAAAGTTATTTAACTTTTTTAGAAAACACCTATTTGTATCCTTTGCCCATTTTTCTATTTTCTCTTAGATCTTTATTGATCTACATATAAGCATTCTTTTTTTTTTTTTTTTAAGATTTTACTTATTTATTTGACAGAGAGAGACACAGCGAGAGAGGGAACACAAGCAGGGGGAGTGGGGGAGGGAGAAGCAGGCTCCCCGCCGAGCAGGGAGCCCGACGCGGGGCTCGATCCCAGGACCCTGGGATCATGACCTGAGCCGAAGGCAGACGCTTAACGACTGAGCCACCCAGGCGCCCTATATATAAGCATTCTTTGCCTATACTGAATAAAGGTCCTTTGGTTATGTAACTGGCCTAGTCAATGAGATAGTATTTAGTAGTTTGAATATAGAGAACAACTTTATTCTTTTACCACTGGGTTTAGATATTGTTTGCTAATGGTTCTCTTCCACGCTTAGGTGAATCTGGGCAGATGTAAGGCTTTCCAATTAGCCTCAGGTATTGTGAAGTCTGGCCTCATCTAATTTAAAATATCTTATTCAATTTAATGCCCAGCCCTCCCCCCTCAGATTGGGCCACATTCTGTACCAAAATCCTGTAGTGGGGAAAAGGAGTGAACTGGTTTCATCCTGTTTCTGCCCTTCGATTCTCTTCGTTTCCTGCCCCCCCCCCCACTCCCCTTGTTGCTGTCTCAGGTTCTTCAAGATTGAGGTGATAAAGGGAGCAAAGATAAGGGTCAAAACAGTGTTAAGAGACCGGGATTGTTGTTAGCTGGCTTTCTGGGTGAAGCAGCTGTCCATGTGCTAAATATTTCTTTTGTGGGTAATATGGGCTGTTTGGAACCTCATTGACGGGAATCTCCCATCTGCAGCTTCTGGACTGTATCTCCACCCATCTTTTTGCTTTAGGACAGGAATTGGCAGACTACAGCTCATGGGCCAAATACAGCTTGCCACCAGTTTTTGTATGGCCCATAAGCTAAGAATGATTCTTAAACAGTTGGAGAAAATCAAAAGAATATTTTGCAACATATGAAAATTATGTGACATGGTAGACATTACAGTTTCCATAAAGTTTCATTTGAATACAGCCATGCTCGCTGTTTGGGTGTAGCTATCAAATGCTTTCATTAGGAGTCTAGGAATTAATGAGTTTATGCATTTGTCCGAAGTCATAAACCTAAGACACAAGGGGTGAACCGTAATGATGTATGCACAATTTTAATTTAGGAGGGCAAGAGATCCAAGAACGGAATTCAGAGTGACAAAAACATTTACATTTTTGCTTTCTGCTTTCGTGTTTCTAAGTAAAGTGGTGGTACCATTTTGTTGTTTTCCAGTAGTCCTGCTGTGGATTTAACTGAAACGTGCACACTCTTCACCTCGTCCCATCCTTCCAATGCACTTACCTCTTTTTTGTTGAATTACTGTATGATTTATCACTCTTACCATTATTCACAAATGAACCAACCAGAATTATGATTGCATTTTCTTTGTTGTACAGCTTTTTGTTTTTCTGAAGTTAATAATTGTATTTTGTTTGCTTAGATTTGCTCTTTTGTCCAAACTTTAACTGGAAAATCTTTTCCAGATGTGCTCAAGCACACCCATATTTTGTCAGTTTTGTTGGCTCACTTGTGTTTTGGGGACTTCCCTTTATCATCTTTCTGGAAATTTCCTTCCCCTTTCGTTGTGTCTCCATCCCACATATTACCTCTTTCGGAGTTTACTCCCTTGGCAGGCGCAATAGATTAATGACTGAGAGTATGGGCTCTGGAGCCCACCTGCCTAGGTTCAAATCCTGACTGACAACTGGATATGTAACCTTGGCAAATTACTTACACTCTCTGTGCCTGAGTTTCCAATCTGGAGGATGGGTGGGCACCTCAAAGGGTGGTTTTAGACAGTAAAGGAGCAAATACATATAAAAGGTCTGTGCATGCAGTAAGCACTCAGTAAATATTGTTATTTTTGTTCCTGGTAGTGGTGGAGCCCATCCATCCTTCCAAAAACAGGTATAGCTTCCTGAGAGCAGAGTACATGGGAAGAAAAAAAATTTATGTCATTTCTTAGAAATAGGTTTATGCTACCATTGCTTGCTCTTTACATATCATTTATCTGGAATTATAATTCTAAATTAGGAATGATTTCTCTTAGAAATTTAAA
Source organism: Mirounga angustirostris (assembly GCF_029215605.1). Taxonomy (NCBI): domain Eukaryota; kingdom Metazoa; phylum Chordata; class Mammalia; order Carnivora; family Phocidae; genus Mirounga; species Mirounga angustirostris. The sequence goes on along the minus strand of NW_026991709.1, from coordinate 9,609,197 downwards.
AGCATGCTTTTAGAGTCCTGTGTATTGTATTGGGCACTTAGGCTGGAAACTCAAGTTCTTAATAATCTGGAAAGATTTCTCATTTATTTGACATATTTCTTCCGTTTTTCTGTTTTCTTTTCTCTCCTGTTTTCCTACTCATTGTTTCTTTTCTGTGAGATTTCCTCCACATGTTCTCCTACCTTTCTCCTACTATCTAACTATTATAATTAATAATTATATTGATTATATATAACTGTATATCTTTTTTTTAAAGATTTATTTGAGAGAGAGCGTGTGCACACAGCAGGGAGGAGGGGGAGAGGGAGAGTCTGGAGCAGACTCTGAGATCAGGACCTGAGCTGAAACCAAGAGTCAGACACTTAACGGACTGCACCACCCGGGTGCCCCACTGAATGTCTTTTTAAAATCTTCCCTGGAGAGGGGTGCCTGGCTGGCTCAGTCAGTGGAGTGTACGACTTTTGATCTCAGGGTCATGAGTTCAAGCCCCACATTGGGTATGGAGCCTACTTAAAAAAATAAAATAAAATGCTATATATATATATATATACATACACAATCATCTCCCCTGGACAGAATATTTGTTATCACTGGACATATTGATCAAAGTATTTTTCAAGTTTTCTTTTGCTCACTGCATCGCCTCTACTTTCTTTCTTTCTTTTTTTTTTAAAGATTTTATTTATTTATTCATGAGAGACAGAGAGAGAGAGAGAGAGAGAGAGAGAGAAGCAGAGGGAGAAGCAGGCTCCCAAGGAGCAGGGAGCCAGATGCGGGACTCGATCCCAGGACTCCGGGATCATGACTGAGCCGAAGGCAGACGCTTAACCGTCTGAGCCACCCAGGTGCCCCGTGCATCGCCTCTACTTTCTTTGTTCCTTTTACTTTGTGTTTTTGACTTTTAATCTTACAATCTCAAATGTCTGGAGATGGTTAACCTGATTACATTTCCAAGTAAGACACACAGCTGACTGGAAGGTATTCATATATGAGTAGAGCTCCTTTGGTGGGCTTCAGTGTTGGGTGATCATATAGGTAGGAATCAGTTATGTTTTGTTGGGGACACCCTATGTCAGTATTTGTAAGAGCCTAAAGAATGGAAGTGTTAGAAAATAAAATAGGTGTGTTTAAAGTAACGTAAAAATTTGTGATGAGCACCGGATGTTGTAATGAAGTGTTGAATACTATATTGTTGAATCACAATCACTATAAGTGTTGAAACTAATATTACACAGTATGCTAACTAATTGGAATTTAAATAAAATCTTAAAAAAATAAAAAAAATTTTAAGTAATTTTTAAAAAGTGGGAACAACAAAAATAAGATGCTATCCAGAAAGGCCTGACACAACTGTAAAAGAAGCAGATGGAACTTTTAGAAATCATTTGGTTTTCCAGAGAGGAATTCTGCATCTAATCTTTTGCCATGGCATAGATAATTCTGGCTGCTAGCTCTTTTTTTTTTTTTTTTTTTAAAGATTTTTTATTTATTTATCTGAGAGAGAGAATGGGAGACAGAGAGTATGAGAGGGGGAGGATCAAAGGGAGAAGCAGACTCCCTGCCGAGCAGGGAGCCCGATGCGGGACTCGATCCCGGGACTCCAGGATCATGACCTGAGCCGAAGGCAGTTGCTTAACCAACTGAGCCACCCATGCGCCCCTGGCTGCTAGCTTTTCTGAAAGCTCACCTGGGAGAAAGGAGATGGGAGTATCACGTTGTTCAGTTTGCTGACTTGGTATTTATCTCTTTATTATTGTGGTAAAATACACTTAACATAAAATTTACCATCTTGACCATTTTTAAGTATTTAAGTCAGTAGTGTTAAATACATTCACATTGTTGTACAGTCTCCAGAACTCTTCTCATCTTGCAGAACTAAAACTCTGTATACCTATTAAAAAATAATTCTCCGTTCTTCCTTCCCATAGCCCCTAGCAACCACAATTCTACTTTCTGTGAATTTGACTACTATAGGTATCTCATATTAAGTGTAATCATCAGTTACTTGTCTTTTGTGACTGGCTTATTTCACTTAGCATAATGTTCTCAGGGTGGTTCATCCAGTTGTAGTATATGTCAAGGGACCTTTTCTCTTTGAGGCCGAATAATATTCCCTTGTATGAATATAACACATTTTGTTTATCCATTCATTGATGGATATTTATGTGGCTTCCACCTTTTGGCTATTGTGAATAATGCTGCTATGAACAGGGGTGTACAAATAATCTCTTCAAGATCCTACTTTCATTTCTTTTCAGTATGTACCCAGCAGTGGAATTGCTGGATCATATAGCAATTCTATGTTTAATTTTACAGGAGCATGCTAACAAGTATGAGGTGGTATCTCATTGTGGTTTTGATTTGTATATCCCTAATGATTAGTGATGTTGAGCATCTTTTCTTGTGTTAATGGCCATTTGTATACAATCCTTGGAGAAATATCTAAGTCCTTTGCCCACTGTTTAATTAGGTTTTTAGTCTTTTTGTTGATTTGTGCAGGAGTTCTTTATATGTTCTGGATATTAACCTCTTACCAGATACTTGATTTGCAGATGTTTTTTCCCATTCTATAGATTTGCTTTTTCATTCTATCGGTTGTATCCTTTATTTTTTTAAAAAATATTTTATTTATTTATTTACTTATTTGAGAGAGACTGAGCATGAGCAGGGCAAGGGGGGCCAGAGGGAGAGGGAGAAGCAGACTCCGCACTGAGCAGGGAGTCTGACGCTGAGACGTGGCTTGATCCAGGGACCCTGGGATCATGACCTGAGCCAAAGGCAGACGACAAACTGAGCCATCCAGGCGTCCCAGTTGTATCCTTTACAGTTGATTTTGTTTTGTTTCCTGTACTTTTGGTATCATATCCAAGAAATCATTGCCAAATCCAGTGTCCTGAAACTTTTCCCCTATGCTTTCTTCTAAGAGTTTTATAGTTTTAATTCTTTATGTTAGATCTTTGATCCATTTTAAGATGTTCTTTTTTTCTCTATATGTTGTGAGGTAAAGGTACAATTTGAGTCTTTTACATAAGGATATCTAGCTTTCCCAGCACTGTTTTTTGAAAAGGCTGTCTTTTTCCTACTGAATGGTCTTTACACCCTTGTGGAAAATCATTTGACCATATATGTGAGGGTTTATTTCTGGGCTATTTGCTGAGTTGCTTTTAACCCACCTGTGTTCCTTGTCCCTGAACCTGCCATCACTTTCTCCAGAGAACAGACCTCCAGTTTTCTGCCGGCTTGCTTTGAGTAGTTGGCAGGGTGAAAGAAGGAACTGGAGGGGAATCTTGACTGCTTCTTTAAAGACTTTGAAGCTATCTTGTTTTCATACAATCTCTAGTACCTTTGACTTTGGAGGCACGAAAGTCTAATTCCTAAGGCTTTCTGGAGTTCTGCCAAGGTTCCTGGTGTTGTTTGCTGCTTGTTTTGTTTCCCATCTTTTTTAGGTTTCGGATTCCGCTCTTTACAAAGGCTGTTAAATCAGTTGTCACTATCTGTGCTTTCCAATTTCCAAACTACTGTTTTATCTCCTATTATCCATCACTTCTCTGATTATTTTTGTTCTTCTGGGTTTATTTCTCTTTTTTTCCCCCCTTCATTAGAAAACAGTTTCAGGCAGGAGCACAAGTAAACATATTGTGAATAATGCTGCTATGAACGGGTGTACATGTGTTCAGGCTTCCAAAAAAGTTTTATATTTAACTGATTTTTAAAATGTGTGACTACTTGTTGATTCTAAAAGTTATATTCTTTAAAAAATCTGTGTAGTCTTCAGAGCATCTCATTTGTGTGTGTGTTTCCTAATGTTTAGGGGTGGGAAGTGATGTCTAATACTACTGTATCTTGTCTGCTAACATTTTCTCCTGGTGGATTGTTCCTTAAATGATTGTTCCCTTATTTTAGATTTTGTACTCAAATATTCTCCCAGATAATGAGCTAAGAGAATCCTATGTGGTCTGGTTGAGGTTGTGTCTCCATAGTGTTTCTGCAGGTTATAGAAATTGAAACACTTAACCAAAGTGAAGGCATGCCCCTTTTTACAGAGCTTCCTGTTACACTTTTTTTTTTTTTTTTTAAGCATCTAGACCAAAACAGACAAGCTTCCCATTAGAGAGATTCCTGCTGCCCCCAACTTCTTATTGAGGTGTGGAGAGGGGCAGTTACTTCCAAATCTCCTATCCCTGAATCACCGTTAAAACCAAAACCTTAAAAAAAAAAAAAACAAAAAAAAAACCCTTTTATTTCAGTTAAGCATCTCACTCATTGCATCCTTATTTTCAAATCTTATTTTTGTTGTTAATTCCTTCTTTACTTGAAACCCTTAAAGATTTTCCTTTTTAAAATATTTTTAAGGTTATTTATTTATTTATTTGAGCAATCCAGAGAGAAAGAGTGCGCATGACTGGGGTGACGGCAGAGGGAGAGGGAGAAGCAGACTCCCCGCTGAGCAGGGAGCCTGATGCTGCTCACTCCTGGAACTCTGGGATCATAACCGGAGCTGAAGGCAGATGCTCAACTGACTGAGCCACCCAGGCTCCCCTTCCTTAATTTTTATTTTTATGTGAGCTCAGTTGTGCCTTTAAGGAATACTTAAAAAGCACACACACACACACAGTGCTTATTATGTTCCAATTGGTCTTCTAAGCATTTATAAATATTAACTCGTTTAATAGTCTTAATACCCTGGTAAGCTGATACGATTATCATCCTCATTTTTATAGATGACAGAACTTGAGGCACAGAGGTTAAGCTTTTTGCTCAAGGTCACACACCTAAACATACTCTGCTTCGCGTGCATGTTTGTGTGTCTGTATGTGTGTCTGTGTGTGTATTACTGCTTTGGCCGTTCAAGGATGTTTTTTTCCCTCCACAGCTAATGACATGTTCTAGAGATGAGAATTCAGAATAGTTGAAAAAGCCACTGTTTACCATTCAGTTATTTCTTATTGATGCCTTCTTTGCTTTGCTCTCCTGGGGCTCTTATGCAAGAACTATGTGTACCATTGTCAATTTGGAATTGATATATAGGATGAAGACATTAAATGAAAATTGACATTCCCACTACCACATTCTGCCAGTACATCTGAAATTCACAGTACCCCATTTCCAATTCCAGATTTCACACCTAACAGAAATGCATAAAATAGAGCAAAGACAGATATTCTAAGGGTGTCTTCTCCTTTGGTAGCCAGAAGTTTCATACTCCAAAGCCATGCCCCACTGTAAAATTTATAACAGGTGAGGAGTATGCCATTCTATAAATGGTAGTGTGATAATTATGCAAAGGCAGGCGGCTGGGACATAAAGAGCCTCCTGATGGCTGACCCCTGGCACTGTCTCAGGTAGATTAATTGGAGAAAGGCCTCTTGTGCAAGATGAAGATCTGGAAATTGATTTTTATTAAAAAAACTTTGTAACATATGCTGTAGAAAGGCTGAATTAGGGGCGCCTGGGTGGCTCAGTCGTTAAGCGTCTGCCTTCAGCTTGGGTCATGATCCCAGGGTCCTGGGATCGAGTCCCACATGGGGCTCCCTGCTCAGCAGGAAGCCTGCTTCTCCCTCTCCCACTCCCCCTGCTTGTGTTCCCTCTCTCGCTGTGTCTGTCTCTGTCAAATAAATAAAATCTTTTTTTTTTTTTTAAGATTTTATTTATTTATTTGAGAGAGAGAATGAGACAGCATGAGAGAGGGGAGGGTCAGAGGGAGAAGCAGACTCCCCGCTGAGCAGGGAGCCCGATGCGGAACTCGATCTCGGTACTCCAGGATCACGACCTGAGCCGAAGGCAGCTGCTCAACCGACTGAGCCACCCAGGCGCCCCATAAATAAAATCTTAAAAAAAAAAAAAAAAAAAAAAAAAAAAAAGGCTGAATTACTTCATAGTCATGAATGGGTGCCATACTCCAGTTTGAAGACTGCTCTTCTACAGAATTTCATTTCTCACATGTGTACTTCAGTCTAATGGTGAATGAATGCTCGGGAATTACCTAAAACCAAGTTGGACAAAGGAAAAATAGACCTCTTTCTGACACCTTGTGGCAGCAGCTGAGCACTACAAACTCAGTTGGTTTCATTTATAATCTCATCACATTTCCAGAGCTCTTCACATTGAATACTTGAAAGTGCCCCCTCTCTTTTTTTCCCTAAATATAAGATAATCTGTTCAAAATGAACACAAAATCCCCATTGCATGGAAACTGTCTGAAATGGAAATTTTTCAGCCTCAGCCTTTGAAGGCCCCTTGTACAATTTTATATGTTTGATATCTATATTACTCAGGAATTTAGAGAGTTCCCTATAGCATGAGGTTGATTGGCATAGTCTTTCATACTGTATTACTGTGAATAAAATCAGACCTAAAGTCCTTGGATTTGAACTTTTTTTTTTAAAGATTTTATTTATTTGAGAGAATGAGATAGAGAGAGCATGAGAGGGGGGAGGGTCAGAGGGAGAAGCAGACTCCCTGCCGAGCAGGGAGCCCGATGTGGGACTCGATCCCGGGACTCCAGGATCATGACCTGAGCCGAAGGCAGTCGCTTAACCAACTGAGCCACCCAGGCGCCCCCTGGATTTGAACTTTTATTTGACATTGTGTAAAGGGTTGATTTATTACTCCACTGCCAAGTTTTAACTATAATGAACTGGGAGTAAATAATATAAAAAGTATCATATACTGATGTTCCAAGAGACCACTAGAAAAGCCTGTTGATTAATAAGTGAAGTTAAGTTTATTAAGCTAATGCACTCAGGAAAAAACACCCCCTTGGCAAAATCTTAGTTGTGTCTCACAGTAATTTTGAGGTAGGCCTTGCAAACTGGGTAACTTTCTGATTGGGTGGTTTATGATATCATGGCTTTGGATTGGTGGACCCAAGGAGGCAAGGGTTTTGAAGCAGGTGTTGATGAGTAACCTATTTAGTTGATTAGCACAGGCTTCCAAGAATCTTATCTTCGAGGTTATAACTTCCACGTATATCCTGAAGCAAGCAGCTATTATTTTTGCTTGGTCTCAGTGTTGATTATTTTTATTATTTTAAAATATTTTATTTATTTATTATTATTAATTTTTAAAGATTTTATTTATTTATTTGACAGAGAGAGAGCATAAGTAGGCAGAGTGGCAGGCAGAGGGAGAGGGAGAAGCAGGCTCTCCGCTGAGCAGGGAGCCGGACATGGGGCTCGATCCCAGGACCCTGGGATCATGACCTGAGCCGAAGGCAGCCGCTCAACTGACTGAACCACGCAGGCGCCCCTAAAGATTTTATTTTTAAGTAATATCCACACCCAACGTGGGGCTTGAACTCACAACCCTGAGATCAAGAGTCACAGGCTCTACCGACTGAACCAGCCAGGTGCCCCAGTGTTGTTTAATACGGGGACAGAAAATTATATTGGTTTCTGTTCTCAAAAGTATGACTTGAATTAATTTACATGAATCATTGCTTTGTTTCAGCTTTGCCCGAAGTTTTTACATACAAATTCTACTAGTCACACTTGGCCATTCAGTGCAGTTGCTGAACTAATAGGTATGTAAAATTGACATTTCATGTATAATATGTTGCTTGCAATTGAAGTTTTAAAAAACTTTTCATTGAAAAATAATATGCAGATGTGCTGTTTAATAAAACATGTATTTTAAATGATACCATCAGTAAAGGTTATCTAGCATAACAACTATTCAAATAGATGTCAAATTAATTGCTGCTCAACCTTCTCTGTACTATAAAAGTATTTTGCTAAATTTATGAAACATGTTGAAAATAGTTTTATTCTGATTATAAAAGAAATTGACGTACTGCAAAAATGGGAATTGTGTTTTTTAATAGCTGGAAAGTACATATAACAGTCGATTTGTTTTTCTGATGTTAGCAATAGGGGGATTAATGTTACATTAGATTTGTGATAATACATTTTTGTTTCCTCCAATAGAATGATTAGGTATAGAATTGTATTTTAATAGTGTTTCAGTGAACATGAGAAGAGGCAAGGTTGTGATCAGATTTGCATTATGGGTCATGATTTTTTTCTATCTGGAAAATTCATGCATGTGAAATTTTTTTTTAAGATTTATTTATTTGAGAGAGAGCAGGGGTAGGGGCTGAGGGAGTGGAAGCAGACTCCTCGCTGAGCGTGGAGCCAGAGGTGGGGCTCCGTGCCAGGACTTGAGATGTTGACCTGAGCCAAGAGTCAGCCTCTTAACCAACTGAGGTGCTCAGGCGCCCCTGATTTTTTTGTTTTAAGCATGTGTTTGAGAAACAGGTAATAAAGGAAAGTATATTCTTTGGAATTCTTAGAAATACTTTAGATTCTTTGTCAAGAAAGGGTTCTATCTTAGATGTATAAGAGGGGAAAAAAAGGAGGCACTTTTGAGCACCCTTCTTTTCTTTGGCATAGTTAGATTTTCCAAAGTCTCCCAGCTAGCATGTGCTGTTCAGCTGGTTTTTTAAAAACCCGGAAGTGGGTATAACACTGCAGCTATTCAGAGCCATTCTTTTTTTACGGCAACCCAGAGGAGCCACCCAACCTGGGATTGATTGTTCATTCATATATAGTGATTGTCTGGCTTTGGGTTAGAGCAGCTGAAAGTCATGGTGCTCTTTGTGCTATACCAAATTTAAGTGAAACACCCATTTCTCCCGATGTTGTTGATTAAAAAGATGATTTTAGTTCTAGGCTGCCTTATGGAAGGATAGTTTGAGAACCATTATTTATGTTTAGTCATAAAGACTTCAAAATATACCTCAGCAAGTATTTTTGGTCAGTTAAGGATATTCAGGTAGAACTTAGATAGTTCACAAGCTGATGTTATTGCTGCTTCTGTTGACATTTTTAAAATTTTTTCGTGTTTTTTTTTTTTTTTTTAATGTATTCCTTCCTACTTATTTATTCTGAGACAAACAAGGAAGCTAAACAAGAGTGTTAAATGGGGATCTGTACAGAGATCATAGAAATGTAAAAGCCACCAGAAACTTTGGTTAGATTGGAAAGGGCCACAATTTGAAGAACCGTGTAGAAGGTAGACCTTCATCTGTGTATCCAGCTTAGCAGAAAACATGACTGCTTCCTTGGTTATTCAGGAACTGCATTGCATTCCCTTGGTGTCAGCTTGTAGTGCGAGATGACACTCAGCTCTCAGTTCCTCTCTTGATAGCCAGGCCGGTTCTTTGGGCAGAGGAAGACCTCTCATTCATCTCTTTGGTACAGCCATTCTTATTATTTGTACTTTTTCAGTAGAGTGGGTACCAGTGTGACAAATGGAGGGCTTTGGAAAGAGCTAATTCTGTAATGATCAGTGAATGATGTATAGCAAGGTACAGTTTAGTTTCATGTTTTCAAATTTTAGGAGTTCCTAAACATTTCAATTTTTAAAAAATATGTTGCTTGTTAAAGGATTGTACTGAACTAATTGCTCTTTAAAATGAAAAATCAAAATTTCTCAAAACTTCTGTTTCCCAGATAATGCTTACGATCCTGATGTGAATGCTAAACAGATATGGATTGACAAAACAGTGATAAATGACCATATATGCTTGACATTCACTGATAATGGGAATGGTATGACTTCAGATAAGTTACATAAAATGCTAAGGTATGTAAAAGTGTCACATTTCTTTCTTTTTTTGAAAATTTTATTTATTTATTTGAGAGAGAGAGAGCCCGAGCAAGGTGAAGGACAGAGGGAAAGGGCTCAGCAGCCCGACACAGGGCTCGCTGTGACCTGAGCCAAAGGCAGACGCTTAACCGATTGAGCCACCCAGGCGCCCCAAAAGTGTCACATTTCTTAAAAATATTGCTTTTACCCAGTTCAGGGGTTTCATGTGTCCTACTTATTGCCCATACTTTTTGTTTTTTAAATATGATATGCTATACCCACAGCCCACTCCGTTCTCTTAAGTCTTCCCATCATTTCCTACTACTATTTGATTATTAGACAATCCCTGCCATTCTCACCCCCCGCATGTCTGACTTATCCAAAATTCCACCATTCCTTTAGAGTTATAGTGCAGTGATAGCAGTTATTTATACTCCAGTGTTAATTAGTTTTAACCAGTATTTCCAGTAAAACGCCACTTTTGGTGGGGAGTCATTTTAAAGGGATTCTGAGGATAAGGAAAGGAAGGAAGCAAGATAAAATAGTCATAAAGCCTTGGGCTCTAGGGTCACAGAATAGGATGTCAGTGTGAAGCCAAATGTGCCTGAAAAGGAAACCAAAGTACCTAGTAGAGATAGAGGATAGAGAAAATGTGGTAGCAGAGCCCTTTCTACTGTCCCTTAAATACTTGTTATTCTGCCAAAAACTCTAGTCGATGCCATTAGTAATCATACTACAGTAGGCTTGCTGAGATCAAGGGAGTTGTTTGCATTTAGAAGAAATATCATGGGGTAAAATCTCAAGGGTCACAGGAGCCCAAATGAGAACTCAGTCATTTTGGCATGATGTGCTAGGCAATGAGCTCCTGTTTTAGTGTGTAATTCATACACCCTACAATGCAGATTTAGTTTTCATTTTGGAGATGGGGAAAAACGTCAAAATAGATTAAAAGTAGTTTGCCTAAGATTATGCAACTAGAGGATGAGGCTAACGTTTATACCCAGGCTTTTTACTTTATAATTTTTGAATTTAAAAAAAATGAAGATTATACATATTTATTTAAAAAAAATTTTTTCTTTTTCCTTTTTAGCTTTGGCTTCAGTGACAAAGTCACCATGAATGGTCATGTCCCAGTTGGATTGTATGGGAATGGCTTTAAGTCAGGTTCTATGCGTTTGGGTAAAGATGCAATCGTGTTTACCAAAAATGGAGAAAGCATGAGTGTGGGCTTCTTATCTCAGACCTACTTGGAAGTCATAAAAGCAGAACATGTTGTTGTCCCAATAGTGGCGTTCAACAAACACCATATCCTTTTGATTTTGAAATAGAAACTATGGAGAAACTGAAGAAATACTCTGAACCCTTCCCTCCTCTTGCCCTTCTCCAGATTCTCGTTTTTTAATCAAAGTTTCTGTGATAGCTGTTGTTCCTACCCATTGCCTCTTACATCTGAGGCTAAGCCTTTGTCTCTTTCTCTCTTCTGTTGGAATTATGCCATGGAAACCCTTAAGCAGAACTTGATGCCATCATGGGTAAGAAGGGGACGAGGATCATCATTTGGAACCTTAGAAGGTAAATGTGGAACTCAGTGAATGGTTTCTCATTTGGAAAGGAAATTGCTTGTGCAGGAATGGTTTTATTACATTTATCCATTGTCACATGGAGTAGAAATATGTTGGAAGGTACTCATTTTTTGGCATAGGTAACGATTTGTCTTTTCCAAGAGTGTTGCATTCTGTGTTCAGCTTCCTGTAGCTCTCCCCTTTATTTCAGTTGTGTTATGCCTAATATGATGTGTGGTTTGCCTTGAAATTTCCCCTAAGCCCATGAAAAGCAAGGTATCTTTAGGAGAATGTCTTCTGTGTATAAACACATTTTGTGTATAAACACATTCAGATATTAGGAACCATTAAATTAGCTAGGAATCATAATAAACTTGCTCATACTTCATCTTCCTTGGTGTTCATCTGAAATCAAACTACAGTTTTAAAACTTAGAAATTAATTTAGGAAATAGTTATCTGTTACTGTTACTGTTTGAGTCTCCATATTGCAATTGTGAAAAATATGTTGTTGGTCTAAGTCTTTAACTTAAGATATACGACAGATGATCAATTTATCAGAATCAAAAGCAAGCCTTGCAGCAATTCTGGAACATTCTCTGTTTTCTACGGAACAGAAGTTACTGGCAGAACTTGATGCTATCATGGGTAAGAAGGGGACGAGGATCATCATTTGGAACCTTAGAAGGTAAATGTGGAACTCAGTGAACGGTTTCTCATTTGGAAAGGAAATTGCTTGTGCAGGAATGGTTTTATTACATTTATCCGTTGTCACACGGAGTAGAAATGTTGGAAGGTACTCATTTTTTGGCATAGGTAACGATTTGTCTTTTCCAAGAGTGTTTTATTGAGGCCACTTTGGCTTCAATTTGAGATAATTTCATATTATTAAAACAATTTCCTAGCCCTGCCATTGAGTAACCATAGAGCTCAGTTCTCACTTTCTGTTATTCTACCTCTCCTCAAATAATAAGCCCTACTTGTGTAAGTTAGGAAGAGAAATCTTTGTCAGTTACTTAAAGCCAAGCATAATTTAACAACTGGTGAGAAAAGTAATGTAGATGAGACCTCTGTATTGCTAAAGATTGTAGTCCTTTATCCTTGTGAGGATAAAATCATTTGCAAATACGGTTTTTTTAAAACTTAGGATGAATGTATAATGTTGAGATATTTAGACACACAGAATGATAGGAATAAAGCACAAATTGAGTGGTAAGCCTAAAATACTTTGATTTATATTCCCTTTTTTCCTTGTTTTGCTGTCAAGCCCCACCCATTCTCACTCCCCTTTTTTAAATTTACACTTTTTATTTTGAGATACCTGTAGATTTGTGTGCACAAATCTCATGTACTCTTTATCCAGTTTCCCCCAGTGGCAGCATCTTGCAAAACTGTAGTACAGTAGTGTTGATATCGACATTGATAGAGTCAAGAGACAGATGTTTTCATCAACCGCGATCCCTCATGTTGGCCTTTTATATCCACACCCCCTCCCTCCTTAATCCCTGACAACCTCTAACATGTTCTCCATTTCTGTAACTTCATCATTTTAAGAATGTTATATGAATAGAAAGAATCCCATAGTGTGAAAGGTTTTGGGATTGGCTTTTTTCATTATATTTCTCTGGAGATTCCTCTGGGTTCCTGTGTGTGTGTCAGTAGTTTGCTTCCTTGTCCTTGCTGAGTAGTAGTGTATGGTTGGACCATCGTGTGTTTAACTATTCACCAGTTAAAGCACATCTGGATTTTTATCATTTTGAGTTATTGCAAATAAAGCTGTGAACATTTGTGTACAGGTTTTTGTGGAAATATAGTCTTTCTTTTTCTTTTTTTTTTTTTTTAAGATTTTTTATTTATTTGACAGAGAGAGAGACAGCTAGAGAGGGAACACAAGCAGGAGGAGTGAGAGAGGGAGAAGCAGGCTTCCCGCCGAGCAGGGAGCCCGATGTGGGGCTCGATCCCAGGACTCTGGGATCATGACCTGAGCCGAAGGCAGACGCTTAACGACTGAGCCACCCAGGCGCCCCATAGTCTTTCTTTTTCTAAGATAAATACCCAAGAGTATAATTGCTAGGTCCTATGGTAGTTGCCTGTTCCGTTTTTTAAGAAACTGCCAGAATGTTTTTCAGAGCGGCTCTACCATTTGACTTCCTGCCAGCAGTGTGTGAATGTATACAGTTTTTCTGCATCTTCCTGGATTCCTTTTCTTTTGTTTTTCCCTTGCTTTCGTCTCCCCCCTCGCCCCCCAACCAGGACGGGTAGGTGTTTTGTTTTGTTAATTAAGTGTATTTGCTTATCTTGCTGTGAAGTTAAAATTTAGCTCTTTCAAAAAATTGTTTTTATAGCTACAAAAATGCAACAGAGTTTGATTTTGATAAGGATAAATATGACATCAGAATTCCTGAAGATTTAGATGAGACAACAGGGAAGAAAGGGTACAAGAAGCAAGAGAGAATGGACCAAATTGCTCCTGAGAGTGACTATTCCCTGAGGGTATGTATTCAGCTCTCTTTCTGGACATGAGAAAATCATCAAATAATGGAAATTATGTTATCCACTTGTGTTATAAATGCTGTCAGTGATCTCTAAGTAAAAGTATCTCAGACAGGAACCAATTTATTTCACTTTTCATGAGCACACTGTCAGAAAAGGTTTTTTTGTTTTTGTTTTTTTTAAAGATTTTATTTATTTACTTGACAGAGAGACACAGCGAGAGAGGGAACACAAGCAGGGGGAGTCGGAGAGGGAGAAACAGGCTACCTGCTGAGTAGAGAGCCCGATGCCGGGCTCGATCCCAGGACCCTGGGATCATGACCTGAGCCGAAGTCAGACGCCCAGTGACTGAGCCACCCAGGCACCCCTGTTCAGAAAAGTTTTATAATTGTAAAGTCATCAGGTCTAACAACACTTGTAGTTCTTTCACTGGGTGGTTAGATTATTTGCATTAGGAATTCTAGAATCAGTATGTCCTGTAATAGCCATATTGATTAATCCAGGCAAAAACACGAAGTTCGGTGTCTCTCTTTTTTAGTTTAAAATATTCTAGAACACCTTAATTTGCATCCTAAAGCAAATATAACTACAGATCATACACATTAATACAGTTTTGTGATAAATATCTGTGACATTTGACCTTTTATAATAAGTGTTTTTGAGATTGAAATTAATACTGTTTAAAATGTTGATATGATAAGAATATTGTCTGTTAGTCACTATAAGACATATAATACTACCTTCCCTTTATTTTTTTGTGCTAAGATGATTCCATTACCCCAAGTTGAGGATACATGTGACATTTACACATTTACAACTTTCTGATACCCTAGCAGTTATATACCCCAAAACGTTATTGAAGTATGTCCTAGTTGTTAAGAAAATGTTGCTCAATTATGAAACAGGTCCAGAGGCAGGCCCAGCAGGTGGTGTGGATTTGGTGTACCATGAAGTAAAATGTTTTAAATATTGTTAATAAATTTTATAAATGACAAAACACTAATTTTGAAATCAGTAATCAGGAAATAAAGAGAAATGTTCAAATTTTGTGTTGAATCTTCATCTGTCCTGTGTTATTCAATTCATTTCTTTAGCGATATATGATGGCTTAGAGGCAGGCATAGAACAGCATATTTATTTTTTAACATGTTTTAGAATATGGACTTCAGTCAAGATTGTAAAGTGTTGGGGCGCCTGGGTGGCTCAGTCGTTAAGCGTCTGCCTTCAGCTCGGGTCATGATCCCAGTGTCCTGGGATTGAGTCCAGCATTGGGCTCCTTGCTCAGCAGGGAGCCTGCTTCTCCCTCTGCCTGCTGTTCCCCCTGCTTGTGCTCTCTCTCTCTCTCCCCACCCCGTCAAATAAATAAAATCTTAAAAAAAAAAAAAGATTGTAAAGTATTTCAACTTTCTTTTTTTCTTTTTTTTTAAGATGTATTTATTTATTTGTGAGAGAGAGAGTGCATGTGTGAGCAGGGGGATGGGCAGAGGGAGACAGAGAGAAAGAGAGAATCTCAAGCAGACTCCCCGTTGAGTGCAGGGCCTATGCAGGCCTCAATCCCAGGACCCTGAGATCATGACCTGAGCCAAAATCAAGAGTTGGCCGCTTAATTGACTAAGCCCCCAGGCGTTCCAGTATCTATATTTTCATACATTAAGAATTGAAAATACATTTAGATTAGTGCTGATTGTTACAGTTCAATTTTTAAAAAATACTAAGCTTGTCTACTGTATTTATGATATTTTCCTTTTCAGGTGTACAACAGGCCTTTCTGTCTATATTAGATTTTGCTTGTTATTTTTGCCTAAATAAAATTTATCATTACTTTTAAAATGCAATAGTAATATATATACTTGACAAAGAGTCAGAAATACAATCCTTTTTTGTACATATGTACATTTTTTAAAAATTAAAATGAAATATCACATATGCTGTTTTATAACTTTAAAATGTTTTATTTGTAATATAACATAATATATAGGTCAATAGATTGTTTTCTGCAAACCATTTTTCAGGCTATAGTATATTGAGTATATATATATATATATTTTTTGTAAAGATTTTATTTATTTGACAGAGACATAGCGAGAGAGGGAACACAAGCAGGGGGAGTGAGAGAGGGAGAAGCAGGCTTCCCGCTGAGCAGGGAGCTTGATGCGGGGCTCCATCCCAGGACCCTGGGACTATGACCTGAGCCGAAGGCAGATGCTTAACGACTCAGCCACCCAGGCGCCCCTATTGAGTATATTTTTAAAGAAAAGCAATCAAATACTAATAACAGCTTTATAGTCTATATTGTTGAAGAGTTCATGGGTCCTTTATCAAAGCAAAGTGGTAGGTTTCTTTTTAAATACACATATCAGTAATGTTGAACAAATGTGTAGGTAATTATTTGGAAAGGACAGATATTGTTGTGTGTCTTTGCAGGCTTACTGTAGTATATTATACCTAAAGCCAAGAATGCAGATCATCTTACGTGGACAGAAAGTGAAGACACAGCTGGTTTCAAAGAGTCTTGCCTACATCGAACGTGATGTTTATCGACCCAAATTTTTAGTATCCTTTTTTTTTTTTTAATTACTTATTTGTCGGGGGTGGGAGGAAGGAGGGAGGGAGGGCACGAACAGGAGGAGCGACAGGCAGAGGGAGAAGCAGTTCCCTGCTGAGCAAGGAGCCCAATGTAGGACTTGATCCCAGGACCCTGGGATCATGACCTGAGCTGAAGGCAGACACTTAACTGACTGAGCCACCCGGGTGTCCTTTATTTTCCTTTTTACGATGCTGTATAAAGATACATTTATAAAGTGTATTTCTCTTCCCCCCCTTTCTCCTATCCTGATATGGAGTCTAATCCTCTCCAACTTTGCCTTTTTCTTTACACTTTTGGATTCATTAAAAAATGACTTGGAAAGGATGATTTGGGGGGAGTGAGGTGGTGTGTTCAGAATTTTCCTTAACATTTAAGACTAAAACGGTGAGAATTACTTTTGGATTCAACTGCAGAAATAAAGACCATTATGGGATAATGATGTATCACAGAAATAGACTCATCAAAGCTTATGAAAAAGTTGGATGTCAGTTAAGGGTAAGCTTTATATCTGAAATCTCTATCTTTTATAAAAAGTTAAAGTATCTTATTGGGTCAAATGTGAAATATGCTTTGCTTAATGACTTTTAAATGTCAGTGTGTTTAATAATGTTGGTATGGCACTTGAACTTAAAATACTTTTATATTAATTTCCCGCTTGGTCCAAATAATCTTATGAGGGGGACAGAATATTTTATCTCTGTTTTACAGATGAGGAAATGGGGGCTAAGAAGTTAAGTAACTTGCCCTAGACTTAAAATGAGTATGGTTCTTAGATCCAGATGCAGATCTTTTGACTGTATTTGGATATGGATCCCTGATTATTTTTGAGATGAAATTGGTTAGTTTTATTTAGTCCTGACTTATTAGCCAGAAAAACAGGATCATACAGGTGATTTACTTCTTTGGAGTTAATTTGTAAATATATTGGAGCCTTCCTCCTAAACCACTTCCATTGTTGTAGAATTCAATTTAGGATGATGCACATTGCCCACTATGCTAGTCTGTTCATCCTTTACATGTTTTCACAGAAAGGTTTTTTTGGAGTATATGTGTTAAGAATTCAGTGATAAATTCTGAAAATGAAGTTTGTTAAAGGTATTAAGTCTAGGCATATCTTGTTTTCCAAGTTTATGGTTTTCATTTTCTATTCATCTTGTTTCATTCTAAGTTCTTTGTAGAATGGTGTGAGCTCTACACAGTATAATAGTGTGGGTTTATCTTGAATATTGCTCAACAGGGGTTGTAACTCTGTTACATGACCCAGAATATAGCATTTTCGCAAAAGTAAGCAAACTTTGTTGGATTCTTTTTGGTAACCACTAATTTCAGAACCACTAAATACAGAAATCTGGCAACCATGGTATGAGGTGTCAATAACTTTTATTTAAAGTGCTAATTTTCATTTATAATTGGACTAGTAATTTTCATCAGAAATATTCTATAATTAAAGTTACAGGGAATTTCACTGGTAAAATTAGAAATGCATTTTTGGTATTAAGCCTTGTTTCTCAACTGCTTTGGGATTCAAAAGAAGCAATGTATCTGCAACAGAATGTAAAATATTTTTTTTCTTAATCATTTATGAATCTGACTTAAGATACACAGCCCATTTTTCCAACCAAGTTAAATTTGCATTGTGTATAATTTCTGGCTAAGGTTGACCTTGTTAGAAATAGGCTTTTATAGCCAACTCTTACATTGTTTTTCTTTACCAGGTGATGGACTGGGCATAGTATTTGCATTCTGTGGATTCAATAAACAGTTACTAAATAAGTGTCAGATACCTGGTATGATTTGCCGTGCTTGATGCTCAGAATAAGAAGATGATAAGATACAGAGCATGCTCTCAGAGCTCTGGTGAGGGGAAAATGTGGTACAAGTTGGAAGAATCAGAAAAAGCTTCTTGGAGAAAAGTGGTGATTGAGATGAGTCTCAGTTGATGTTACTGTGTTGAAAAGTCTGGCAAGGGTTTTCCAGGCAGAGAAAAATCTCTGCAAAGGAGGGGAAAGAGGCTTCATTAAGGGAGTAGCTAACTGCTTGGGGCATATGCAACTAAGTCAGGAGAGTGATGGAAGAGAGATAAGAAGATGAGGCCGGAAAGAAAGTGAACAGGAACTACAAATTGAAGGGTATTGTGGTTTATTAATGGTTTGAGATGAGAAACCACTGATGGTTTTTAATAGTGTGGGATTACGATTAAATCTGCATGGTTTCATCTGTATTTTTGAAAATTTTCACTTTTCTTTCACTTTTTCCTTTTGTAGACTCAGCTGTAATTGTGAACAGAATACACTTGTTAATCACATATAATCAGAATATATGACTCCTATACTTTGATTTGAATATTTTAGCTAGCAGCGTTTTAAAAATAACGTGAATTCAACTGGCCTGGGTTTTTACTTAATCACCATTAGCAACTGGATGTGTAACTTTGGATAAATGATTTTAATTTTTATCTAGCAAACTTTTGGAATATCATTGCTAAGGTCTTTGCTAGATACTGTGGATATAGAAAGGAGGTAGTTGTGGTTTCTACTATCTAAGAAATGTATCCCAGTAGAGGTGGTCTTTTTTCTTTTGTATAAAAGTGGGGATGATAATACTTGTCTAAATGGGTATTTGACAACAGTGGAAGTGGTTTTGGAGGAAGGCTCTAATATATTTAGGAATTAACTTCTAGAAAAGTAAAATATACCTACCAGACACTATTTTTCTTTCTTTCTTTTCTTTTCTTTTCTTTTCTTTTCTTTTCTTTTCTTTTCTTTTCTTTTCTTTTCTTTTCTTTCTTTTCTTTCTTATTTGACAGAGAGACAGCGAGACAGGGAACACAAGCAGGGGGAGTGGGAGAGGGAGAAGCAGGCTTCCTGCTGAGCAGGAGCCCGATGCGGGGCTCAATCCCAAGACCCTGAGCCGAAGGCAGACGCTTAATGACTGAACCACCCAGGCGCCCCCAGACACTATTTTTCAATCTAAATTTCATAAGAATCATGACATAAAATGTAGGAAAATGGTTCATATAAATTATAAATCTTTGTGGAAGGGTAATTATTTTGAGCATCATGTCTTATGCTTGAAACACTGATTTCATTTTCTTTTTCAGGCAAACAATATGGGTGTTGGAGTAGTGGGAATTATAGAGTGTAATTTCCTAAAGCCAACTCATAATAAACAAGATTTTGACTATACTAATGAGTACAGGTATGTTACCTATGGAAGTTACTTTTTACAGTTTATTTTGGAAATACTTTCATCTCTTTTCCTAAACTGAATTTTTTTTCTGTCTTGTGGATGTTTTTATATTACAGAATTTTAAGAAAATTGGTAGATGAGAGGCTTGCATAGAAAACACATTTAGCCATCTTCTCCCAACCTAGGAATTATATTTTACTCCATTACCGGTAGAAATTCGTTCTCCCCTGTCTTTATTGATGAAGTATTTCTGAGATTTATAGTAAAAATAGAGGATATTTCTGCTTTCTTGGTGTCAATATTTACTGTGTAATATCCTGAAACTTTGTTCTTATTAGATGGGAACTTGAAGGTAATTTAGTCCTGTGTACATTAGACAGAAATACTCCGATCTTTTAAGAGTGGTTAGAAGTCACAGAATGAATATGACCATCAGTTTCACTTGTAGATTTAGGAGGCACACTTTCCTTAATGAGCACATAATGCAAATGCATGTGAACATTGGTGATAAAGACAAAAATAATGTCATAGGCCCTTTTTTCAAATAAAGAACAAATAAAGTAGAATAAATAATAAATGTAAGAGCAAATCAATGAATTAGATATCACATATAATACAGAAAATCAGTATATACTCAAGAGTTCACTCCTGAGGCAGAGGCTACTCCTGTTAGTTGAACAGGGATAATTTAATATAAGGAATTATTAACTAGGATAGTAGAGGGTGATTACTAGAAGGGGTAAAAGAGAAGGTTCCTAGAACTAGCAGATATAAAAGACTAACATTCCCTCAAGGTTGAAAAAGAGGACTAGGAACTAGGAGAGGACCCCCTGCCCCTAAAGTCAGAGATTCAGATCTTGTAGCAGTCATGACAAACATAGGAACAAGCTACCTGCAAGTTTCTTGCCAGAAAAAGAAGGCCTGGCCAGTGCTGGTCTGTAGATGTGACCTGCTGTTGCCAGAGGCTGTGGGTGGGCTGGAGCTGTTCTGTAGAGGAGACCTGTTTTTGCCCAAGGATGTGGGCACACTGGAACTGGTCTCTTGCTGGAGGTTGTAGGCTGCTGGAGAGCAGAGCATGGGTAGAGAGCACAGATGGAGCTCCTGGGGGCCACTGGGCTCCAGACAAATAATAATAATATATACCAGAACCTGAGGCACACATGTCTTCTCTCACCTAGCGGTTTCATTGACCTGTTAATCCAGTTCAGCATTCCTCAGGCTGCCAAAGGATAAATGTTTACGTGATCAAGCTTCAGAATCACAAAACTGAGCAAAGAAGACTGGGTGTGGAGCTGAGAGACAATAAGTTCATAACTGAAAAAATCAAAAAGCCCAGTTTGTTCTTTGATAAGATTAGTAAAGGGGCAATAAAAGGGGAAAGAAAGGAGAAAACAAGTCATCACTATCAGAAACAAAAAGGAGACAGATGCAAAAACATCAAAGGAATAGCATGAACGGTTTTTTACCGTCTTAGATGATATGGCACATTCCTTTATAATTGAGTCAATTTTTAGAAAACTTTCCACATATTAAATTCAAACATTTAAGAAGGAAGTAGCACCAGTCTTACACAATCTTTAAGATTTTATGAGGGCATGTAATTTTGGTAGTGAACATGTGAATACATTACAAGAAAGGGATTTATGTCTCTCATGATCAAAATATAAAAATTGTAATAAAATAATAACAAATACCCTCTAGTGATATGCAAAAAGGATAATACATTAAAACCAATTGGATTTATATTGCAAGATGACGTGATTTTAATATTCAAAAATCAATGTAGTTCATCACATTGATGTTAGAAAAGAAAAATCTTACGGTTCTTTTCATAGGTACAGAAAAAGCACTTGATAAATTGCAAGTCCCATTTGTAATTTTTTTTTTTTATTTGAGAGAAAGCACCTGCACAAGCGAGTGGGGCGGAGGCAGGGTGTGGGGGTAGGGTGGGACAGAGGGAGAGGGAGAGAGAGAAGCTTAAGCAGGCTCCATGCTGGGCGTGGGGCTTGGTCCTTCGACCCTGAGACAGTGACCTGAGCCAAAGTCTTGAGCAACCTAGGCACCCCGCCCATTTGTAATTTAGGGGAAAAAAGGGAGCACTTACAAAATCATTAATAGAAGGGCATATTAGCAATACAGAGCATTTACAGAAACACCAAGCATCATTCCTAATGATGAATTATTAATAGCTTTCCCCTTAACAGTGAAAATGAGATAAAGATTCCTGCTATCCACCATTGTTCTTGAGGAAATAATCAGTATAATAAGGAAAGAAAAGGAAGTAAAAGTTATAAGGGTGAAAAGGAAGAAGTAAAACTTTTCTGTACAAGATAGTATTAAGTATATAGTAAGTCCAGAATAATATGCAAATTTAGAATTAATAAAGGAATAAATTAAATGATATATATTCTAGGGTTGCTGGATAAGAAGTATTCAGAAATCAATTGTATTTCTGTTTACCAACAACTAAAAACTAGAACATGAAATTAAAAAAAATTCATGAAAAGTTTAAAAAAAAATCAAGTACTCTGGAGTAAATAAAATATGCAGCATATACACTGAAAACTATGAAATATTGTGGAGTGAAATTTAAGCCCCGAATAAGTAGGCAAACCAGGTTCAAGAATTGGAAGGCTGTATATTATAAAATGTCAGTTCTTCTCCAATTAAATACAATTGCAGTTTTTTAAAAAAATCCTTGCCAGTTTGGGTGTTGATATTATTAATAGGCTTATTCTAAACTTTATGTGGAAAGTCAGAAGACCCAAGATAGTTAAGACAATCATTAAAGAACAACAAAGCAAGAAAACTTAACCTACTAAATACCAACACTTGTAAAGCTACGGTAACTAAGTGTGGTATTAATTAAAGGATAAGCAGTCTGTTGAAATAGAGAAGCCAGAAATAACCCCCCACTTTTTATATGTTTGGTGACCTGATTTATGACAAAGATTACATCATGTTATAGTGGGAAAATGATCATCTTTCCAAAAATGCTGGATCAGTTGGCTATTTGTATGGTTAATATGATTAACCATACAATATGACTCCTACCTCAAAGGAAGCAAAAAATCGATGCCAGATGGATTTTAGACCTAAATAAGAAAGACAAAAACAGAAAATGAGAACAAGAATATTTTAAAAACCTTTAGTTAAGCAAGTTTTTAAAACAAGGTGCAAAAAGTATTGATCATAATGGGCAAAATGGAAAAGTTATTTAAAATGAGTAAGACAGAGAATGTTGGCAAGATGTAGAGCATTTGGAGCCCTTGCACGTGGCTGGTGGGTATGAAAATCGATCAGTTTTGAGAACTATTAGATTATCAAGTAAAACCAAACATCAGTGCCCACGCCTATGACCCTGCAGTTTCATTCCTCAGTATATTCTCAACACAAATGGGTGCAGTCTCTTGGACTGAGGAATAGTGGTGATGAGAGGAAGAGATGAAGAAGACGTGAAAAAGTGAAATGCAGGGAGGATATGTTTGGGAAGGAAGATTCATTCTCATTTGGACACTTACATGTTATATGTTATGTGGTAATGGAGAAAAAATTAGTGGGAGATAATGGGTGTGGATAGAAATGTCTGATTAATCTGCCAGTGTAGAATTTGAAGTCTTGACATTTGAAAGCCTTATTTTAAATTTAGAATGTTACACTGACTGTACCTTGTGTGTGCATAGTTCTGGCAAAGTTGGTGCTTAACTCAGATGATTACTTAAGTGTGGCCTTAAATCCCACTGGTTTGATTTTTACTAATATCTTATTGGGGAAGAAGTGACAGTCTTAACTGTGGGACAGAAGCTATTTTGAAATATACTTGCTGGTGATGATAGCATACTTTTATAAACTTAAAGTTTGAGTTCTAGGGGCGCCTGGGTGGCTCAGTCGTTAAGCGTCTGCCTTCAGCTCAGGTCATGATCCCAGGGTCCTGGGATCGAGCCCCACATGGGGCTCCCTGCTCGGCGGGAAGCCTGCTTCTCCCTCTCCCACTCCCCCTGCTTGTGTTCCTGCTCTCGCTATCTCTCTCTCTCTGTCAAATAAATAAATAAAATCTTTAAAAAAAAGTTTGAGTTCTAATATGAATTGAAGCTTATAAATTTATCGGTTGGGGTTGGAATTCAGAGAGCCTGTGGTACTCCCACTAATTGGTCTGCAACATACTTTCTCAACAGAGGACACAAAATATTACTATTTGTATCTTCAAAGATGATCCTGGCTCTGTTCTGGGAACTTAAAAGTGTCCTTGTAGAAAATTGCCATTAGAGCATTCTTTACTAATTGTACCTTTGGGAGTCATCAACCTCCCCTCCCCTATAGTGTCCACATGATCCTTACTAAGTCGCTTGTGCTTTTTCTGTGTTTGACAAAGATTTAAGCTTTATCTTTTTTTTTCTTAAACTGATTTTGATTTGCTTTTTTAGGCTGACAATAGCAGCGTTAGGAGAAAAGCTGAATGATTACTGGAATGAAATGAAAGTGAAGAAAAATGCAGAATATCCTCTAAATTTGCCAGTTGAAGATATTCAGTAAGTACAATAAAAAATATCAACCCACTCTAATATCAAGATGTGATGTTGGAGCGTATAGGGATGGTACACAAACTTTGAACTAAGCCAGAGGAAGAAGTAAATTGTACAACTCCAATGAGCACACCATGAAATGAGTCAGTGAATGTATACATTTATACATACACACAAAAGATTCATGAAGCAGTATTTATCCATACATTCATTGCATGCTGATACTTATTTCTTTTAAAAAATGTAAGTCGACCCATTAAATTGATCCACTAATGGGTTATATCTTATAGTTTGAAAAACTCTGGTCTGTGTAATAGGATCATGAGTCTAAAGCCAGACCTGAATTTAGATTTTAGTTCTGCTTAAATAATGATGTGACATTGAACATGTTACTTGGCCTTTTATAAGCTTCCTTTTTTTTTTTTTACTTGTAAAATGGGAACATTAGTAGCACCTCCCAGAGTTACAAGATTTAAAAACTATGCCTAACAAGCATTCAGTAACAGGATAGCACACAGAACCAATTCTGTGAATGAATGAATAATAACTGTACTGATGGAAAGATGACCAAGATGTATAATGAGGAACAGAAAAGATGCAATTCAGGGGCGCCTGGGTGGCTCAGTTGTTAAGCGTCTGCTTTCGGCTTGGGTCATGATCCCAGGGTCCTGGGATCAAGCCCCACGTCGGGCTCCCTGCTCCACGGGAAGCCTGCTTCTCCCTCTCCCATTCCCCCTGCTTGTGTTCCCTTTCTCACTGTGTCTCTGTCAAATAAATAAAATCTTAAAAAAAAAAAAAATGCAGTTCAATGTATTAATTTCCCACTTTATTTTTTTAAAGTGTCTATATACACATGCATAATTCTGCAAGCATAGAAAATTCTGCCAGGGTTTAAAAAAATGAACAGTGGTAAGCTCCTGAAACAAGGGGTTTGTATTTACTTCATGAATTTCTGGAGCACATCCGACTTTGACCCTCCAACTCTTGATTTCGGCTTAGGTCATGATCTCAGGGTGGTGAGACAGAACCCTGCGTCATGCTCTGCACTGGGTATGGAGCCCGCTTGGGATTCTCTTGTTCCCTCTCCTTCTGCTCCTCCCCCCTCTCTAAAAATAAACAAATTTATGGATTGTTTCAAGTTTATGTAACTATGCAAATGCATTTTTAAAAATTTAGATATAAAAAGTTATTGGCATTATTCATATGTTCAGTGAATTGTTAATAATTGTTAAGTGAAATGTTAAATGAATACCTAAATTCTTCATAGGATCATTGTAATTTTCAAATGATAAAACTAAGCATTTTATAAACTAAAAGAATATACAAGTTTTAGATATTCAGAGATATGCTTATGGTAGAGGCTAAAATGTAATAGAATTATTAAAAATGCTTAAGTTATAGTAATAACAGCTTGTCTATTTTCTGTACTTGAGCTAATAAATATACTAGATTGGACATTGCAAATGCTAACTTAATATAAATTTCAGAGCAAGGCGTTTGGAATCTTAAGTTTGAATTTTTATTACCAGAGAACAAATTGAGTAGTATGCTATTAAACAAGACATTTAAGTCTCTGTTTAAATTGGCCTGTTAGCTTTAACCTTTTGAAGGTAACCAAAATTGTTTTTAAAAATTTAACTTGCTGTACAACAATAATTATGTCGCAGGCATTTCAGGAACAGAATTCAATAATAAAGGCATTTTGTGGTAGAAATGATGTAGAGGATCTAATGAAGTGTACTTTGCATCCGTATTTTCATACTAATATTATGTTGTTTTGTTACAGGAAACGTCCTGATCAGACATGGGTTCAATGTGATTCCTGTCTAAAGTGGCGAAAATTACCAGATGGGATAGATCAACTTCCAGAAAAATGGTATTGCTCCAATAACCCTGACCCACAGTTCAGGTACCATATAGTTGGTAGTACCCTTTTTGGAAAGGCAGAAAGTACTGTTCAAGATGTATGAATAGGCGCTGGTGACGTGTTATTCCCATGTGATTTTTCTGACTAGAAATTGTGATGTTCCAGAAGAACCTGAAGATGAGGATTTGGTGCATCCTACTTACGAAAAAACCTACAAAAAGAAGTGAGTATTGTATTAATGTTTGGTGGGGAAATAATGCTCAAATTATTAATAGTGGTGGGTGTGCAGCATTAATTGGATGGTTCTCCAAGATCAAGCTAGTACAACCCAGAAAAGATTATGACCCCAGAAAAGATTTTGATGTGGATGCATAATACCAGCTGCTTTTTTTGTTGTTGTTGTTTTAACTTTATACTGTGGATGTCTGCTCTTCTTTCACTTGCTATTTATCCTATTATCTACAAGGTAGTTTGCATACAGAATAGTTTGTTTTTGGGGGCCACACATAGGTGAATCATAAATGAGTAATGCCTGATACGAGTTTATAGTCTTAGCAGGGAAGGTGAGATATGTGCATTATCAATGAGAAGTTGATGAGTACTGTAGAAGGCAGGATCCAGTCCTGTTGGGAAGCCCATAAGGAGAGAGGACTTCTGGCTGGGGATGGGAAGGGAAATCTGGATCGGGAAAATTCATGAAGGGTATTTGTGTAATAGGCCTTGAAGGATGGGTTAGATGCAAATGTATGGGAAACTGATTTGTTCAGCTTTAGAGCAAATACGTGAATGGGCATGATGGAAAAGGAGGGAGGGAGAAGCTGGGTAATGGAGGACAGTCAGCCCTGGTGAACTGTAGGCCACTGTCCACACACACAGGCTGAGTGCATGCAGAACTTCCCGGTGGTTTTGATCTAGAGTGCACGGTTTTGAAGATAAATGCAGCAGCAGGACTGTGAGTAAAGAGACCAGTTAGAAGCCTTTGTGTGATGTTCCAGCTCAGAGGTCTGAGAATAATGCCGGTGAGGGTGGAAGGCTTAAGGCAGACATTGGGCATTACTGAGGTAAGAGGCAGAAAGTATTTCCCACCTGAGGGCTTACAAATGAAATTGAGGCAGAGTTCAGGGTACATATCTGAGTGACTCAGTAGTGAAATGCCAAGTATGTCATTGAGAAACAGTGAAAAATAAATATGTTCACTTTTCTTTCTTTTCTTTTTAAGAGACAAGGAAAAATTCAGGATCAGACAACCGGAAATGATCCCTCGGGTAATTAATGAAACCTTGCATTTTAGAGCTGTGTATTATATTGGGTAGTGGGTAGTTTAACAAATAGTTTTAAAGCTTAAGAGTTGCGTAACAAATGGAGGTGATTTTGTTCATTCAGTTCACATACTCCTTTTCCTATACCCCTTCTTGCCTTCTTTCCTAGCCCAACAACTTCATTGAAACTGTTCAGTTTTATTATTTAGTCGGGCATCTTCTGAGGAAAGGCAGGCATTAAGAATCTTACCACCCAGGCATCTGGGTGGTTCATTCAGTTAAGTGTCTCTTGATTTTGGCTTAGGTGATGATCGCAGGGTTGTGAGATGGAGCCAAGTCGGGCTCTCTGCAGGGATGGAGCCTGCTTGGGATTCTCTCTCCCCATCTCCCTTTCCCTCTGCTTCTCCCCTTCTAAAAAAAAAAAAGAGAGAAAAAAATGATGAATCTCACCGTCACATAGGCAATTAAGGAAAAATTCACAGGAAGCCCTGGGGAGCCATGTTCTGGTACTAACCTGGACTAAAGCTACAGTGTTTTTCTTGACCACTTTCTTAGTGCTTAATGGTGTTAAGGAGCTTTTTCTGAGTATATGGGTAGGCAGTTGTACTTCTTGTGTAAGGAAGTTTGGTCTGCTGCAGATGTGTATGTTTGCTTTTAGTTACATTGAAATGTTTTCTTAAGGCAAAGGCTGAGGGTCTGGAGGTGAGGACAGAACTGGGTGAAAAAGAATAGTGGGCGTACTTATTCTAAAGGGAGTATCTTTGAAAAAAAAATAAAAAAATAAAGGCAGTATCTTTGACTTTATTTTCTATTTCTTTTTTTGAGAAAAATAAGTTTTTAATTGTATTTCATTAGGTTCTTTATAGCATAGGGTCAGTAAATCTTGCTATAAAAGACCAGGTAGTAAGTATTCTAGGCTTTGTGGGCCACATGCAGTCTCTGTTGTGTATTCTTTGTTCTGTTGTTTTGTTTACACCTTTAAAAATGCACAACCATTCTTCCACTCACTTGCAGGTTGGATTTGGCTTATTGGCCTGTTAGTGGCTCTATGGTGTAGACTAAAGAATTTACATGATTAGGATAGTTTTCAGTGTTTTCTGGGATGCAGGGCAAAGGGATAATAATAGTATCTCGTGTTTTGGGGCATGGCACATTAAAAAAAGTCCTTTAAGGTTGATTTTTTTTCTTCCAACAGATTAATGCTGAACTCTTGTTTCGGACAACCCCCGTGTCAGGTCAAAGCTTTTCTCCTGTGAAGGAAAGTGTTCCAAGAGGACATCTTTCAGAAGTGGCAAATACTTATGCAACAAGACTTATAAATAATCATCGAGGTTCACCCCAGTCTGAACCTGAAAGCAACAAGTCAGTGGCTAAAATGTATTTTTCCAGTGGGGAATGAATATTAAACAGAGCCTTTACTTGACACTTCTATGGCAGTAATGCACTTCTAAGAAGTTGTAGTTTATATATGCATGTAAAAAGTCTTAAGGATAAGTTAGTTTACTTTTTTTTTTTTTTAAGATTTTATTTGAGAGAGCAAGAATGAGAGAGAGAGCACATGAGAGGGGGGAGGGTTAGAGGGAGAAGCAGACTCCCTGCCGAGCAGGGAGCCCGATGCGGGACTCGATCCTGGGACTCCAGGATCATGACCTGAGCCGAAGGCAGTCGCTTAATCAACTGAGCCACCCAGGCACCCCACTTACTTACTTTTTTTTTTTTTTTTTTAAGATTTTATTTATTCATTTGAGACACAGAGAGAGAGAGAGAGAAAGCATGAGCAGGGAGAGAAGCAGAGGCAGAGGGAGAAGCAGGCTCCTCGCTGAGCCAGAAGCCCGATGTGGGGCTCGATCCCAGGACCCTGGGATCATGACCTGAGCTGAAGGCAGACGCTTAACCATCTGAGCCACCCAGGCGCCCCCCCCTTTTTTTTTTTTAAGATTTTATTTATATGACAGAGAGAGCACAAGCAGGGGGAGCAGCAGACAGAGGGAGAGGAGAATCAGGCTTCCCCCTGAGCAGGGAGCCCGATGCGGGACTCGATCCCAGGACCCTGGGATCATGACCCGAGCCAAAGGCAGACGCTTACCTGACTGAGCCACCCAGGCGCCCTTAGTTAATTTACTTTTATTATCTAAACTTACCCCACCCCACTCATGCCACCCATTTAAATCAATTTTTAAAATATCAGTGGTAATCATTGTGGAATTTGATCAAATTTTAACTTCTTTGAAATTCTGTATAATATGAAATTCCTGCTTTTTAAATTACCAGTATCTTAGAAAAACATGAAGCAATTAATAGTACAGCACTATAATGTCAAGTGTGACCCATGAGTTCTTAGCTCATGGCAGGCTGTTTATTTTGGATGAGTGGATGGAGAAGGGAGGGAGAAAAAAAGGTATGAGTGATAGGTAAATTGGACAGTTAGCTCTCTTGACTGGAATGGTCAGGGAAGATTTGGGATGAGGTAGTACTTGGTTTGGTTCCTGAAATTCTGAAAGCAATACTCTGTGCAGGTGGCCATTCAGAGGGAATAGAATTGAATACAGGTGAAGAAGAAAACACGATGCCAGTGAACTAGGGGATCAGACTGAACTACACTTGGTCTTTTTTGTTGAAAGATAAACATTGAAACCAGGTTCCCAGGGATAGTGGGATGGGATTTTCTGAGCGGTTTATAGCCTTCATTAAATTCTCAAAAGGATTTTTGACCTCCAAAAGGATTAGAAATAACTGCTTGCATGCATATATACATCAGGAGGGCATGTTCTAAAATAGTTTGCTGTTTGTAGCCTACATTTTTGGGGCTGGATTGCTACTCAACTAAGAATTTGTGTGAATTTTTAAAAAATAGTCTCCTTAATGTTCTTGGCTTTTCTTCTTAAAGATGGTTCCAAACAAAGTAAGAAAAAGTGAAATCTGTAAAGTTTACAGATAAAAGATAATGGAATTTATTCTTTTTTTTTTTTTTTTTTTTTCTTAAGGGGAGAGGGGCAGAGTGAGAGGGGGAGAGAGAGAGAATCTCAAACAGGCTCCACGCCCAGGGTGAGCCCTGAGGGGGGTTCAGTCTCACAACCCTGAGATCATGACATGAGCTGAAATCCAGAGTACTACGCTTAACCGACTGAGCCACCCAGGTGCCCCTGAAATTTATTCTTTGAAGTGATTTATTCCATCCAAGTGGAAGAAGAGAATAGAGAAATTTTTCATTAATTTTTAAAGCCTGAAGATTTTGAAGTTTGAATTTGAGAAAAATACAAGCTTTTTTTTTTTAATATATATAAGCTTTATAAATAAAGCCAAAGACTGGAAAGATGTTCCTAAACTAAGTCTTCAGAAAGACAAATAGGAATTAGCTTCATAAGAAAAATAACAGGGCAGCTCCCAGTTAAGTGGTTAACTCCATGGAACCCCAGGCATGCTCCAAACTCGGAAGCATTTCTTAAGGCAGAAAATGGGTGAGAACAGGAGGCTTGTTTGAGAGTTTAAGGAAGAGTAGTTCTCTAAACCTCTTCATAACCTGCCAGGTCTGGTGATGTGGCTTCTCCTTCTCCGTCAGAAGGTAGGATGTTTTCCTTCTGGAGCAGTTTCACTGCTGAAGATGTGCGTGAGCCACTGTTTTGAAATAGGAGGAGTAAGGGAAAGTGAGTACTAAATGATGAGAAATCCCCCGCCTTCCCCTCATTGGGCCCCCAGGGGAAAAGCCCTGGGTGGTGCTGACAGTTTGAGCACCCTTAGCACCACAGGGCCAGCCCTCACTGCTTCTAGTCGGTCTCACCCTGAAACATAAAGATAGGCAGAGATCACCAGGAGTACAAACTGAAACAAAGGGAGTAGAGGAAGCCCTGTGAAATTTACTGGGAGGTGGGTAGGTGTGGAACAAACACATTTCTTAGAAACGATAAGCAGGTAGAGGGTAGAAAAAGGAAAACACAAGGTACAGGAGGGCCAACATCTAAATACGGGAATTTCAGAATGGGAGATCAGAGAAAACAAAGGGGAGGAAATAGTATGACTTAACTTCCACTAAATACACAGCAAAAATGTCTGGAAAAAGATCCAATCTAAGAAACATGAAATTTTTGAACACCAGGGAAAATAATTTTTTCAGGGAGAGAAAACACAAGTTACCTTCAAAAAGATCAGGAATCAGAATGGCAGGAAAACCAAATGGTACATAACAATGGAATGGTGCTTTTAAAGTTTTGAGAAAGTAATTTCCAACCTGGAAGTCTATATAAAAACCAAGCCAGCAATAAAATTGAGAAGTGAATAAAGATACTTTCATCATATAACCTTTCACATTTTTTTATGTCCTGTGTACTGTTTATCAAGATTTTATTGGAGACTATGTTCCCTCGATATGAGGGAGTAAAGCCAAGAACCAGAAGAACCTTTCCTGAGATGGAGGAAACAGGAGGGCTAACACCTAGGGCCTAAACAATAAACCTCAGATAACCCGCTGAGGGGGAGCAAATAGTATCATTTGGTGGTAAATTCACAGAAAACTGAGTCAATGAGGAAAATGAGGCAGTTTTTAATGCCAGGAAAATGGAAGGAAAGGGCATGCTGGTTTAGTTTGTGGCTCACCTTTGATCATCGAGCATTGATAAAAATGACAGCAAACTGGAAGGGCAGAGCCATTCACTGAGCGCTGGAATGCAAGGAGCAGACCTGGAGGGGAGGGGGCATTCCCATTTGGCCGTGTATATATTGAGGTGCCCAGAGGACATCAAGTGAAGGGATGTTTGGGAGTATGCAGAGCTCCTACTTTAAGGCAAGCTAAGTAGTCTAATTGTTTCCTCAGCTGTACAGGAGAAAATCCTCTCTACTTCATTAAATCATTGAGCAGTGCTGTGTTAAACATTTTTTTAAATGAACATGGACATTTCTTAGAATTTCAAGATAGATTGCTTCAAGTCATCTATTTTGTTCATTTCTATATTTTATAGTCTTTTATTTTATATATTAAATTTTTTTCCAGCCTGAAACGGAGACTTTCTACTCGTTCGTCCATTTTGAATGCAAAGACTCGGAGATTGAGTAATCAAGCATTTGAAAATTCAGCTTATAAAGATGATGATGATGAAGATGTCATCATCTTAGAAGAAAACAGTACTCCCAAACCTGCAGTAGATCATGACATTGAAGTGAAATCAGAACAGAGTCACATCGAGCAAAGTGGTCATCAGGTCGAGCCTGTGGCTGATAAGGGACCTTGTGCCCCAGCTGGTTCATCAGGCATCTCTTCATCCAGGTGTGATCAGGGAACCACTGCGGCTACCCAGACCGAAGCCCCAAGTGTAGTTGTTAAAAAGGAAGAGGCACTTGAAGATGAGATAGATGCACGAAATGATGCAGCTGTGCTACCAGCCTGTGTGGAAGCTGAAGGGAAGGCACAGGAAACCCAGGACACCTTTGATAAATCTGCGGGTGATGCTAGTTGCCAGCTAAATGAACTGAAAAATGAGCTGCTTCTAGTTACCCAAGAAAAAGAAAATTATAAAAGACAGTGTAATGTGTTTACTGACCAAATCAAAGTGTTACAGCAGAGGATACTGGAAATGAACAACAAATACGTAAAGAAGGAAACTTGCCATCAGTCTACCGAAACTGATGCTGTATGTTTACTTGAAAGTATTAATGGCAAATCTGAAAGTCCAGACCACGTGGTATCTCAGTATCGGCAAGCTTTGGAGGAAATAGAAAGGCTGAAGAAACAGTGTAGTGCTCTGCAGCATGTGAAGGCCGAATGCAGTCAGTGTGCCAGTAGTGAGAGCAAAAGTGAAGTGGACGAAATGGTTGTGCAGCTTGACGATGTGTTTAGACAGTTGGACAAGTGCACTGTGGAGAGGGACCAGTATAAAAGTGAGGTGAGTGTATCATTCCGCATAGAGTCCTGGGAGTCCCAGGGAGTCTGAACCACAAAGAACTGCCAGTTGCTAGATTGGAATAAATTACTTAGTAATATTTCCATGTATTGACTGTGTGTTGCCCTGCTGCTTCTCAGCTGGGGAGTGGTCATCCTGGGGGTATATGGAAATACGTGTTGAGGAGTTGGGCATTGCTAAAATTTAATGGGTGGTGATCAGGTATTTTAGTTTCCTGTAGCGTACTGGAAATTGCTGTGTAATGAAGGATTATCCTGCTCAAAATACTGTTCTCGTTCCCATCGAGCCAGTCAGTTGCTAAATATAGGGAACATCACATCCATTATTAATAGGCCTTGCAATAACCATGCAAGGTAGGTGATGATGTCCTCATTTTATAGATGCACCCTGTATTAGTTACGATTAGGTGTATTGGCAGGTGACCAAAAACACCATAGAGCCGTGGCAGTTCCACAGGCATCCAAGACAACAGGCTCCTGCATTGTTGCTTCGCTTCTCAGTGTGCCATTATGGTCCGAGGTGGCCTCCAGGTCCAGTACTCGTAGATCTATGTTCCAAGCAGCAGCAAAGAAGAGTGCAGTTCCTAAAGTTTGCTGATATTCCACCTGTCAGAACTTAGTCATCTGGCTAATGGGTGCTTTGGAAGTGTAGTCTTCATTCAGAGGTTCTTCTACTGAGGAAGAAGGAGAAAAATGGTAGACGTCAGGAGATAGGTAGTAGCCTCTGCATATACCCTCCATTCAGATTTAGAGAGCTCCTTTTAGAAACATGTATTTTATGTATTGTATTAATGTGGTGTTTGAAAGAAGGGTTTTTCTGCTAAAGAATTTGGAAACAACAGGATGGTGCTGTACTGCCCCTTCTTCCTGGAAATAATGCTGACATAACAGCTCATCCAAACATTCATCTTGATGTATTGGCTTAGAGTTAGATGACAAAATATATAAAAATCAAAACGAGCTTTCGGTTACAACTTAGAGCTGGTGAGTGTGCAAGAAATGAAAGCCACTTTGACGTCGACATAATTTAGGCATTTTTATCTTGGTTTTCCAGTTTTTAGGTACCATTTGTTTTCAGTCAAGCGGTAGTTAACATTTCGTATTCTTTGAATGTGACAAGATGTGGAGGTGAAACTAAAATGAAGCTTTGTTTATAGAAAGCTATTGTGGGTGGTTTTTTCCCCCTTTTTTGATGGTAATTTTCATCAAGCAGGATTTTCTACATTTCTTAGCTTAAATTTGTACTTTGGCATTAGTATTTTTAAGTCTCATTTTAGCGTTAGTATTTTTAAGTTTTATTTTTATTAGTATTTTTAATTTTTAAATTTAATTTTACAGTTATGAATTTTTTTTGTCAGGTTGAATTATTGGAAATGGAAAAATCACAAATCCGTTCACAATGTGAAGAACTGAAAACTGAAATTGAACAATTAAAATCTACAAATCAACAGTTAGAAGCAGATGTTTCAACGTCAAGTAACATTGAGGAGTCTGTAAATTATACTGATGGGGAAAGGTAATATTACATGAGGCACAACTCTGGGGCTACCTTCTGGTTAGCATGATACTTGCTAGCTAGCACACCTCGAACAGAGACTGTCCTATCAAAAGAAAACGATCCTTCCCTTCACGGAATGAACAGTTTAGGTTCAACCTAAGTGAAACAGGAATTTGGAAAGAATAAAGCACTTGATCAGTTAGAGTGGTTTGGAATGCTGTTTGGGGAAAAGTGGAAATTGAGTTAGAGATCAGAGAAGGTGGTGAATTTGGCCATGACTAGAAGACAAGGGAGTATTTCATGAAACATACTTTTTCACCTGGATTTCTTTTACTTTTGTACTTGCCATTTCTTTATGGTTTTCTGTCCTCATTTTACTACATGCCATCCCCAATGTTAACTTTTGGGTAATCACAAAATTACTAGAAATTGCCGTAGTACAGGTGATTACTAGGAAGAAGTTCCTCTGTGAAAATAAGAAAAGAGTAAATGAAGGATTACCCTATCTCAGTAAGATATAAAATGGGTTTGGGGTTTTGTTTCGCTTTTGAGCGTGGGGGAGGCAGACGTTCGGGTGGGAGGGGATGATGGTGCTCCTGATGTGTTGATGACTTACCATCTGAAAGTAGCTATTAAAGGCTAAAACTGGGCAACTCTTCCTGCTCATACAGTATGACTTCAGACCTAAAAGGCACTGTTGTTGAGATATAATTTCCTGCCATCCTCACTTGACATCAATTATATTATTACCTTGTTTTTTAAGTTAAGTTTTTGAAGGATTTCCGTAAATCTGTTCGTGGAAATGGAGTAGAGCAGTACATAAAAGCCTAGAAGGCTAAGGTCAGAAGAAAATCCCAAGTGGTGTTTCTCAAAATGGGAACCACAAGCATCTGTGGTGCTTGTAGAAATGTAGATCCTTGGCCTACAGTGCAGCTTATTAAATTGGAAACTTTTAAACAGTCTCAGATAATTCTCTTGCACACTGACCTTTGGGTAACTGATGATCGATTGGTTATTTATTTTATTTATTTTAACCAATAAACCTGTGCTTTCCAAAATAGTATAGGAATATGTGGCTATTGATACTTGAAATCTAGTCTGAATTGAGATGTGCTTTAAGTATAAAATAAATAAAATTTTGAAGCCTTAGTAAGAAAAAGAATGTAGAATGCCTCATTAGTATTTTGATTTTTTTTTTTTTTTTAAGATTTTATTTATTTATTTGACAGAGACAGAGACAGCAAGAGCAGGAACACAAGCAGGGGGAGAGGGAGAGGGAGAAGCAGGCTTCCCGCGGAGCCGGGAGCCCGATGTGGGGCTCGATCCCAGGACTCTGGGATCATGACCTGAGCTGAAGGCAGTCGCTTAACCAACTGAGCCACCCAGGCGCCCCAGTATTTTGATTTGATGATACAATATTTTAGTTACATTGGGTTAAATATATAACTAAAATTAAATTTACAGCTGCATTTTGCTTTTTACCGTGGCTATGTGAACATTTTAAACTGCATATGGAGCTTGCAGTATTTCTCTTGGGACAGTGCTGTTCTGTACATTAAAAATAAGAATCTGTGGCAGGTCCAGTAGATAATAGAAATTAGCCAGGGACAATCAGAAGACTTAAAGGAAAAGAGATGTAAGAGGATCATTGGGTCATACTAGTCTTTTGTGTACTTATCATATAGATAAAAGGTTGTGGTTACAACAAAGGGAACATTCTTGGTAAGGATATAGGATGGTAAACAACTTCTGGAAAGCAAAGCAGAAAAGTGTTTGAACCATGAACTCAAAGGTGAGTGAGGAAGCTTGGACAAAAAATGGCTGGAGTGGAAATGATGTAAAATTATATCCAGGGGCGAATGGAATCTTACAATCCAAGCTTACAAAACATGTTTTAAATCACCTTATTGTGGATTGTCAACGTAGGGATGAGCATCTTGCCTCTTCAGACATTTCCACCTTAGATCAGTATCTAAGCTAAACGTGGGCTGTTTATATTTGGGAGAGGGGCAGAATAAGAGCAACTAACATTCAGTTCCCATGTTTCACTCAATCTTTGAAGCAAAGGCTGCTGAATAGTTTTAAGTCTTCAAAAAGTCTAGGGTGTTGGGGGTACCTGTGTGGCTCAGTTGGTTGAACATCCAACTTTTGATCTCAGCTCAGGTCTTGATCTCAGGGTCGTGAGTTTGGGTCCCACCTAGCCTAGTGTGGAGCCCACTTAAAAAAAAAAAAATAAAGTCTAGGATGTTGATATTCAGATACATGTATATAAATTTGGAAGGAATGATAATGATCATTTAATCCAGGGATTCCCAGTGTTTTCAGCAAAGCACCATTCCCTATAAATGAATAGTAAAATGGATCATCAGTGAACTTCAGCATATGAAAGGTTCAGAAAAGTCTTGATTTTAAAAACTGTTTAACATTATTTAGCCCAAAATTTTGTAAGCTTATTTGACCACAGAACTGTTTCTCTTTCACACAAGGGTGGATATCTCATAGAACATGTTTTAGAGAACAGTTCAGTTTTTATTTTCCTCAAAAGCTGAAATTCAGGGAGATGCATTCTTATTCTGAGACCAGTGTTCTCACTAGTATATCACTGCTGTTTTCCAGGTGACAATATTTTGTATTATAAATAACACCTTGTAATTGTATGTATTTTACCAGTCCAGATTTCTCCAATAGCAAGTTTAAATTATATTAGTTAGAACCAAACAGAGCCACTAGTTTTATGAAACACTCTACTTACCAAGAGATGTATAATTATTAAGTTAAATTATGGATTCTTAAAGTAGGTGAATTCATGTTTCACTTAAATTTTAGGCTCCACGTGAATATTGAACTGTGTTATAATGTTCATCTAATAGACGTAATATTTGTATTTGCAGCCTCAAACTTCGATCTCTTCGAGTTAACGTAGGACAGCTGTTGGCCATGATCGTACCTGATCTCGATCTTCAGCAAGTGAATTATGACGTTGATGTGGTTGATGAAATTTTAGGACAAGTTGTCGAACAAATGAGTGAAATCAGTAGTACTTAAAGTCTGTTTTATGTGAGATAATAAAAATACTTGGTCAGTCCTGTGGTTTTATAGCTTTCAGAATGGAAACACTTTTGTTTTATAGATATGACAAGTGACAGACTGAAGAACCATGATCTTTACTGTATTCTATGCATTCAAGTGTGGTCACAAGTACTATGGGCACACTTAATCACACCTTTTGAAATGCCTGAGAATCATTCTTACTGAACGGCTGAACTCATGATTCTGCTTTGAAGTGTAAATACTTGTAATTAAGTCTGCACATATTTTTTTATTACTCTAGAGGACTTAAGTGTTTTTCAC
Organism: Mirounga angustirostris; assembly: GCF_029215605.1. Taxonomy (NCBI): domain Eukaryota; kingdom Metazoa; phylum Chordata; class Mammalia; order Carnivora; family Phocidae; genus Mirounga; species Mirounga angustirostris. Next base: position 9,571,391 of record NW_026991709.1, on the reverse strand, counting down.
CAAGAGCTTTTCAGGTTGCCCCTAACCTTTGTGCAATTTTTTCTGGTTCCCAAAGTGTATTTTTCTCTGAAGTGAGGGCCGTGCCATAATACAGATGGAAATGTTACCTTTGATTTTCTTACAGAAAAGTTTTTAAAAAATGGAATTATGCTCCTGATAAGTTGTACGTGAATTGAACCCTAATGTTTCTTTTCTATGTTAATTCTTATCTCCTGAAATATTTTATTCATGGAAACAAGGTAAGCAGAAACTCTCCATCCATTTTATCAGGATTTTCCTTGTGCTGAGATTGCCAATCATGGTTAAACGCAGTGTTTTTATAGAACAAAGAAATGATCTTTAGTATAAAAAAGCATCAGAAATATTAAATGTCCCACCACGTTTACTTTGAAGCCCATTTTTGGCTGCTTCTTCAGCATGGAGTGGGCACAATAATTGTTTAATATTTCTTTTTGTGAAATTTCCTGTACAGCCTTTTGTAGGATTACTACAGGTTAATGAGAGTTGAGGAAGACAATCTTTCTCAAACAGTACAGCATACTTTTCATTATATTACAGAGCTAAGTGTTTTATGTCCTGGAGGTAAGCAGCAAACTGCCCTAGGATTATAGTATTACATGTCATAAAAATTATGCTTTATTGGTCCCTTGTTTGTGCAATTTTAAAGAGATGGCTTTCTATTAAGTATAACTATGTATATATAATTAAGAATCGTATTTTCCACAACTGAAATGTGCATTATTTTTTTTTCAAAGTTTTATCATTGCTATTTATTTTTACTTTTGTTTCTGAACATTCAATACATGTTTCTTTTGTATGTATGCTTAATTACATGTCTTTCATATACAATATTAAATTTTTACTGTACATTAACTTCTAGAAAAGCAAATAAATGAAGGTTGTTTTTATTTGCTTGATAAAGTAATTGAAAGTGTATTTTTGGTATGAAGCTGGTTTTCTGTCCTAATTGTATCTGCCCAAATTTTAAAATATCTTGTAATAAAATAAAAATATATATGATGGCTAACTCTTCAGATACTACTTTTAAAGAATTCTATATTCAAATTATATTTTGGAAACTGAAACTGTCCATTGAGGAACCCTCAAGTTGAGCTCATTTTAAAATCTATATTAATTACAAGTTCTATTTAGGAGACCAAGACTGTTTCCATTAAGACTCTAAAAACTGAGCTCATCTTGAGAGAGTGTGTGTGTGCGTGCGTGTGTACATGTATTTTACATTCAAGAAGAGACTCTGTAAATCATTTAGCCTAAAGAAACCTTGCTTAAATGATAGCAGCAATGTATAGCATGTCTAAGTTTGTGAATATTTATGTAGCAGTTCTTTCTGGAATTTGCTATTTTTCCCTTCCTTTGGGTCAGCTATATTCTTGCAAAAATATATATTTTATATGGCTGTTATCTTGCTTTTAATGGGAAAGTTAGTCATAGGATTAGTAAATTTGCTTGCTAAATTGATTCTTTGGAAGTACTTACATATTTTTCACCCTTTAAGAAAATATTGCCAAGATAACGATTCTTTGAAAATGTAGCTAACAAAATTTAACAGAACAACAACATGGGCTTTCATGTATATATCATATTTAGGTAGAGATATCTATCTTTTGTTGTTAAGTTAAATTTGTAAAAGGCTAGTGGGAACACAGTGATGTTTAAACTAATTATTACTTTAAAAACAAAAACAGTATGAGGAAGTAAACCAGCATAGTCCACAATCCCTGCAAACAGGACCCACTGTAATTAGCTAAGCATTCACGCAGCAGGAGTGGTGTGGGGCATATTGTTGTGTCTTTTATTTGGGCCTCGAATTCTTAATGTAGGCAGGTACTGCTGGGGACTCTGCCTATGGCCTCAGACACTTAATTCTTGCGATCAACAGCCCATTAGTTCATTATTTATCATTGGAGAATAATTAAAGTGATACATCTGGTGGTTTTCACCCCTGGCTGTCTATTAGAATCACCTGGGGAGTTTTTAGGACTCCCCATGCAAGGATGCACCCCGTACTCATTAAGTCAGAGTCTGGGTTTGGGCCCAGATATCGGTATTTTTTTAAGGCCTCCCAGTGTGCCATCAGAGCTGAGAACCATTGATCTTTACCTTCCTGTGATGAGTGTTTACAGATGTTGAACTCAGTTGGCTCCTGAAACACACACAGGATTTGCATGGCTGCTTTCTCACTGGGGTGAGCAGGGAGGGGAAAAGGGAAGCATAGTTGGTGCCTAAGTTAGAAATGTAAATGGGACAGAATGGTATAAAGTGAAAAGACTTACCCACTGCTTCCCTAAAGTTAACCACTATTGCTTTTTGTATGTCCTTCCAGAAAATATTAGCTGCATACATATACACATTCATATATATGCATTCAGTTTATATTCAATTTTATATCTTTATATTTGATTATATATTTGTATCAAGTTTTCACAAAGGTGGTACACCATATAATTGGCTATCTTGACATTTCCATGTTACTTTTTTGAACAGGTTTGGTAACAGTCTATGATCTGCATATTCTCCTAGCGCTCATTTATTTCTCATGTTTTGACATTACAAAATATGCTACTGTGAAAATTAACACACACCACACACACCTTTACAAGTATACCCAGAGTGTAAATTCTTTGCAGTGAATATTGATAGGTTAAAGAGTGTGTGCTATGTAACTTTTAATAAATGTTACCATGCCCAAATGAATTTAAACTCCTATGAAAAAGAAATGTATGAGTGTGTTTTTTTCCTCTATCTCCCATCAAATTTACTAATCTGACATGTGAAAAAATGACAGCCTGCATTCTTGGTCTCAGTTGAACATGCTTTCATGTTTTATTGACCATGGTAATTTCTTTTTCTGTGTACTACATCATGTTGTTTGCTTGTTCTTTTCTATTGGATTCTTTGTCTTAAGTGTTTTAAAGAAGCTAAACGCTGTGCTAATGTAGCAACAAACACCACCCAGACAACTAGCTTTCAGAAAATTCACAGTAGGTTAAATCTTACTTTGTATACTGTCTCATAAATACTGGAGAGGAGTTAGAGACCCACTGGATTCATGTTTTTCCATATATTTGTCTTTTGGACATTGGCCACAGTTCAGAAAAGGAATGCCATTAATATCCATCTGGTGTAGAAGGACATCCATCTATATATATATATATGATATTTAGAATTAAATTTTGTGATCACAGTTCATTTCCATATCCTGGCCTATAGGGAGAAAGTCAAGATCAGAGGAGAGAGTCTTGGCTAAATCAAGCCATTCAGACACGGATGGTTTTTAAATGAGTGCAGTCACAGAGAATGAATTAGCTCGTCTAAAACTGGAGTGTGAGTCACAAGTCCATTAAGTTTTGTACACAAACCTAATAATGAGTTGTGAGTAAATGAAGTTCCCTACTTCACACATGTACAAGTTTAACCCCAGGCTTCCTTGTTAATTTCTTGCAAAGCAGTCAGGACTCCTATCATGGTAACAATATATAGAACAAGTTTAAATTTGACTCAAAATAACTTTTACCCCAACCTGACTAATATTTAGATTATGAGTGTCTTCACCATGCAGCTATCCAGAATTCGGCTGTAATCTTCGTAACAAAATGTAATGGTGCTTACATTCACCAAGTATGTGAGTCAGCAGCCTTCCTAATCTCCCATGGGTTTCCTGGTAAATGCTGTTGATAGTTGTGGCCAGTGTTTTGAAAGTCAGTACTGTGATCTAAGCCAAGGCCGACTTAAAGTAGTTTGTGTTTATAATGTGGTGCCCATGGAGGCAGCTGAACTACTGCAGAGCATTGTTGCCGGTTTGCCGTAGGACCTTTGGCATCGTTCTGGGGGAGAGGTGTTCATAGACTGCGGAATGGAAACTTGCTGTGAGATCCTGAGTTCCAGGAGTGTGAGTTGACTGACCAGCCAACAGCAAGAGAAGTGACGCAGTCTCATAACTACACCTGTTACCTCTTCCTGGTAGAGAAATACAGGGGTCTAGCACAATAACTTACTATATATCATTAAGTAGTCATTATAATACATGATCATGTTATATGTAATCCTAGTATTACACACTATTCACTGTAATCACTCTTAACCAGTAGTTTCTCACTTCCCACTAATTTACTGTGTTCTTAAATTCATTTTTTTCAGTATCAGATATTCTAAACTCTGTTATGGGAATTTCCAAATGTATACAAAAATAGAGAAACTGGGGTGCCTGGGTGGCTCAGTCGGTTAACCATCTGCCTTCGGCTCGGGTCGTGATCCTGGGGTCCTGGGATTGAGCCCCACATCGGGCTCCCTACTCAGCGGGAGTCTGCTTCTCCCTCTGTCCCTCATCCAACTCAAGCTTGCTCTCTCTCAAATTTTTTTAAAAAATAGAGAAACTATTCTAATGAACTCCCATGTACCCATCACCATTTCAACATTTTCAACTCACGGTCAATTTTGTTTTATCTATACCCCCATTTACTTAAACCCCTTCTATAATATTTTTCATGTGTGTGTTACAAATATTAACTCATTTTTTTAATTGCAGAAAAATACAAAATTTCCTATTTAACCATCTGTTAAGTATGAGTTGAATTAAGTACATTCACATTGTGCAACTGTCACCACTATCCATTTCCAGAACTTCCTCATCCCAAACTATCCACGAAACAATAACTCCATTCCTCCCTGCCCCTGGTAACCTCTGTTTTCAGTCTATGAATTTGCTTATTCTAGGTACTTCGTATCAGTGGAATCATAGGATATTTGTCTTTTTGTGTGCAGCTTATTTCACTTTCCATAACGTTTCTAAGGTTCATCTGTGTTGTTGCATGTATCAATTTCATTCCTTTCATTCCTTTTTAAGGTTGAATACTCCATTGTGTGTACCACATTCTGATATTCATTTATCTGTCATGGACATTTGGGGTGGTTTCACCTTTTTACTATTAAGAATAATGCTGCAATGAATCTTGTTGCATACGTATCTGTTTGAGTCTCTGCTTTTAATTCTTTGGGATAACATACCTAGCTAGAGAGGAATCGCTGAATTATGTGGTAATTTTTTACGTGTTTGAGGAATTGCCAAAATTTTTCCACAAAGATACACCGTTTTACATACCCACCAGCAATGCAGAAAGAAGCATTCTAGTTTTTTCACATCCTCTCCAACACTAAATTTCTGGGGTTTTTGTTTGTTTCTGTTTTTACTTAGCCATCTAATGAGTGTGAAGGGTTACCATTATGGGTTTTTTTTTTTTTTTTAAAGATTTATTTATTTATTTGAGAGAGCGAGAATGAGAGAATGAGAGAGAAAGAGAGCATGAGAGGGGGGAGGGTCAGAGGGAGAAGCAGACTCTCTGCTGAGCAGGGAGCCCAATGCGGGACTCGATCCCGGGACTCCAGGATCATGACCTGAGCCGAAGGCAGTCGCTCAACCAACTGAGCCACCCAGGCGCCCAACCATTATGGTTTTGATTTGCATTTCTCTAATGGCCAGTGATGTTGCGCTTCTTTTGTGTGTCTACTGGTCATTTGTATATGTTTGGAGAAATGTCTGTTCAAGTTCTTTGCCCATTTTTAGCTTGCTTATTTTTTACTGTTGATTTGCAGGATATGATTTTGTAAAAAAATGTATTCTGGCTCTTAGTCCCTTATCAGATATATGATTTACAAATATTTTCTTCCATTCTGTGGCTTGTCTTTCCACTCTTGAGTTTTTAGTTTTGGTGAATTTGAGCTTATTTATTTTGTTGCCTGTGCTTTTGGTATCATATCCAAGAGAAATCCTTGACCAATCCAATGTCATGAAGATTTTTTTTTTTTTCTGTTTTCTTCGGAGAGTTTTGTAGTTTTAGCTCTTATATTTAGGTTTCTAATTCATTTTGAATTAATTTTTGCATATGGTGTAAGATTTCAATTCAACTTCTTTTTTGTGCTGTGGATATCGTTTTCCCAGCAACATTTTTGAAAAACACTGTCTTTTCCCCATTAAAAAATCATCTCATCCTTATTAAAAATTGATTGACCATATAAGTGAGGGTTTATTTCTGGACTCTATAATCCACTGGTCTGTATGTCTGTCATTATGCCAGTACCACACCATTTTGATCACTGTAACTTTCTAGTAAGTTTCAAAATCAGGAAGTTTGAGTCCTCCAACTTTGTCCTTCTTCAAGATTGTTTTGGATATTCAGGGTCCCTTGAGATTCCATATGAATTTTAGGATAGGTCTTTCTGTTTCTAAAAAACATGCCATTGGGATTCTGATAGGAATTGCACTGAATCTGTGGATTATTTGGGGTACCACTGACATCTTAACAGTCTTCCAATCCATGAACGTGGGATGTCTCCATTTATTTCTATCTTCTTTAATTTCAGCAATTTTTTTTTAAAGATTTTATTTATTTGAGAGAGAGAGCACGAGCAGGGGGAAGAGGGAGAGGGAGAGGGAGAAACAGACTCCCTGGTGAGCAGGGAGCCCGATGCGGGACTCGATCCCAAGACCCTGAGATCATGACCTGAGCCAAAGGCAGACGCTTAACTGACTGGGCCACCCAGGCGTCCCTAATTTCAGCAATTTTTAAAAAGGATTTTATTTATTTGACACACAGAGCGAGGGTACACAAGCAGATGGAGTAGAAGGCAGAGGGAGAGGGAGCAGTCTTCCCCCTGAGCAGAGAGCGCAACAGAGGGCTCGATCCCAGGACTCTGGGATCACGACCGGAGCTGAAGGCAGGTGCTTAACTGACTGAGCCACCCAGGCACCCCTTAATAATTTTTTTAAAAGATTTTATTTATTTATTTGAGAGATAGTGAGAGAGAGCATGAGAGGAGAGAGGGTCAGAGGGAGAAGCAGACTCCCCGCTGAGCAGGGAGCCCGATGCGGGACTCGATCCTGGGATTCCAGGATCATGACCTGAGCCAAAGGCAGTCGCTTAACCAACTGAGCCACCCAGGCACCCTCAATAATTCTTTAATATCAAATCTAGTCAGCATTCAAATGTCTGGTCATTTCATAATTATTTTTCCAGGTGGTTTTGTTCAAGTTGGAATCCAAACAAAATCCACAAGTTGCATTTGGTTGATATGTTGCTGAGGTTTCTTTAAATCTGTAGGTTGGTTCTTCTTTGTTTTCTTATTTTTTAGTTGTTGAAGAAATCAGAACAGTTTTCTTTGATAATTTTCATTTTTTATATCATTTAATTTTTAGGAAAATCTTTTTCTTGTATTCCTGTAAGCTGGTAGATCTACAGAGTTAATCAGATTCAAGTTCTTTGGTTTTATTTTGCTTTGTTTGGAAGAATCCTTCTTAGGTGGTACTATGTTCTTTGGGTTGCATCATACCAAGACGTGCATTATATATATTCATCCCTTTTTGTTATATTAATTACTTGAGTTCGGGTGTTGTCATCTTAAACAGTCCTTTATAAAGTTCCCTATCAGTCTTCACCTAATTATTTTAGCATCCATTAATGATTGCACCTAGATCTATTATTTTATTAGGAGTTGTGAAATGGTGGTACTTACATTTTATCAATCCTTCTGAATTGCGGGACATCTAAAAAAACCTATTTAGTTATCCCGAGACATATAGTTCATATAGGACAGGCAGGATAAATGTTTGGCTCATGCCTTGTTTCCCAAAGGTAACCAGTGAGGCTTTTTGTTGTTAATATCATTATGTATGAGTAAATTTTAGCATTTAATGTGTTTCAATCCACTGTGGCATTTTTCCAATGTTAAATTGTCTCACTTTGGCTACAGGTCTTCAGATTGGCTCCTGTGTCCTTATTACATATTCCTAGTAATCTTTGATGATTTTCTTGCTTTCTGGTATCAGAATAAAGTATTCCAGGCTGGTCTAAAACATTTCCTGTTCTAGACCTGGAAACAGCCATTCCTCCAGGAAGCTGTGGTTCTTTTCAAGGGAAATGCTATTTAGAGACCATAATCAAGGCACAGACATACTCATTGCTTCTGGTTTGGTTATTTCTTCTAAGACTTTTTAGTGGACTGAGCTAGGAAATTCTATTCTTTTTTTTTTTTTTAAGATAAAAAATAAATTGAATATATACCAATACTGCCAATTTAGAGAATTTATCTTCTTAGATTTTATATATCTAGATTTCTACTCTCTTTTTTGCTGGAAATCTTGGTTCCTAACCACATAATATAGTTATTTGCTTTTCCCAATAAGCTTATATGTGTGCGTATACATATGTATCAATACCATTATCACTTCCAACCATGGGATGACTGCAAAAGTATAAGCTTTCTTTGGGATATTATCACATTTCTGTGTATCACTTGAAGTAATTCCTTCATGTGCTCATCATAATACTTCATCCATGCTGTTGCAGTATTTCCTTTTGATCTCTGAATAGAATTCTATTGTATGAATATGGCACGGTTTGGTTATCTTTTCTTCAATTGATGGATATTTGGTGTCTCCAATTTGGGCTATTATGAACAAAGCTGCTATAAACATTCTCCTGCAAGTTTGCTTTCATTTTTTCTTACATATACACCAAGAGTGGAAGATCCTTAACTCTAGGAAACAAGCTGAGGGTTGCTGGAGGGGAGGTGGGTGGGGGGATGGAGTAACTGGGTGATGGGCATTAAGGAGGGTACGTGATGTAATGAGCACTGGCTGTTATATGCAAATGATGAATCACTAAACTCTGCCCCTGAAACAAATACTACACTATATGTTAACTAACTTGAATTTAAATAAAATCTTGAAAGAAAAAAAAAAGTGAAATTGCTGGGCCATAGGGTAGACATAATCTTTGACTTAAAGAAACTACTGAACAGTTTCCTAAAGTATTTGTATCTTAGTTCAGGCTGATATAAAAAAGATAGATTGGGTGGCTTAAATAACATTAAATTCTCACAATTCTGTGGGCGAGGAAGTCCAAAACTCAAGGCACCAGCAGATGTGGTGTCTGGTGAGGACACTTCCCAGTCTGCAGATGGCTGCATCCTCACGTGTTGGAGACCTGGGAGAGGGCGGTGGGTGGGGAGGAAGAGAATTTTGACTTTCTTCATCCCTTTTATAAGGGCACCAATCCCATGATGGGGGCTCCACTCCCATGACTACCCCCTTAAGCCCCACCTGTAGACACCATCACTTTGGGGATTAAGGCTGCAACATAGGAATTTTGGGGTGGGGGAGACCCAAACATTCAGTCCACAGCAATTTGTATCATTTTACACTTGCACCAGCAGTGTGCTCGACTAGATCCTGTGCATTCAATTTTTTACTTTCCTTTTCTCCTATTTTTCCTCTTTTTATTCTGATAAAATTTACTCAATATCTTTTCCTAACCCTGTATTGAACTTTCAATTTCTGCTGTTAAATTTTCAGTGCGCTCCTCTTTCCTATTCCTTTAATAATGTTTTAGTAGAACATATTCTGACTTCAGATTTTTATTCTAGAGTAGTCACACTTAGAAAAGGGAACTATAATAAAGTGCATTCAGAGAAATCTTTGTTTTTGAAGTCATTAAGATTTGCTCCCTTTATATTAATTTTCACTATTAAAAAAGTTCTCAGGAGACCAAATAACTTGTGGTCCCCTTAGAGTGATGCACTTGTGCTAAAATCAATGCTTGCGGCCCAAAGTGAAGTTCACTGATTGTTGAGGCATCTAGCTGGAATCACTTGCCATAGATCTTGGTGCAAAAGTCTGAGGTCTCCACCAAACACTTGCCTTCCATCTTCCTTCTCTCCTTCTCTTTTCTTCTCTCTTTTCCTCCTTTCTTTCTTTTTGAAAACATTTGACACATCTCAGATCCCCACTCTGGGCCACCATGTGGCTCACCAGGCAGGCACTGACGTCAAGCGCCGTCCCCCCGCCCCCCCACCCCAGTTTTCACCAAGAAAGCCATCTCCTTCAGGTATATTTAGTACCTAAACCTATGTCTTTTTTTTTTTAATCTACAGTCTAGAATCCTGGCACTCTAGGAGATGGTCAGAGGATTCATTTGTGAACCAAGAGCATTGTCAGAAACGGGGAGAAACCTGGTGGTTATGAGAGACATTGAACCCCTGGATCCAAACCAGACTCATTATCACTCACCTTGGACCTTGAGAAAATGCAGCCCCTCCAGGGGCGCCCCCTGCTGGATACTCTGAATCAGTGGGTCTAGATAGGGCCAGGAATCTGTACTTTTAAAACAGCCAGAATACCTATGTTAGTCATTCCCAGTCCAAGCTCTCTAAATCCTAGCCTTGATTTAAGAGAGAAGATCTAAAAGCTACATATCTGGATTAAATTCTCTTAGTTTACTGTAGAAATCAGGCTTAAGGAGTTTCCAGTCATTCCTGTCAACACAAGACATCCATTTATAGACAAATTCTATAACTTTCATAAAATTGGCTAAAAGAATCAACCAGCATTTATATTAGAATCCAGGTCATTCTTTTTCCTAAAAAAAGAAGAATTGGCTCCTTAGATGAACCTATATGTTCCTTTTATCAAGTAAAAGCTATTCAACCCAAGGTCTTTGTTTCCTGGCCTTCTTGGAAGCTCACTGATAAATTGTTCTATTTAGAAAATTATCCCATTTCAAAAGGCCTGCTGCATCTAGTTCTGGCTTCTGATTTACAACCTTTCTTGAAAATGTTAAATTACGTGTTTAACAAGTGTTTATGACCACATCTGCTTATTGCTTTGAACTCTCCAAAACATTCTAAAAGCCAATATATATAAAAAACCAAAATTCTCCATTTTTGTTTGCAAAAGGAAGAAGAAACCTGGTTAAGTTCAAGTGCAATGATATCCAGGGAGGGGGCAGAGGGAGAGGGAGGGAGGGAGGGAGGGAAAGATAGAGAACAGAGGAAAGGTGGGGAATGGGAGAGCCACCTGGGGGAGGCTGGCAGGCTCTCTTCTGCAAGGTTGCACAGAGCAGCACTCGTTTTGCAAAGTCCCTTGGTCTTGAAGACCCAGAAACCTGCTGTTTGTCAGCACAAAGAGAGTGTCCGTCTGTCATCTCGTCTCAACGAAGCTCCCAGACTAATACAGGCAGGATTCCAGTTAATTTAGAATAAGAAAACTGCCTTTGAGACACACATGTCCAATGACCTGCTCATTCACGTCTAAATGCTTCCGGGGTTTTGCCCCATCCATCCTTTCCCATCGCGAGTCCCACTGCTCCCCCTCTGTGCCTCTGTTGTCAACTGTGAGTTTCTTTAAGCTTAAATTCCCATTTCCCAGAGCTGATCATCCAAAACTCTATCACTTGAAGCCCATTTTAAATGCCCTCTTCTCTTCAGACTTCCCTTGAGGCTTCAGATCAAAATAACCGAGCACATTGTTCCTTACATACTTTTTTTCCCACACTCCTTTTTAAAATAATTATTTGCGTACACGACTACAGAAGGCCCAAAAAGACTTTGTGTTTTACTGATGCTTGAAGCTCCAGAGACCGAGACGGGGCTTGATGCAGGTTACAGCTCTCAAACACTCGCTGTGAAAGAATACCAGTGACAGACGGGGTGGTCTTGGGCGGGTCTCAGAGATACAGCCTCCCCACCTGTCCTACAGGACCGCTCTTTTCCTTTTACCGGACTCTCAACTCCCTGAGGGTAAGTCAGTCTGAGTTTCTCTCTGCCCTGCTTGTCCAGCACCGGCATAGGGTCCAGCATCTGGCAGATGCTCAGGAAATGTTTGCTGAAAGAGTTAAGAAGGGAAGAAATGATTGAATGAATGAGACGATGAACTCGCCTTCCACAGAGGCGTCGGTCGGGCACGTAAGAAGTGAACCGGCGGGAGCCGGCGGGGATTCCGAGGACTCAACACCCCTGGACCACTCTCGGCGGCCGGAGGAGGGGCGGAGCGCCACGCAATCCCGCCCACACGAAGGCGGGGCGAACAGTCCCACCAACAAAGAGGCGGGGCGTCGCGCGGAGTCCCGCCCACTTGGAGGCGGGGTCTACGGCGCGCGGGAAGAAGCGCAAGCGGCGGCGGGAGGCGGCGGTGCAGTCGACTGACCGTGTCCGTGCAGGTACTGCTTCCCCGGCGCTGGCTCCGGCGTCCCCACGGTCTCCCTGCGGGGCCGGACGGGGGCGAGAGGATCTCGCTGAGGGCGGGCCCCCGGATCCCGGCATAGCTCCGGAGCGGCGTGCATTCGGGCGGCCGGTCCCCGCCCCGGCCCGGTGCGGCCTCCACCGGGCCAGGCCTGCTTTCGGCTTCCCGGCCGAGCGCCCCGTCCCTTGCGGCCTGCGAACGCGGGGAGGTCCTCTCCGGCCCCGGTTCCCTCCTTTGGGCGACCCCCTCCTCCTGGTGGCCCCCGCCCCTGGGAGGTGGGTGTCCCCCGTGGCTCCCCTACCCCCCCAAGCGGTCCCCTCCCCCAGGCGGCCTCTCCCGGGCGGCCCCTTGCCCCGGACAGCCCCTCACCCGAGCGACCCGACCCCTGCCTCTCCGGGAGCGCCCCCCAACCCCCACCAAGCGGGGGCGGTCGCGCAGCAGGGCCCGGCCCCTTAATTTCCTCTGCCTGGGTGTTCCATTTTGCTTTTCCGGACGTAGCAGTAAAATAAACCCAACAGCCTGGCTCAGTGAAGCTTTTTAGGCGCACCTGCAAGGCGTTACGTGAGAGGTCAACACTGGCATCCTTTCCCGGTACAGCGTGCATTTTTAATGATGAGCAGGGTTCCCGGCTCATAATAAGCGTTCAGGACCCCTTTCCTGCTCTGATAGTTCATTACCAGCGATTTTCAGCTTTCCTGTCTTTGGGAAAAGAACGGTGCTGGAGGAATTTGTTTTGCTCCCTCAAGGCTCGGGAGGATGAAAGTCATTACTTGCGAAATAGCCTGGCACAACAAGGAGCCGGTGTACAGCCTGGACTTCCAGCATGGCGCGGCCGGGAGGATCCACAGACTGGCGTCCGCGGGCGTGGACACCGCGGTTCGGGTAAATTGGGAGGGATACAGAGAAGCGCTGCTGAAGCTTCCTTCTCCATTCTTTCCTTTAAGGCTAGTGTCAACAAACTCCGACTATTCTGTCATCTAGCGCAGAGAGAGAAATTCTCAGGGCCTTGAATGAACCATGAAAGCAGAAGAAAGCTTTGCTCCTTGGGGAATGTTTCCCAAATAAGCTGGATGCTCATGAAATTAGAATCTCGAGCCAGTTCCTGTTGGGGAACAGTTTGCACTAGAAAGAGGTAGGAGGGAGGGCAGCGAGCAATGGACTGTTAGTTTACGTTTTAGAAAGAAGTTCCATTTTATGTAGCAAAAGAAAAACTTTTCTTCCTGAAAATTAGCCTGGTGTTGTTTTAGTAAGCACAGTATGGTAGGTGCTCACTATACGGTTCTCTGAACGAATGTTTTGGTTATCAACAGATCTGGAAGGTGGAAAAAGGACCCGACGGAAAGGCCATTGTTGAATTTTTGTCCAATCTTGCTCGCCATACCAAAGCTGTCAATGTTGTGCGTTTTTCTCCAAATGGGGAAATTTTAGCATCAGGAGGAGATGGTGAGTGTTAGTATTAGCCTTCAAAATTCCTTAGAAACCAGATACCTTTGTGTCTCATGTTAAATAGCGAGATCTGAGCTAAGTATGCTTTTTTATTTTAGAGGTCATTTGACCTCTCAATCTGTCATTTAGATAGTTTAGTAAAATAGCATTCTGAGGAACATGAAGGGATGGAGGACAGCAAGCTTAACCTGAGAAGAGCTGTTTGTAAATGCCCACTCCACCCCCACCCCCAGCGACTCCCCCTCACCCCACTCTGCTGGTGGAGACAAGCAGGGCACTTACCATTTGGCAGTGTTCCAATACAGCTGTCCTGGCCTTGTTTGATTGCTGGCTTGGTATCTAAGTGATCACAGTCTTTTCTACGTCTCTCGTAATTAATTAATTCACTTGGGGGAGAATTGTCTGAATGGCCCTCTAAATTATGTTTCCTTGGTGGGAGTAGATTGATTCATATTTTCTGCTTGTGCTTAAATAGCATAAAACTACTACCAAAAGAGTAAATCTTTTTACCATGCTTTGACACCAGAAGAGTCTAGAAGTTACTAGAAAATAAAACACATCACAGGTTTTGTTTGCAGAAGGAGGAAAGCGACCCGGTGAAGTTCAGTGCCGTGGTGTCCAGGGCGTGTGTGCACAGAGGGAAAGGTGGAAAGTGGGGAACGCCACTGGGGGAGGCCGGCAGGCTGTCTTCTGAGAGGTCGCACAGGACAGCCTTTGGTTTGCCAAGTCCTTTGGCCTTGGAGGCCCAGAAACCTGCTGTTAGCAGTGGAGAGTGTCCACCTGCCAATGTCAAGGCTGATCTCCTCTCCACCCGGCTCCCAGAATTCCACACTTGTGCCCATACAGCCGTCTCAGTGACTGTCCTGCTGGCATTCAGAGGGAAGCCAAGTGGTGCTCAGACTTGTGTGGAGAGTTGGGGTCAGAGCACAGGGAGTTGGAGCACCCAGACAATGGATGACATCAGGCTGAGGTATCTGATGTGTCCATATGAGTAGCTAATGCGTCCATGCGTCTCCATGTGCTGGGCATTGTGTTTTAAGTGCTTATGCATATTAACTAATTTAATCCCCAAGAAAGCCCTATCAGGTAGTTATATGCTGTTATCCCCATTTTACAGGTGAGGTCACTGAGGAGTTAAGATGCTAAATCCTGCTGAGGCTAAGATAGGTGGGAATGATTTGCCAATCCTTGCTTGATGGCTCTTGGTTTTTCCCTATTCAGCCATTCATAGGTAATGCCTTAGGATTTGTTAACATAGCGCTTTGTAGTGGTGTTTTGCCGGCCTATGGACTCTTCTGTTGCATGTGACTCTGGATAGCTCTGATCTGGTATGAATTTGATTTTGGAGTTTTAGATCAGAAGGCAAACCTGTTTGTCCTGTCCAAATTCTTAGAAGTCACTCATGGTGACCATAGTGTCTATTGAACAATGTAAATAGGGTTTAATATCCTAAAAGCCCAGAAATGAAGGAGCATGCAAAAAGCATGGCTTATCTTTAACCGAATTACTCCACAGATGCTGTCATTCTGTTGTGGAAGGTCAACGACAACAAGGAGCCAGAACAGATTGCTTTTCAGGATGAGGATGAGGCTCAGCTGAATAAGGAGAATTGGACTGTCATAAAAACCCTGAGGTAACTTGGGGAGGGCCCACGGGAGTGATTTATCTAACTGATCTGAATGCATTCAACTCACATGCATTTTTTTATTATTTAAAAAAAATTTTTAAGTAAGCTCTACATCCAACATGGGGCTTGAACTCACAGCTCTGAGATCGAGTCGCATGCTTTACTGACTGAGCCAGTCAGGTGCTCTGCATTTTGACTTAGAAACACGATTAAAATGGATCTTCTTTCTTTCTCTTTTTTTTAAGAGAGAGAGTTGAGGGGGAGGGGGCAGAGGAAGAGAGAAAATCTCAAGCAGGCTCCACAGCCAGCCCGGAGCCCAACACGGGGCTCGATCTCATGACTCTGAGATCATGACCCGAGCCCAAACCAAGAGTTGGACGCTTAACCGACTGAGCCACTTAGGCGCCCCAAAATGGGTTTTATTTCTGCTATAAAATTTTCTTTAGTCAGATTGAATCAATTATAAAGCTATTACTACCCGTGAAGGTAGCAGATCCTAGCTGCAGCTAATATAGTTCCCATGGAAATTTCTAAAATCCTAATGTATGGTCTCCGAGTTTGCCTGTAAATTTTTGATGGTTTTTCTCTTGTTGAGACAAGATTTGCTTTTTCCCCCTCTTCCTCCTCTTTGGACTCCAGGGGCCACTTAGAAGATGTGTACGATATTTGCTGGGCAGCCGATGGGAATTTAATGGCTTCTGCCTCTGTGGATAATACGGCCATCATATGGGACGTCAGTAAAGGTAGCTGACACGTTTCTCTTATTGTCAGGGGGAAGTAATCTTCTAAGTGGCTAAAAAGTCTAATCTGCTGTATGTTTTTTTATTTTTTAAATATTTATTTATTTGAGAGAGAGAGGGCATGGGGGTAGAGTGAGAGGGAGAAGCAGACTCCCCGCTGAGCAGGGAGCCCAATGTGGGCCTCCATCCCAGGACCCCGGGATCCAGACCTGAGCCGAAGGCAGACACTTAACGACTGGGCCACCCAGGCGCCCATAACCTGCTTTATCTCTAAAGGCATAAGAAGAGTTTCTGAGTGAACTAAAATAGGTGTCTGGCTCAGCAGGTGAGGATGCCCCTGTGTCATGGATCCGACTCAGTTTTAGGGTCCCAGGCCAAGTGCAGGAGGCTTAGCCGTGGTGCCGGAGCGAGGTCCGTCCCACATGTATGGGGATGCAGACGTGTTGGGGGCAGGGCTCACCCCGTCTTCGTGGAACTCAGGCTCTTGGGTTTAGCACGTCGTCGTCATCGATGGGCCCTGAATTCGCCGTGTTGGGAAAGGTAGGGTCAGGTGTCCGTTTGACAGCAAGGACAGCCAAGGACAACCTCGCTCATTTATAGAACCTGTTCTCTGGGTGGGGAGACAGTAGACATGTGAGAATCTGTAAGAATGGCAGCGAAATGCCAAAAGCCGCTTAGTGGCTAACGCTGGGCCGTTTCTGCCCCCTGCAGACCGGTACTCAGCCTTGATGTTTCCTCGCAGCCTCTTGCCGGGCTCCCGCTGGTGCTCCCGGCTGGTCCTCCCGTGGCCCGAGAGCGCTGGGAGGGAGTCAGGGTGGAGAAGGCACCCCCCCGCCCCCGCGCGGCCTGCACCTCTGGATTATCCACTCTGTGAAAGTCTGTTCGTTCTAGGTCCTGCCATTCAGCCAGACCCCCTCTCTCTTGCCCCACCTCTGTCCCGGACTTTGGCAAAATGGAGGGCCAGTGTCCCCGTGGTCTTCTCTTTCCCACATCAGGCCATTGCTCCGGATAGTTTCAGTGTCTGTGTGGACAGTCCACGCAGCAGCCCCCTGAAGCCAGGTGGAACGACCTTGAACGTGGCCAGGTCATTACATCCTACAAGATGGAGGCTGCGTGCCAGTGGGGCGTCAGATACGGGTGTGATGTCGGGGCGGGTGTGACGCCGGGGGCAAGTGTGACGTCGGGAGCGGGCGTGACGTCGGGGGGCGGGTGTGACGTCGGGGGCAGGTGTGGCGTCGGGAGGCGGGCGTGACGCCGGGGTGCGGGCGTGACGTTGGGGGCGGGTGTGACGCCGGGGGGGGGGCCGGGCGTGACGCGGGGGGGGGCGGGCGTGACGCCGGGGGGGGGCGGGCGTGACGTCGGGGGGCGGGCGTGACGTCGGGAGGCGGGCGTGACGGCGGGGGGCGGGCGTGACGTCGGGGGCAAGTGTGACGTCGGGAGTGGGCGTGACGCCGGGGGGCGGGCGTGACGCCGGGGGGCGGGCGTGACGCCGGGGGCGCGGGCGTGACGCCGGGGGCGCGGGCGTGACGCCGGGGGCGCGGGCGTGACGCCGGGGGGGCGGGCGTGGCGTCGGGGGGCGGGCGTGACGTCGGGGGGGGGGTGGGCGTGACGCGGGGGCGGGTGTGGCGTCGGGGGCGGGTGTGGCGTCGGGGGCGGGTGTGACGTCGGGGGCGGGTGTGCCAGGCAGGCTGCTCCGGCGGGCGTGACGCCGGGGGGGGGGGGGGCGGGCGTGACGCGGGGGGGGGCGGCGGGCGTGACGTGGGGGGGGGCGGGTGTGACGTGGGGGGGGCGGGCGTGACGCCGGGGGGCGGGCGTGACGCCGGGGGCGGGTGTGACGTTGGGGCGGCAGTGCCAGGCAGGCTGCTGCGGCCCGAGGCAGGGGCGGGCCGCAGGCGTTCCTTCGGGGAGGAGGCTCCAGCCTGTGGGAGCAGCAAGGGCAGGGGCCCCGGGGCAGCCGCTCGGGCCCCAGGGCAGCCGCTCGGGCCCCAGGGCAGCCGCTCGGGCCCCAGGGCAGCCGCTCGAGCCCCAGGGCAGGTCGCTTCCAGAGTCCCTCTCCAGAAACCCCCGCACTCACACACCGACCCAGCGACGCAACTGTGGGTGAAAAAGACTTGTAAAACTCAGAGGGCGTCTGAGGAGGTGCCATCCCCCAGCCCCGGGCCACCTTAATGCCACAGACTCCCCGAAAGGACTCGCAGGAAGGCTGGGGGGTGGTCGTTAGCCTGAAGCACACTCGCTGCATTTCACGGACACGGGGGGAGTCAGGGGGTCACGGGCAACTTTTGGAGGGGAGCGGAAGCCAGACTGCAGAGGGCTGAGAGAAGACGACTGGGGGAGGTGAGTGAGCGAGTGTAGACTCCTTTTCAGAGAAGAGGGTTTTGGGGTTTTTTGTTTGTGTTGAATGGCCACGGCTTCATAACTCCCTCCTCTCTTTGTCCAGCTAATCTTCATGCACTACTGGCTTAATCTCTTTCCACGGAGTCCCTTTTCCATCCCTGCTAGCTTTGCTCGGGCCCCCGCCTCCGGCCTGGCCTGCTGTCACCTCCTAACTAGGGTACTGCCCGTGTGCTCTGTGAACCTCGGTTTCATCTTCGTCACGCAGGTCGCTTCCCAGTCGAGTGTTGCTCTCGGCCGCACCTTGAATTCCCAGAACCTTTTCCTTGTACACGAGGGTCGCAGTCATGTACCTCCTATCCTCCCTGTGTTGCCATTTTGGCCCTGGACATGACCCTCTAGAATTCTCCCTTACTTATTGCTCCCCGTGCCTAAACTGCCCTCCCTTCCTGCCGTGGATCTGCTCACAATACCTGCTCCTTCATGACCCCCTTCATCCCGCCTGACCTGCAGAGCTGAACTCGCCTCGTCCCCTTCTTGACCCTCACTGCTGCCTCAGCTGCCCCTCTGTGTCCCATGCTGCCCGTCCATGGGTGTGTCTCTTCCCAGAAGCTGCGGGGTCCTCTTTGTCTCCCCAGAGCCCGACACAGAGCGTGGTGCAGAGGCAGAATGATGGAATGGGGTAAAGGGCGTCATACCTAAAGTGTAGTTGACGCCACTCGTGCTTGAGTAGGTTTCCATAATGCTGTTGTGTGCTTTATTCACAGGACAAAAGATCTCCATCTTTAATGAACATAAAAGTTATGTCCAAGGAGTAACCTGGGACCCCTTGGGTCAGTATGTTGCTACGCTCAGCTGTGACAGGTACGTAAGTATTTGGCAAGTTGTCTTCTCTACTGGCTTAATCTTTCTGCAGAGGTGTTTTCATCACCACTTAACCAATAATAAAGCAAAGTCTAGGTTTGATTCACCCATCTGTCCATCTATCCATCCATCCACGTTCTTGGTTTCATATAAAGCATTTGGCTTTACTGTTACTCTTACACTATAACAAGAAATTGGAAACTAGGGCAAGTGTCTTATATGTAGTGCTTAGTAAATCTTTATTGAATGGGTGAATGAATGCATAGAGAGCTTTGAATTACATTTGAATGTCATGGGCAACTTTTAAAGAAAAAGTGTTTTATGTAGCTATGACTTAGGCAAGAAGGGGCACCTAACGGTGCCCCTTCTTCGATATTTCTTTTTTTTTTTTAAGATTTTATCTTTAAGTAATCTCTACACCCAGTGCAGGGCTCAAACTCACAACCCTCGAGATCAAATCGCACGGTCCACCGACTGAGCCAGCCAGATGCCCCTATTTCACTTTTTGATTATAGTTTACTACTGCGGGGATTTTAATGATTCCACTTAAATTAATGTAAACCTAGAATATTTTGTCTTTTTTGGAAGGAGCTTTTGTTGCTGTGTTTGCTGGTGTCCTGCATTTAATTGTGTTCTTGAAACAAGGAACTAAACATCAGAGGTGCTGGGTATGTTACTCACCGGTCAGAATAGTCTTTTTGAGTATTTACCCGACTTCTTTTATTTTTTTTATTTTTTATTTTTTATTTTTTTTTAAGATTTTTATTTATTTGAGAGAGAGAAAGCATGAGAGGGGCAGGGTCAGAGGGAGAAGCAGACTCCCCGCCGAGCAGGGAGCCTGATGCAGGACTCGATCCCGGGACTCCAGGACCGTGACCTGAGCCGAAGGCAGTCGCCCAACCAACTGAGCCACCCAGGCGCCCTACCCGACTACTTTTAATCATAACACCTTTGATTTCAGATGGCCCAGCAATGTGGAAGCATTAGGAGAAGCTATGAAAAATAGACACCTTTATATTGTATGTGCATTTATTTTCTGATCTGTGTGTTTTATTTGGGCAATCAGAAATATAAGGATCTGATTAGCTAGTGGGAATAATATGAATTAGCAACAACCAAATTTATATGCTGGTGTTTTCCTTACTCTTCCAAATCCCTGAGGGCAAGACCATTTGAAACCCATATCTTATCTAAGACTTATCACCATAGTCTTAGAAATCACCACTGGGCTGAGTGTCCAAAGCCTGAAAAGGCCAGGCCTAAAGCCCATCTTACTTGGTAAGTTGAAACGTTAAGTAAGAAATGAAGTTATGACCTATTTCCTCACTTCATTAGTGACCTGCCTCGGTGGCTTGCTTCTGCCACAATTAATGTGTGACAGGGTGACAGTCGTTACTACAGGTGGTCTCGCAGGCTGACATTGTTTAATCGGTCTTCAGTTTTGGTACTGGTTGCTTGTGTGTGAAACACTTCATTCACTAGAAGGGACCAGTCAGAGTCTTCTTCTTTCTTTAGGATCCTGAGGGTCTACAGCACCCAGAAGAAACGTGTGGCTTTTAATGTCTCAAAAATGCTGTCTGGAATAGGGGCCGAAGGAGAGGTAGGAAATACTTGACCTTCTACTTTAGCAGGGCTTGCGTTGAGATTCGGGAGGTCATGAGCTCCTCTGTGTCTTATGGCTAAACCGCTGGTCTCAGGCCCCTGACGCTTGAACTACCTTGTACTTCCTCAGATCCAGTCAAGGCTCAGTTAGACCGTTGGGCCGGTGTGCATGGGACTGGGGACATCTGGGGGGGCAGGGGACAGCTGCTGATGGTGGACAGAGGTGTTCAACCCTGGCTCACTGTGGAGTCCCCTGGAAGCATTAAGAAATATGGGCACCCGTCCCCCTCCCCCCAGATGTCATTCACTTGGTTTGAGGTTGGCAGGGCCTCTGGGATCCTGAGGTGTAGTGAGGGTCGAGAACTTCTGACCTAGGGGGACCCCGGCACTGTGCAACAGGAAGGCAGGTGGGTCAAGCATCAGGTTGTCTGGCAAGAGGCCGTATACCATTCTGGTCGGTATGGAGAGAATGTTGCTAGCGGACAACGGAGACCCAGCCATTGGTCCTAGAAGAATCAAGACTACACAGGCACTTAGGCAAAAGGGAGCAGGTCGGTCACTGGAACAAAAAAGGGACACAGTGTGAATCCCATCCTCAGGCAAGTGGCTACTGGTGACGCGGGCGAGCTCCCCTGTGGTGAGGAGGGTGACGCTGGGTCTTAGGGTCCTGGAGAGCTAATGCTTAGTGTTCATCAAGTGTCAGTGAGTTGGAGCAAAAACCATCCCACACAGGTGTTTAAGACATGTTTGGAAAGATAGGTCTACCAGTTTAGTAGTGGAGTGTTTTCTAAGAAGTGTTCATTAAGTTGGAAATTCTAAGTGGACACACACAGATAACAAAGGGCCCCTGGTTGTTGTCTTGCGTCCCCCCACCCCAGTCTCATTCTCCAGACAAACCACTGCTCACGGTGTGCTGTGTTCTCATCGAGGCTTTGTAAAATAACCGTAGAGCCCCCCCCCCCCACACACCCATGTATACCCACAGCTTTCTTTTTTTTTTAATTTGAGGGGGTGCAAGGGGCAGAGGGAGAGGGAGAAGGAGGCTTCCTGCTGAGCAAGGAGCCCAATGCAGGACTTGATCCCAGGACTCTGGGATCATGACCTGAGCTGAAGGCAGAGGCTTAACGGACTGAGCCACCCAGGTGCCCCGACACACACAGCTTTCCTTAACAAACACGAATGGGCAGTTAGTCTTCATGAGACTCTTGCAGTTTTTTAAGATTTATTCATTTTTGAGAGAGAGAGTGGGGTGAGCGGCAGAGGGAGAGAATCTCAAGCAGACTCCCTGCTGAATGTGGCCTCAGGGCTCGATCCCAGGCCCCTGAGATTATGACCTGAGCCGAAATCAAGAGTACGGCGCTTAACCGACTGAGCCACCCGGGCACCCCAACTCTTGCAGTCTTGAGTGATTATTTGATTTGTAATATATTTCATCTATTATTTTGTAATAAATGATACTATGTAAAATTAAAAAAAAACTGGTTAGCCTTTCTTGTGAATGTAAAGATTTGGATTAATGTTTAAACTTGTGTGCCACAGGCAAGGAGTTACCGGATGTTTCATGATGACAGCATGAAGTCATTCTTTCGTAGACTTAGTTTTACTCCTGATGGATCTTTGCTCCTCACACCAGGTGGGCTTAACAAGGTTGTTGGTTTTTTTTTTAAGATTTTATTTATTTTATTATTTTTTAAAGATTTTATTTATTTATTTGAGACAGAGAATGAGAGAGAGAGAGAGCACATGAGAGGGGGGAGGGTCAGAGGGAGAAGCAGACTCCCTGCCGAGCAGGGAGCCCGATGCGGGACTCGATCCCGGGACTCCAGGATCATGACCTGAGCCGAAGGCAGTTGCTTAACCAACTGAGCCACCCAGGCGCCCCTTTAAGATTTTATTTATCCATTTAGAGAGAAAGAGAGCGAGCATCCCAAGCAGACTCTGCCTTGAGTATGGAACCTGTCGCAGGGTTTGATCTCATGATCCTGAGATCATGACCTGAACCTAAATCAAGAGTTGGACGGTTAAGTGACTGAGCCACCCAGGCGCCCCAAGAATAGTTTTAAAAGTA
This sequence comes from Mirounga angustirostris, assembly GCF_029215605.1. NCBI lineage: Eukaryota > Metazoa > Chordata > Mammalia > Carnivora > Phocidae > Mirounga > Mirounga angustirostris. The sequence continues at coordinate 9,548,679 of NW_026991709.1, read as the reverse complement.
TGGAAAATAATAACACCTGAGCAGGTGTTTGAGTGTCAGCAGATACCTGTTGGTGCTACCATCGAGTCAACATGGTTATTAGTATAGGAATAAACAGATGAGTGGACCAGAACAGAAAATCCAGAAATAGGTCCTGAGATCAAAGGGAATTAAATACCTGACTTGGGTGGTGTTTCAGTGGGAAGAATGAATTACTGAGTGAATGGTGCTAGAATGTCCAGGTATCTGGAAGAAAATGATACTGGACCCTTAACTTACCTATAAAAAATAAATTCCAGGTGAATTCAATACTTAAAAGGTGAAAATGTAGGACATCGTAGGAACAGGGACGACAAACTTAACACTGGAAACCTGGAAGTTCTTAAATGATAGGCCTTTTCTACTGCATTTGACTGGGGAACCTTTGTACAGCAAACACCCCGTAAGCGAAATCAGTCAACACGTAACAGAACTGGAAAATACTGTTTACGTCACAGGAAAGAGAGAGCCTATGTATATCATTTAGAATGGCTCTTCCAAATTGATGAGATTTTAAAAAGGAAAACCCAGGAGAAAAAAATGGGTGAAAGATTAAAAAAAGGCAGATCTGTGCATTCAGCACACAAAGGAAAAGGTTTGGAAACTCAGTGACAGAAATAGAAATTAAAGTGACACACAGAGATATCTCTTTATTCTTTTCAGACCAGAAAAAAGTGAAAATATTGCTGCTGATGGGCAAGCAGAATGTGGGTATTGCTGGTGGGATTGTGAATGGTTACAGCCTATTCAGAAAACAGTCTGGTCACTGTTAAATGCATGTCCTCCTCAGCCAATCTGCCCCTCACCTTAGACTCAGTCTTTTTTTTTTTCTTTTTTAAAGATTTTATTCATTTATTTGAGAGAGAGAGAATGAGAGACAGCATGAGAGGGAGGAGGGTCAGAGGGAGGAGCAGACTCCCTGCTGAGCAGGGAGCCCCATGCGGCACTTGATCCCGGGACCCCAGGATCACGACCTGAGCCGAAGGCAGTCGCTTAGCCAACTGAGCCACCCAGGCACCCCTAGACTCAGTCTTTAAGAAATGAAAACCTAGTATGAAAAAGTATATTTTCAACCATGTTTATTGCAAGTATTGTTTGTAGCTGTGAAAAAACAATACTGATTAACAAGATGGGTAAATGAAGTATGGTATCCTCATAGCAGTGAATGTTAGGCAGCTAGTAAAAAGGTGCATTACCCAAGTTAGCATTTATGAGTGGTCGATGGAGCAGACCAGCGGAAGGAGGTGTAAACAAGACCCCGTTTCTGTGAGCTGGACTGAAAACCGCACCGTATGAATAGATACGCAGTTGAGTTGTAACTGGTTGTGGTGGGTTGTGTGAGCATGGGGGAAAGGAAGTAATGATCCATGGTTTGTTCAAATGGGTTAGGTGAGGATGGCAGGCTGGGCTGGGTGGGGGAGGGTTGAGAGTGCTGACAGGACCTCTGCCCACCCTGGTGGGGATGAGGTGGTCCCAGGTGAGATTTCGCGTGTGTGTTATCAAGAAAGAGGTGTCCAAGGGAGCTGTGGTTGGCGGTCATTCTCTGCCCGGGTCTGACCTGGTTTTCAGGACATCCTGGGGTGCGTGTGGAAGAGCTCAAACGTGGGCTCTCCCCAGAGCAAGGTCAGCTGCTGCAGGGGGCCGGGACTGTAGTGGAGGCCTGGCCGCCCCCCACCCCCCCCGCCCGGTGGCCTCCTGGCTCCAGTGGGCAGGTGGAAAAGAGCAGGCACAGGCCGCCAAGTTCAAATCCAGGGACCGAGCCGGGGGGTCTAGTGAGAGCGCTTCTGCAGCAGGAAGTAGCTGGTCTCCCTGGCAGAGGTCTTTGTCGCAAGGGCCCCCTGCTCTGTTCTTCCTGCCCAGGCCTCAAGCTGCCCTGGGTGGGTGGGCCACTCGGGGGAGGGGACAGGTAGGTAGAGCTTGGGTGAGAGCCGAGCCCAGACTGGGACTGACTGTATTCGTCCTCAGTCACAAAAACATTGTCCAGAGCAGACAGCTAGCGGGGGAGAGTATTTTATGAGCCAGGGATGGATGCTCTTGAGTTTATCTTCTTCAGTCTAATAAAACCTTGCCTCTTCTCCCTCTCCCTGCTTCCCCAGCTGGATGTGTGGAATCTGGCGAAAACGTAACAAATACGACTTATGTTTTCTCCAGGAAAAATCTTAAAAGGTATGTAATTGAAGGCACAGTTGAACCGTTTACCCTTTCTTTTTGCTCTTGGTGTGAAACAGTGCCCTTTCTAAAAAGGTCATGACCCATCTTCCAGGCCTATCGCTCATCTTCCGTGTCCTGGCAAAGCGACGCTCGCTGTCCGTTGCTGTCCGGTCTACTTTGAATTGAGGCCCGTGGTGGAAACAGGTACGTTAGAGCCGCAGTGGTCATGCTACGGGTCGCGGTTTGGGTTTTATCTTGTGGGGAAAGGTATGTGAGTTTGGTTCAGTTTAGTTACTTGGAGGAGAGCTCAGAACGTGTGTCCAGTTTTTGCATTGTCCAGAATACATCTTCTTCACTTAAACTTTAAAGGAAGAAAGGTACTCGTATTTTTCTAGTGAAGCAGGTCGAATGTCATTCATCCATTTCCTATGCAGTAAAGTTATGTTTGAATTAGATTTTTGTTTTTTAGGGTTTTTTTTTTTCCTTGATGTAAACAGAGAAATCTTGTCTGTGGCTTTAAGCAGTCAGATTATGATGGGCCTTTGTGTGGTTTTCCTCAGGTGTCTCATGCTTGGGGTTCACTGAGCTTCTTAGATCTATGGGTTTATAGTTTTCATCAAATTTGGGCAGTTTTGACCATTATAGCATCATTTTCTGTCATGCCCTGACCTCTCCGCCGGAGACTCCACCTACATGTGCGTTAGGTCACTTGACGTCACCCCCTGGCTTCCTGGCGATCTGTCTACCTGTTGTATCTCAGTTTTCTGTATTACATATCCCACGTCTCTACTTAACATGCTCCATCTTTCCTCTTCTTGAACATGCAGGATACAGGGTTTGTACACAAAGACATTAAGAGTTATTACAAAGGAGTGGCTTTGACTTTTTCCCCCCCACCTCGTTGTGGGTCAGCGTTTCTTCTTTGAATGCCTGGTAATTCTTTGTTAGATGCCAGACATTGTGAACTGTACCTTAGTGGATGCTGGATATATATATTTTAAAGATTTTATTCATTTATTTGACAGAGAGAGAGTGAGAGCAGGAACACAAGCAGGGGGAGTGGGAGAGGGAGAAGCAGGCTTCCCGCCTAGCAGGGAGCCCGATGCGGGGCTCGATCCCAGGACCCTGGGATCCTGACCTGAGCCGAAGGCAGACGCTTAACGACTGAGCCACCCAGGTGCCCCTGCTGGATATATTTTTATAAATATTCTTGAGCTTTATTTTGGGATGAGGTGAAGTCACTTGGAAACACTGCGCTGCTTCTCTTCCATAGACCGGACCCCAGCGGCATTTGGTCGACAGCTAATCTCCCCCCTGCTGCAGCAAAGTACGCTCATCTGAGCCCCAAGAGCTAGGTTTTCCACCCTGGCCGCAGGGAGTGCCAGGAATGGCTTTCCTGTAGTTCTTGCTCTGTGCTAGGGTGGTTTCCTCACATGCTCGCGCCCATCAGTGCTCTGCTGGAGACCAGAAAGGGCCCCTGCACGTCTCTGCCCGTGAGCTCCGGCCGCCTGGGCCTCCTGCTTCCAGTCTGGAAGTAAACTGAGGCAGATGTAGGCCTCCCTCTCACTTCCCTTCCCTCAGGGATCCGTGTCCTTCAGTGCCTGATGGTCGGGGTCTGGAAGGCCGTCGTTTGGTCTATTCTGCCTGGTGTTTGTTGCTCCAGGTGGGCGAGTGCATCCAGTCCCTGTTGCCCCGTGGCTGGAAGCGGCTGTTTTTAACTCCTTATTCCTTGATGTGAATGCACATAACGAACTGAAGGACCGTTAAAATGTCACTTGACAGGATGTTTCTCGGTGACCCTTATTTTTCCTTCTCCGAAAGCGGCCCCTCAGCCTGCCCTGTTTCATTCACACGTCCGGTCCCGTCTTTTTGGACCTCCTGTGGTGCCCCCGACGCTCGGGTCAGGACCAAGTGTCCTCGCCGGTTCCTGGGGGGGTTCTTAGAACTGGCCTTCAGTAAAATGATGTCATTTATGTCCCCTGACAGAGGGCTTTTGGGGGGGATTTGTTGGCGTTTGCTCCTTGTTTCCTGTCCTTTGTCCCCCCCCCCCCCCCCCCCCCCCCCCAGCAGACGGACCCTCGCAGGAGCCGGGGGTGGAGCTGGTACGCCTCCCCTACCGCCTGGTCTTTGCTGTGGCTTCTGAGGACTCCGTGCTCTTGTACGACACCCAGCAGCCGTTCCCGTTCGGCTACGTGTCTAACATACATTACCACACCCTCAGTGATGTGTCCTGGTGAGTGGCCGGCGCTGAGGAGCTGCAGGGCCTGGGGCCCTGGACCAGACCCTCGGGGGGAGCATGTCAGCATGATAGATGGCTTTTTTGGCCCGTATTTACTAATTTCGTTTTTCTTTTCTTTTCGTTTCTTCTCTCTTCTCTTCTTTCTCCTCTCCCCTCTCCCTCTTTTCTTCTCATTTCTTTTTAAGATTGATTTGTTTGAGGGGCGCCTGGCTGGCTCAGATAGTTGAGCATCTGCCTTTGGCTCAGGTCATGATCTCGGGGTCTTGGGATCAAGCCCTGTGTCGGGCTCCCTGCTCAGTGGGGAGCCTGCTTCTCCCTCTCTCAAATAAAGTCTTTAAAAAATAAATTAAAAGATTGATTTGAGAGAGAATGTGTGCGTGCACAATTTGGCGCGAGGGGGGGGACAGAGAAAAATCTCCAGCAGGCTCCCTGCTGAGTGAAGAGCCCGATGTGGGGCTTGATCCCAACACCCCGGGATCATGACCTGAGTCGAATCCAAGAGTCAGACACTTAACCAACTGAGCCACCCAGGCGCCCCTATCAATATCTTTTTAAAGGAATTAACATTAAAAAGAAAGCGATTTCTAATTTGCTATAATACCACTTCCTATGGTAACAGTAACATCTGAATGATGCCATTCCGATGCCCCGGAGATTCCTCTAATTCTCAAACTGAGGGGTGCCCCGTGGGCTCCCTGGTTGTTGGGGACTTGCCATCCCCCCGGCAGGAAGCCCATACCCGTGAGCTCCTGTCACCCAGAACTGTGCTTGTCAGTCACTTTGCACTCTGCCTTCTGCTGGGCTCCTCCACACCCCCGGGGTGCCTGATTCAGCCCTAGCTCCCGCTGGGCCTGCCCACCCACCATCTCTTTCTTGCTCTTTATAACCTTTTTCCTTCTTTTTCTTCTTGGGGGTGGGGAGGGGAAGGTCATCACACCTTTATTTGGGTGCTTTTGATGACAGTCCTGAGATGTCGCAGTGCCTGAGAAAGTCGAGCTGGGCTGGGGAGGAAAGGGTGGGAGTGAGGAGCACACAAGCCCTTCTCCCTTTCACACCAAGCCTGTGATCCTGTGTGAACTGGCATTTTCTAACGAATAAAGAGAGCCTTAAGAGGGGCCCCTTTGGACTTCGGTACCGTTTCTAACCTTTTTTCCTGTTCGGGGAACAAAGGTCCAGCGACGGGGCCTTCCTGGCCATCTCTTCCACGGACGGCTACTGTTCATTTGTGACGTTTGAGAAGGATGAACTTGGAATACCTTTGAAAGAGAAGCCAGTTCTAAGCATGAGAACGCCCGACACAGCAAAGAAAACGAAGAGTCAGCCACACCAGGGGTCTTCGCCGGGACCCAGGCTGGCCGAGGGGACCCCCACCGGCAGAATCCAAGACCCCAGCAGTCCCTGCACACCCCCACCTCAGGCGAGACCGTCTCCAGCCCCAGTAGCACCTTCCGAGGAGAAGGCCCTGCAGCCTAGCGCTCAAAACCCAAGAGCGCCCCCATCCCGGAGGGTCACTCTGAACACCCTGCAGGCCTGGAGCAAGACGACACCCCGGTAAGAACTTCCGGCGGAAGAAGAACTTGTCCTTGCAGTTGAAAAACAAAATAGAAACCAGAAGGCCCCAACGTTGAACAGGGGACGTCCCATAAGGGCTTCGTAGTGTGGCCAGAGAGATTTCGGGACAGACCTGAGTGCCACCCCCTGCTTCCAGACCTCTGCGGGGTCCCCGTTTCCGCCTGTCAGGGAGGGCATACGGGCAGACGTGGCTGCAGCCCGCCACCCAGTTTCTAGAGCTTTCCATAGTAGAAACCGTGTCTGCTCGCCTTACATACGTGGCGTCCATGGGTGTTCATCATGCCATTGGAGATGAGCAAAACACAGGTTTTGGGACTTTTAGATGTAAATGTGATGACTGAACTTAGTGCCTGAACATAGTCCTTAGTTCCTAAATAAGTGGGCACATCAACTTTTAGTGTCTTGCATGATATGATCAACTCCTTGGGGTAGTTTTGAAATTTGGTATCCTCACAAATGATTCCTATGACACTAATGAGCCATGTACCCCTTTACTACTTTTTTTAATCAAGGAGGATAAACTTAATACCCTTAAAGACAGATACTCCGCCGAATTCTGCACCAACCAGTATAATTTCCACCCCACCCGCAGAAGAAATTCATTCAGGTGAGTGACATTGGTCGTGGTTTAATATAAGTAAAGTAGACTATGTTCTTTTGTTCTCTTGGAAACTAACCACCTAATCTTAAGTCCGTTCTGAGAAAGCGGGGATGCATCTTACTAGACCCATCGTTCAAACTCTCGGGCTGCCGAGTTATGCCCAGCAGGGAGGCCACCTTCCTGCGCAGCCACTCACAGTAAATGATAGATGGCGGGTTCGGAGGTGCTAGAGGTCAGGGTTCTCCACCTGCGGGGCTGGATAATTCTTTGCTGTGGGGGCTGTCCTGTGATTGTAGGCTGGCGGCCCCTCTGGATGCCGGTACCCATTCTCCCCTCCCCCACCCCCTTGGGACATTCTCAGAGGTCACCAGACATTGCCCACTGTTCCCTGAGAGGTGAGATCGCCGCCCGCCCCCATTGAGAACCACTGGATCCTTTCTCTTATATCCATATAGGACCTTGCTAGGCAGTTCAGTTCTCGTCGGGGCACAAAATTTATTTTGTAAACATCACCTTTTTTTTTTAAGATTTTAGTTAGCGCGTGGTGGGGAGGTGCAAAGGGAGAGTCTTAAGCAGACTCCTGCACTGAATGTGGGGCTCGATCTCACGATCGTGGGCTCACAGCCTGAACTGAAACCAAGAGTAGGATGCTTAACCAACTGCGCCATCCAGGGGCCCAGTAAACACCAGTTTTTAATTTTAAAGAAGTGTTCACTTACTTGCCAACCTGTGTTTGTTAACGTTCCAGAGATGCCCGGAGACCCTCAGGGCAGTCCTCCAGAGCTCAAGCGGCCTCGACTTGGTGAGCACGAAGGAAGTCCCCAAGGTCTGGACCCTTGATGAGACCTGTCTGGTGCTTGGGGGCTGCCAGGTCTGGGGGCCCCCGTGCGCACAGAGCGGGGGGCCGGGCCGGAGACACTGGAGACCAGTGACATTAGGCAGAGCCTGACGGACACTCGGGAATGGATTTCTGTAACAGAAGATACACAGGGACCAGTTTTTCTGCAGAACTATGTTTGCTCTTGTGTTCAAGATACATTTTTACCTCGGAGATGTGAACATTTTAATGGACTAAATCCTCTTTTTGATGAGTTTCTGAAACTGGAGCAGTTCAGCGTTATCTAGAAACCGTGAATCCTCCCTTAAAAGTACTTGCAGGAAAGTAGAGACATGATGCAAGCGGACTCCTTCTAAAGCAGGAATGAGAAAGAGAAAGTTATTCGAGGAGGTTTATTCTGTTGAATTGACCTTCTGCGTAACTGATTTTTAGGAGTTAGTTTGCTAGTTTGCTTTCTGGTTTTAAAGGTAATAACGCTTGTTCAGGAAAGTTAGGAAGTGAGAATAAAGTAGGAAAACCGGGTCAGAGATGGGACCCCGTTACCATCAGAAGGAGCCTGGTTGCTGTTCGGGCATATTTATTTCCTTGACTTTTTTCTTAGGGAGAGAGTTGAGATTTCACTTTAGCTACAGCTTGGTATCCAAATAGGTTAACTTTTCAGATTGATTTTTCAGAGTAAAAGAACTTGCCTTAGCAATTTATGCCTCTGCCTTTGCTTTCCCCAGCCCGGGGATGAGGACGTGCACTCCTTTCTGCGGGGAGTAAAGCAGGGTTGTGGGGTGGGGTGCATGCAGGGCCAGGATGGGGTCATGGGCCCGAGGTAGTTCCTGCTTCTCACCGACAGGAGGTGCTACCGATGCATTTCATAACGCTCGATGCCTGTCATTTGGGCATAGTGACCACCATGAGTCGTGCAAGTGAGGCTCCCACCACCCCAGATTTTGTTCCAGTCTGGGAGAGCTCACTGAGCATTCAGGAGCCCTGGTCAAGTCTGACAGGAAGTGGCTGAGGAGTGGATCAATGTGTCCCCTTTGAACTCAGGTCAGCAGCGACAAAGGAAAGAACTGGAAAAAGGATCAATGGGTTGCTTAATCTATAACCTAGTTAATGAGAAAAAGAGCTTGCCTCCCTTTCAGGTGGGAAAGTGCCTCACGAGGGATAATGTACGGTGGTGTAGAGAACTAGAAGAGGAACAGATTCTTAGCTGTGATGACCACGGGTGTGGGGCACATTCAACATGAAGACACTTTAAAAACGTCAGACGGTATCCTTTCTGCCCTGTGATTCTCAACCTTCGCTGCGTGCTGAAATCACCCGAAGAACTGACTGGAGTATTGACGCCTGGGTACTCCCTCCACAGGGCGTGGCCTAACGGGACTGGGGCGTGGTCAGGATTCTTTAAAGCTCCGGTAATTCGCAAGTGCAGCCAAGACTGGGAAATCCTGAGAGAAAAGCTCTGCCCGGGTGTGGTCTCTTGTGGTTAAACCATTTCCACCGAAAGCTTCCTCTTATTTATTCTCTGCATCATCACTGATTGGCAGCCTGAGAAGATAATGGGTGGGAGATGCCCTCAGCTCTTCAGAGAAGAAAGATTTTACATTTCCTGCGGCTGGAGTGGGGTATTCTCTGGTCACCGATCCCTGTGCAGAGAGACCTGATCGTGGATCCCGCATTCTGGTGGGTGAGCCTGCTTTCCTGGCCACACTCTGGACTTGTCTACACCTCTGTCTCTGTGCAGCAACCGTGGGGGGACAGGGGGCACCTACAGCCTGAAGCAGGGGTTTATAGGCAGAACGAGTTGTCTGTCAGCTGTCACTGAATATGAATTCCCGAATCGTCCATAAAAGCCCAGGCGATGTCAGCCCCGTGTCCTGATCTAAAACGGTCTGCTTCCATCCGAGCACTTACTGCGGAAGCCTTCTGCAAAAGGAGCCTGGCGTGAGGGTCAGGCGGGGTTCCCTCACCCAATGTCACTGTGAGCACGGCCGCCCACGCCATCGTGCCGGGAGTCCCTGCAAGTGGGGCGTCTGCCGGGGCAAGGGCCCTGCAGCAGACACACGGAGTGGGTGTCACTGGGGACAGGGCAGCTGTCCCATCCAGTCCCCTCACATCTGCATGTTCACGGCGCTGAGGACCCTTCTTAGCAAAACAGTTGTCAGCGTCCATTTCAGCAAGTAGGTCTGGAAACTTCCAAGTGGGGAGAGGACAACTGGCCCAGCCCTTCCCAGCTGGAGTCTTGAGAGCCTGCAAGTTCCCTTTGTCACCGGACTAGTTCAGCGCCCGGCCTCACACCTGCCATGGGCACACCTCGGACAAATGATGTCACCAAAAGCAGTCTCTCTACAGCTCTACCAACTTTCACTTTGCCCACTGTGGCCGGGGACAGGGTGAAGCGAGAGGGCGGAGATGAGACATCAAACTGAGGGGCTGGAGGGTCGCAGGAACAGGTCCCCGTACACCCGCATGAGCTTTCGCGGCCGCTGGGGTCGCTGTCCCTGCTGGACGGCCCCGGGGGTCCCTGTCCCTGCCCCTGCCGGGCTCGGAGCAGGCTTGGCCAGAGTTGCCCTGGTGGCTGGTCCTAGAGGAGCACAGCTCAACAGATTGGGGTGGGGGAGCGTGAAGAAAGGAACGTGAGGACCCATCTCTTCGTCCGTTCAAGAAATGCTTATCAAACAGCCAGGTACGCAAGCGTCCATCAGGGAACAAGGGAACCCTCCCCCTGGGGCTTACCTTCTGGCTGGCGGAGACCACCGGTCAGCAGGGCAAGCCGTGATAGCAGAGCACCGTGGGAAGAGGAGCACCGTGGGAAGAGGAGCGCCGGCAGGGGCGGCTTAACGCCTGCAGCAGGGCCGGCCCCTCTGAGGCTGAAGCGGCAAGCGGGTCAGGTTTTCCAGCTCGTCCGGGGCAAGATCACCTCCGCTCGGGCACAGGCTGGGTGTTTCGGGCTGCCCGGCACTCAGGCTCCTCCTGAGCAGTGGGGGTGCTCAGGCTTGGGGGACGTGGCTCGGGTGGCCCGGCGCCGGCTGCGGGTGACCACTGCCCAGTTGTCGTCGGGCGGGGGGGGGGGGGGGCGGGCACCTGCCACGTTCCAGGGGCCACGGAAGCTTCCTCAGTCGTGCCTCGGTCTCTTCCTCCAGGCCAGAGGCAGAGCCATACATCACGCAGCCTTGTCTTCCACTTCCTGCATTTAAGCAAATCCTGGAGGCTGTGACAGCTGAGTTGTCAGGGTGGGGGCCGTGGAAGGGAGGCACCTCGTTGAGCGCGGCCTCTGCGCCCGAAGTCCTGCCCTCCTCAGCACAAAGAGCAGCACGGAGAGCCTTGGATCCCTACCTTAGTCCTGGTTTATTTCCTTGCATTTTGGCTCAGAGACGCTGTGAAGCAGAAGCGGTGGTGACAGGTGCTTAGTAGCAATTGTGTGGGGTTGAGACCCTGGCCTCGTTCCTTAACACCCCAAATGACTTGATGTCTCCTTCTGTCATTGCTCATCAGCTGGGGAAGGCATTTCAAGTGTAATACCAAGACTTTGGAACAACTCGGGCTCTCACTGCCCTGGGTCAGTGCCCCTGGCAGGTCCCTGGAGAAATGCATGCTTGGAAAGAAGTCGGTGCTGTCATCAGCCCCTCCAGACCTTCTTCCCCGCACAGGTCCCTCTTCTGTCCCCGTCGCCACCTACCTGCCAAGTACAAGGAGCTGGCAGCACCACCACCCCTTCCGGGCTCTGCACCAGAGCACCTGTGGGGCTTTACAAACAAAACAAAGCCGACTCAAATCTAGGCTTTGTCTGGACCCCGGAATCGGCTTCTGCAGGTGGGGAGACACCCAGCGAGGCACATGCATTTTTAAAAGCGGTCCTAGAGATTCAGCGGGCAGTGGGCCTGAGACCTACCACGTGGAGGGTTGTGAGATCTGCAAGACACACGGTGAAGGGCAGTTAAAATTCCTTGAACTTACCGATTGTATAAAGAAACGACATATTCAACTACTCAAGAGGAGGCTGAAGCTTGAAGAAACGAGCAGATGCTGTGTTTCTGAAGCCATCTCCAAGCTAGCCACCCACAGTGGCTTCCCCCTCAATTTGAACCCGGGCTGCGAGAATTTGGGTTCCGAATGAACAAGTACTCGAGTAGGCCACGAGGGGGCGATATTGCCAGCCCTTCGCTCCACGGTCAACTACATGAACGAATGTATTTTTAATGGGAGGATTTTTAATCCCATTGTTATGGAAGTAGTATATTACCTACTGCAAGACATTTTTCATGTTTATTACTTTCTGTATAATCACATGCTATCTTGTTGTTCCAAAGAGTTCTGTAAATCCACATCATATACTGAATTGGAGTCCTCCGTGAGACCTTCCCATACAAATAGCTAGATTTAAAAGGTGTTTCGGTTAAATGTAGCCAAAGGTATAATGAGTTTGAAGAAGCTAACCTTGAAAGGTTTCTTTTTAAAAATTTTTAAGCCAAAAAAATAATGTCTTGGTGACATTTTTCTACATTAGCTACAAACATGATATCCACTGTGCCTTATAACTCTACAAAGACATATGCACAGAGTTGTTGCAGTATTTTGAGATGGAAAACAAGACTGGAAATCCTCTGCCGACCAACAGGAGATCCATGAAATTGCAGGGTGACCATATGGTGGCCTGTGATGGAGCTCTGAGCTGGAGCTGTGTGCTCTGCTTTGAGGAAGTTTCAAGTGCAAGACCAAGGAGCAGGGGAAGCCTGGTGTGTATATATATCCTCCTCTCCCCGGTGAGCCACCAGAGAACAGAACCCGCGCCAGACTGATGCGCAGGCACCGTGCTGTGATAGGAGGGTTGTCTGGCTCCAGGACCTTATCCTCAGGAGCGGAGTGGGGGCGGGGGGCATGCAGTTAGGCCATTCAAGGCCCTTCCAGTTTTAGATCACAGACCAGCACATAATATTAATATTAGGTCTTATGTCACATGCTGGTGTGTGGAACACCAGGGAGGATGTTGTCCTTGATGGTGGCAGGGGAACTTAGGCCAAGAAGCCGACGATTGTGGGGAGTGGTGTGAAGTGGGGTGTAGCGGTAGGGAGTCACCAGGAAGGTGGGAAGGGCATGGGCTTTAGAGCTGGAAAGGGCGGGGTTTTAATTCTGCTGCAACTGCACATTCTGCATCCCTTCCTAGGCCTCAGTCTCCCCATCTGTCAAATAGGGGTCTGCCTCCTTTGGTGGTCAAAAGGACTGAGTGAGGTATAGACCTTCCTCTTCATCTGAGAGCTCCAGCTTCTCACGGGAGAAATTTTGTGATTCCTGGGGAGGTATTTGACCACTGGCTAGCATTCTGCAGTGACACCAAACCAAGGGCACATTATTTATATATATATATGGATGGAGATTTCTTATCAAGAATTGGCTCACCGCATGATGGAGGAGGCAAGTCCAAAATCCACAGGGTGGGCTGGCAGCTTGGAGAGCCAGGAAAGCTGATGTGACAGCCCTATTCCAAAGGCCCTCAGGTGGAGACCCAGGGGAGCTGATGGTGCAGACGAGATCTGAAAGCACCTTGCTGTAGAATTCCTGTGTGCTTGGGGAGACTGGTCTTTTCTGCTATTCAGGCCATCAACTGATTGGACAAGGCCCACTTGCATTATGGAGGGCAGTCTGTTCACTGGAAGTTTACTGATCTAAGTGTTAATTTCATCCAAAACCACCCTACAAATTGACACATAAAATTAACCATCCCAACCACCACCACCTCAGAGTTGGAAATTGGGAACTCATGTGGCCTGGCAAACTGACCAACAACTGCACTCTGAACAGCAGTGAGTCTGGATCCCTAATCCATGGCTAATTTGACATTTAGTAGGATGCCCACCCTCCACCAGAACATCCTAATCTACAGAATGAGAACACACGGTACTCTGAGGACCTCTAAGAGAGCAACTCCGGAACTGCCAAGGTAGCACTGAAGTGCTCTCCCGTGAGCAGGAACGACCAGTCACTTGTGATTTAATGTGTTGCAGTGGAACCCAGCAGAACGCAGGTTCTCAATAATCATAGGGTTTGAAAGTCCCAGGCTCTGGGGTCAGCCAGCCTGGGCTTGAATCCTGGCTCCGCCACTTGCTGTGTGGCCAAGGTTTGGTTGCTTAACCTTTCTGAGCCTTGTCTATCTCACCTGTAAAATGAGAGGACAGCCTCTGCCTGATGGACTTGCAGTGTGGGTTAAATGAGAAGCCATGGGTGGAGTGCATGGTGCAGGGTCTGCCCCATAGTGAGCCTCAAAACACATCAGCCATTATTACTCCTTTCCAGATCTCCATTCCCCTCACCACTAAACAAGACCCTATGGGGTTTGGGTCCAAAACCAAAGCCCCAACTTCCATTGCTCATCCTAGTTGACCTTCGAGATGTCAGAAGCTATAAAATTAACATCTCAAATAGCTTTCTTGACAATTGGATACTTTGCCATGAGAAGCAGGTGTTGATAGAGCTCACACTAAACTGGGGAGGGAGTTCTCTTTCTGGGATGGAAGGCTGCAAACTGATCACCAAGAAAGGAGCACCTGCCATGAAAGACAGGCTGGGTCCTAGGTGCTGTGGGGGAGAAGGAGATGAACTCATTCTTGACCTATAGTCATTGCTCCCCAGGGGATGGGCTTTAGGAATACCTACTAGGGAAGGCCAGGCCAAGGTGAAGTGGCTGGTGACACTGCTTCTAGAGCTATGACAAGATGCTGAGCAAGGTATGCACATGCTCTCACGCTCTTTCTCTCTCTCTCTCACACACAATTGCCAACAAGCATTTAAGACAGCCAGTGCTTTCTTGCTAGACACATCTCCAAAGGCAAGAGAAACAAAAGCAAAAATGAACTATTGGGACTTCATCAAGATAAAAAAAAGCTTTTGCACGGCAAAGGAAACAGTCAACAAAACCAAAGACAGCCTATGGGATGGGAAAAGATATTTGCAAATGACATATCAGATAAAGGGCTAATATCCAAAATCTGTAAAGAGCTTGTCAAACTCAACACCCCAAAAAACAAAACAATCCAGTCAAGAAATAGGCAGAAGCTATGAACAGACATTTCTCCAAAGAAGACATACAAATGGCCAACAGACACACGAAAAAATGCTCAAGTTTACTTGGCATCAGGGAAATACAAATCAAAACTACTGTGACATACATCTCACATCAGTCAGAAGGGCTAAAATTAACAAGTCAGGAAACAACAGATGTTGGCGAGGATGCAGAGAAAGGGGAACCCTCTTGTACTGTTGGTGGGAATGCAAGCTGGTACAGTCACTCTGGAAAACAGTATGGAGGTTCCTCAAAAAGTTGAAAATAGAGCTACCATATGATCCAGCAATTGCACTACTGGGCATTTACCCCAAAGATACAAACGTAGGGATCTGAAGGGGCACCTGCACCCCAATGTTTATAACCGCAATGTCCACAATAGCCAAACTATGGAAAGAGCTCAGATGTCCATCGACAGATGAATGGATAAAGAAGATGTGGTCCATATACACAATGGAATATTACTCAGCCATCAGAAAGGATGAAATCTTACATTTACATCACCGTGGGTGGAACTGGAGGGTATTATGCTAAGCGAAATAAGTCAGTCAGAGAAAGACAAGTATCATAGGATTTCACTCATATGTAGAATTTAAGAAACAAAACAGACGAACATAGGGGAAGGGAAGGAAAAATAAGATGAAAATAGGGAGGTAAACCATAGCGATGCCGAACTCTAGGAAACAAACTGAGGGTTGCTGGAGGGGAGGTGGGTGGGGGGAGAAGGTAATTGGGTGATGGGTATTAAGGAGAGCACTGGATATAATGAGCACTGGGTGTTGTATGCAACTGATGAACCACTAAATTCTACCCCTGAAAGTAATAATAGAGTATGTTAACTAAATAGAATTTAATAACTAAAAATAAAACGGCCAGTACACTGGACCCTCATACCAGGTCTAGGAGGCATGTGGAAACAGGCACAGAGAAGGTAAGACACTTGTTTAGGCTTAAAAGTGCAGCTATAACTGGTGAGGAGCCACCTGGCTCTGAAGTCTGTGTCTGGACCCACTGACTATGTTGTCGGGATTCTATCTTTACGTAGAGAATGTGGTCACATACCTACCTCCAGAACCTGGTTATCTGGGCAAAGAAGAAACTCCAGGAGGTCAGAGTTCATCCATCATCAGCACTAGCTTCCCTTTCACTAGTAAAAGAGTGAAAGACTCCCCACCTGGCAACCCAGTCAGCATGGCAGGCTTGGATCCAGCTTAGCTTTTCTGAGCCTCAGCTGTGTAAGGAGAGTGGAACAGGGTCATGTCTAACCCATGGGGATGATGGAGACAGCCCATGAGAGGGGCCTAAATTTAGAAAGGAGGGTGGGGGAATGTGTGGCTGAGGTCTAAAGTGAAAGAAAGATTTCTTGGCTTGACCTTGGTTCCTGCCCTGTGGACGTGGTCCCAGGGGCAGCAATGGAGAAAAACAGGGTCGGAGTAAAGGGAAGACCTGGTTTTCAAAGTGTGTTCACATAGGCTGACTTGAGGGATGATATTGAAGCCAAGTGAAATATGAGGAGGGGTGGGATGCACATCTCGGGTGGAGGAAACCACTGGAGAGGCTCTGAGGTGGGAAGCCCCGATCAACTTGAGTGGATGCACAGACACACACCCATGTGGCTGGAGCTTTGTGGACCAGTGGGTAGATGGTATGTGATGGGGACCGTGCAAAGGAGTCAGGGTGCATTCATAGTGCAAAGGGGGTGCTTTACAGGGACCTGACTCCCTGTGTTCTAGAAAGAGCCCTCTGCATGCCACGTGGAGAATGGATTGTGGAGGAAGCTGTAGTCAGGAGACTCCTGCAGGCATGGGTGGTGGGCCTGGACCAGAACGCTGACACAGGGGAAGCTGAGAGGCAGGCCCACCTGAACGTGTTGGAGATAAAGCAAGGAGGTCGAAAGGAAAATACTTCTAGCTGTTAGATAAGTCAGTCCTGGGGATGTAATGTACACAGTGACTACAGTTAACAATTTTGTATTGTCTGTTTCAAAGTTGCTAAGAGAGCACATCTTAGAAGTTCTCATCACAAGAGAAAAATATTTGCAACTATGTGTGATGATGGATGTTAATGAAACTTACTATGGTAATCATTCCATGATATGTGCGTATATCAGATCCTTACTGTTGTACACCTAAAAGTAATACAGTGTCATATGTCAGTTGTATCTCAATAAAACTGGTGGGGGAAACTGCCGTGACTCCGTCTCTAATTACTATAGTTACTGATGATAGAAATTCTAGAACTCCATTGTTAGGGGAGCCTCAGGGATTTGAGTTTCAGAGCTGGAAGCAGGCAGTCTGGTAGGATCGCTCCTATCTGCCCAATTTCCCTTCACCTTTCCTGCAGAAGAAGGAGGGACTGAGGCCTGGGAAGGGTAGGTGCCTATATGAAGGGTAGATGCCAAATTTGCTTCCAGGAAAACAGAGAGCCCAGGTCCAGGTTCTTTATCACACCCCCAGTTCTGCTTATAGAATCCACCCTCTTCCTAATGCAGGGATACCGTGCATTGCTGCTTCATCTCACTCAGCCTCAGCTTGAGCCCTTCCAGCAACGGAGAGCTCACCACTCTGTGGGGAAGCCTGCTCTATTTCCACTCACTCTCCCATCTATGGCCTCAACCCCAGCTCTGGTTATGTTCTGTGAGCCACAGAGTAGTCGATTCCCTCTTCCCAGAATTTCCGAATTTCCACCTCGCCATTTGGGGCCTTCTTTTCCAGGCTAAACATACTTCCTGACCAGCAGGACCTCCTAAGCTGTAAGTTGCCAAACCACCGTGCTGCCCCAGCGGTAGAAGCTGCTGCAGCCGCGGAGGTAAAGACAGCTTCAGAGAGCAGCCTGGCTCGAGGGACAAAACCGGGTCTGTCTGGTGTCGGCTCCAGCTGTGAGTCACTGGCTATCCTTATTTCAAGGCCAGCACCTTGGCTTAATCGGGAGCTCCTGTTTCCTGGCCGATGAAGCAGATGGAAGAAACATGAGCTGGCCATCCAGAGGCCTGTGCAAAATGCAAGACCCAGCTGAGTGTCGGGGGGAAGCTGTCTGAGCTTAGTGGTGTAGGCCTGGAAGCCACCTCTGTGCCTCTCACGAGTTCTGGCCAACACTTGGCATTTGCCTTGGTCTTCTGGTTGCTTTCTTGTGCTTATCTGATCAGTAGGGCGGGGAACTGTGCAACCGGTTTTATTTTCTGATGCAATGTGGGGTTGTCATATTGTACTTAACTAAATGAGATCGTTGAAAACAGAGCCTTGGTTGAGACACTCCCAAACACTTTTGGTGTCCCTGGGCATTCCCTTTTGGTCTGGCTCCAGGGCTTAGCTCTGTGTGCTGGAGGAGTTAGGATTGACCCTTCTTCACACATCTCCATCAGAACTTAGAGCTGGTGGAATGTCCAGTAGAGGACCTGGGGTGAGCTCTGTGGAGCCCAGAATGTTCTGTGGAGGGCCTTGGCTCTCAAGGGGGAGACTAAACTTACCATGCCCCCACTGCCTGGTTTCGCCAAAGACCCCTACCACCAGCTGCTGGGATGGATCTTCTGGGTTTCCATTGTCAGAAAGAGGGCATCCATGGGCCCAGAGAGCTGGCCTGGAATCCTGGGCCCACCACTGAACCACTGTGGTCTTGGACAAACGATGTGGCCTCCCTGTGCCTTAGTTTCTCTTGGGAAAGGTGAGAGTACTGATGACTCTTATCTCCTCAGTTCTGTGAGGATGAAATCAGACACTGAAGAGCTTTCTATATACTAGGCACTAAGTGAATGTCAGTGTTTTGTTTTTAAATTTGGAAACCATTGATAGGAAATCTAAGATTTGGGGAGTGTCCAAGAGGGTGACATAGGAAGACCCTGAACTCACCTCCTCCCATGGACACACTGAATCTACACCTACATATAGAGCAATTCCTCCTAAAGAAAAACTGAGACCTGATTGAACAGCTTCTGCACAACAGAGGATAGAGGGACCTCAGAGAATGGCAGTGGGAGAGACAGACAACAGTAACAATGGGAACTCCAGCCCTGATGCTGAAAACCACAGTGGAGAGGGATAGCCCTGAGGGACCTGCATGCAGATTTGCCTGCCCTGGGACACAGGAAAAAAGTGGCAGCTTAAAGGGAGATGAGACTAGATAAGTGAAGGAAACTCATTCACTAACTCTAGGGTGTCCACCGAGTGGGGGAACTACCGGAACTCTCTCTGGGTCAGAGATGCTTGCAAGTGCCCTTGTTTATATCCCCCCTCTATATCCATTGCACAGACAGGAACAGGGTCTGGACATTCTAGCTGGTCTGTTGCTTCAGTGAGGCCCAGGCTCCTAGCCCACACCAGCTTCAGCTGCTCCCCCAAGGGGCCCCCCACCTGTATCTGCCCAAGCTCCAGCCATCCCACCAATGCAACCCCAGCATGGTACACTCTGGGACACCGCCCATCAGTGCCTGCTTCAGCTCCAGCCAACCCGTTCCTGTCAGGGTGCCCCCTGTATAGAACACCTTGGGACCTGGCCTGCACCTGCTTCAGCTTCAGCCATAACACCACAATGGCCCCAGTGTGGAGTGCTCCAGGACCCCCAGCTCATGTCTGCTACAGCTCCAGCCAGCCAGGCAAAGCCAGCTGGCACATGTGGTCTACACAGGTGACGTTCCTACATAAGACCAACTCCTTCAAGACAAGGAGAGGTAGTTATTTTACCTAATTCATAGAAACAAACACAGAAAGTCAAACAAAATGAGGAGACAGAGGATTATGCTCCAAACAAAATAAGACAAAATTCCAGAAAATGAACTAAATGAAAGAGAGGTAAGCAGGGGTGCCTGGGTGGTTCAGTCAGTTAAGTGTCTGCCTTCAGCTCAGGTCATGATCTTGGGGTCCTGGGATTGAGCCGTGCATCGGTCTCCCTGCTCAGTGGCAAGTCTGCTTCTCCCGCTCCCTCTGCCCCTCCAACCCTTGCTCCTGCTCACTCTCTCAAATAAATACATAAAATCTTAAAAAAAAAAAAATGGAGGTAAACAATGTACCTGATAAAAGAGTTCAAAGTCATGGTTATAAAGATACTCACCAGACTGGAGACAAGAGTGGAAGAACTGAGTGAGAACTTCAAAAAAGAGATGGAAATATTAAAAAGGGCCATCAGAGTTGAAGAACACAATAACTGAAATGAAAAAATACATAAGGAATCAGCAGTAGAATAGAGAAGAATGAACCAGCAATCTGGAAGACTGGGTAATAGAAAACACCCAAGCTGAACAGCAAAAAGAAAACAAAATTTAAATTTAAACAATGAGCATAGATTAAAGGGACTTCTAGAACAACATCAAGTACACTAACATTCACACTATAGGGATCCTAGGAAGGGGGGTGTGTGAAAACTTATTTGAAGGAATAAAAGCTAAAAAATTCCCTAATTTGGGGAAGAAAACAGACATCCAGGTCCAGGAAGCACAGATAGCCTCAAACAAGAACCCAAGGAGGTCCGTATCAAGACACATAAGAATCAAAATGTCAAAGAACAAAGGTAAAGAGAGAATCTTAAAAGCAGTAAGAAAAAAGCAACTAGTTACAAACAGGGAAGGCCTGTAAGGATATAAGCTGATTTTTCAGCAAAAACTTTAAACATATTATGCTGCTTCTTTCTGGACTCTAAAGTTTTTGCTGAAAGGAAAAAAACCCAACAACCAAAAATACTCTACCCAGCAAGGTTATCATTCAGAATTGAAGGAGAAATAGAGTTTTCCAGACAAACAAAAAATAAAAGGAGTTCATCACCACTAAATTGGCCACACCTGAAATGTTAAAGGGATTTTTTTTTTTTTAATAGGCTCCACATCCAGTGTAGAGCCCAATGTAGGGCTTGAACTCATGACCCTGAGATTAAGACTTGAGCTGAGATCAAGAGTCAGATGCTTAACTGACTGAGCCACACAGGCATCCCTAAAGGGACTTATTTAAGTGGAAAAGAGAAGACCATGGCTAGGAAAAAATTATGAAAGGAAGAAATTTCACAGATAAAAAGCACCTATAGTAAAGGTAGTAGGTCAATCACTTATAAAGCTAATATGAAGGTTAAAAAACAAAAGAAATAAAGTCAATTATGTGTTAGTTAAGGGATCCACAAAATAAAAAGAATGTAACATATGATTTTGTATACATAAAACATGGAGGGGAGAAGAAAAACGTAGTGCTTTCAGAATGTGTTTGAACTTAAGTGACCACTGACTTAATATAGACTGCCATACTTAGGACTTTCTATATGAGCTTCATGGTAATCACAACCCAAAATCTATGATAGATACACAAAAAATAAAAAGAAAAGAATCTAAGCATAACGCTAAAGTCATTGATCACAAGGAAAGAGAGCAAAAGAGAGAAAACAGAAAGACAACCAGAAAACAATTAACAAAATGACAATAAGTACATACGTAGCAATAATTACTTTAAATGTAAATGGTCTAAATGCTCCAATGAAAAGACATACGGTGACAGAATGGATTAAAAAAAACAAGACCCATCTGGGGAGTTCTGGTCCAAGATGGTGATGTAGGAAGATCCTGAACTCACCTCTTCCATGGACACACCAAATCTATACTGATTTATACAGCAATTCCTCTGAAGAAGAACTGAGGGCTGACTGGAACAGTCTCTGCACAACAAAAGATAGAAAGACCACATAGAGAACAGAGACACAATAATGAAGGGAAACCCCACTCCTGCCTGTGAATTGCAGTGGGGGAGGGATAGTACAGAGTGACCTTGAGCAGATTCATCTGCCCTCAGGCACAGAAAAAAACAAAAAACAAACCCATGACTTAGAAGGGCAACTAGAATAAAGAGGAACCAGCCCTAGAACTCTGCCAAATGGCAGGGGAGCTGCTGAACTTTCTCTGGATCAGAGGGACTGGTGAGCACTATGGTTTATGTTTTGCCTCCAACTTAATAGTGTGGATGGGAGCAGAGTCTGGGTGCCCTAGCCAGCCTACCACCTCAGTGAGCCCTGGGCCCCCAGCCCATATCAGCCCTAGCCATCCCACCAAGGTGGTCCCAGTGTGGGACACCCGAGGACAGCACTCATTACAGCTCTAGCCAAAGTGACACAGGTGCAAAGCACCCCAGAACACTCTAGGCCCACACTGCTTTGGCTCCAGACAGCTTGCTAGGGCACCCTTGGCACAGAGTGCTCCAGTACCTCCCAGCTCATGCCTGCTTTGGCTCCAGTCACCACAGCAGGATACACCCAGCTTTGAGTGCCCTGGGACTCACTGACCTGTGCATAGCTTTAGCTACCCCACCAAAACACCTTCTTTGAAGAGAGCCCTGTAACTCCTTGGCTTCAACTTCAGCTGCTCTGCCAGAGTGTCCTCTGCACAGAGAGCCCCAGGGCCACCCTGGCCTAAGTCCACTTCAGCTGGGCCATCCCACCAGGGAAGCACCAGCATGGAGTGCCCTGGGCCCCCAGCCCATGCAAGCCACAGCTCTAACCAACCAGCCAAGGTCACCAGGCACATGCAGTCTACACAGGGAAAGACCACACACAAGACCATTCCTTAAGGTTAGGAAAAGTAGCTGTTCTACCCAATTCACAGGAATGAACACAGAAAGTCAAAAGGAGAGAGAGGAATATGCTAAAAATGAAAGAACAAGACAAAGCCTCTGAAAAAGAACTAAATTAAATGGAGAAAAACAATATTCTTGATAAAAAATTCAAACTAATGATAATAAAGATGCTCACCAGACTGGAGAGAGTGGGAGAACTCAGAATTTCAATGAAGAGGTAGAAAATACGAAAAATAACCATCAGAGTTGAAGAATACAATAATTAAAATGAAAAATTCCTTGTAGCATATTAACAGTAGATTAGAGGATGAGGAAGAATGAATCAGCAATCTGGAAGACAGGGTAATGGAAAGCACCCAAGCTGAACAGAAAAAAATAAATAAAAATTGAGAGGTTCACACCACAACACATAATTAAGATGTCAAAGTTTAAAGAGAGAGAATTTTAAAAGCAGCATGAGAGAAGCAAAAAGTTATGTACAAAGGAAAACCCGTAAGGCTAATACAGCTGATTTTTCAGCAGAAACTTTGAATAAATCATTGCACTCATTTCTGTCCTGCAAAGTACTAAAAGAAAAAAAAAACCCAACAGCCAAGAATATACTACTTATCAAGGTTACAATTCAGAACTAGAGGAGAGAGAAAATTTCTCAACCAAGAAATCAAAGAAATGAAAAGTTATATGGGAAAAAATGAAAATGAAAACACAATGGTCCAAAATCTTTGGGATGCAGCAAAATGGTTCTAAGAGAGAAGTTTATGGCAATACAGGCCTGCCTGAAGAAGCAAGAAAAATCTCAAACAACCTAACCTTACACCTAAAGGAGGTAGAGAAAGGACAAACAAAACCCAAACTCCACAAAAGGAAGGAAATAATAAAGATCAGAGCACAAATAAATGATATAGAAACTGAAAAACAATACAACAGATCAATGAAACCAGGAGATAGCTCTTTGAAAAGATTAACAATATTGATAAACCTCTAGCCAGACTAAAAAAAAAAAAGAGAGAGAGAGAGAGAGAGGATCCAAAGAAACAAAATCACTAATGAAAGAGGAGAAATAATCACCAACACCACAGAAATACAAACAATTGTAAAAGAACATTATGAAAACCTATATGCCAACAAATTCAACAACTTAGAAGAAATGGATAAATTCCTAGAAGCATATAATCTTCTAAAATGAAAGCAGGAGGAAATAGGAAATTTGAACAGGCCCATTATCAGCAATAAAATTGAATCCATCATCAAAAAACTACCAAAAAACGGGCGCACCTGACTTGCTCTGTTGGTAGAGCATGTGACCCTTGATCTCAGGGCCATGAGTTTGAGTCCCACGTTGGGTGTAGAGATTACTTAAAAAACAAAAAACAGAACAAAACAAAAAACCTCCCAACAAACAAAAGTTCAGGACCAGACAGCTTCTCAGGTGAACTCTACCAAACATTTAAAGAAGAGTTAATACTCATTCTTCTTAAACTATTCCAAAAAATCGAAGAGGAAGGAAAACTTCCAAATTCATTCTAAGAGGCCAGTATCACCCTGATACCAAAGCCAAATAAAGACACCACAATAAAAGAGAACTATAGGCCAATATCTCTGATGAACATAGATGCAAAAATCCTCAACAAAATATTAGCAAACCAAATCCAATGATACATTAAAAAAAATCATGCACCATGAACAAGTGGGATTTATTCCCAGGATGTAAGAGTGGTTCCATATTCACAAAACAATCAACATGATATGCCATATCAATAAGAGAAAGAGAAAGGATAAAATCTGTATGATTGGGGTGCCTGGGTAGCTCAGTCATCAAGCTTTTGCCTTTGGCTCAGGTCATGATCCCGGGGTCCTGGGATCGAGCCCCACATCGGGCTCCCTGCTCAGCGGGAGGCCTGCTTCTCCCTTTCCCACTCCCCCTGCTTGTGTTCCCTCTCTCGCTGTCTCTCTCTCTGTGTCAAATAAATAAAATCTTTAAAAAAATAAAATCTTTAAAATAAAATCTTTTTTAAAAAGCTGTATGATTATTTCAAAAGATGCAGAAAAAGCATTTGGCAAAATGCAACATCCATTATGATAAAACCCTCTACAAAGTGGGTTTAGAGGGAACATACCTCAACATGATAAAGGCCTTATATGAAAAACCTGCAACCAACATCATACTCAATGTTGAAATATTGAGAGCTTTTCCCCTAAGTTCTGGAACAACAGAGATGTCCACTTTCACCACTCTTATTCAACATGGTACTGGATGCACTAGCCATAGCAATTAGACAACAAAAAGAAATAAAAAGCATCTAAATTGGAAAGAAAGAAGTAAAACTCTATTTGTGGATGATATACTATATATAGAAAACCCTAAAATCTCTAACAAAAAACTACCAGAACTGATAAATGAATTCACTAAGGTCATAGGATACAAAATCAATGTACAGAAATCCATTGTGTTCTTATACACTAATAATGAAGCAACAGAAAGTGAAATTAAGAAAAAAGTTATAGTCAACTAATGAATCATTGAACATTATATCAAAAACTAATGATGTACTATACCTTGGCTAATTGAATTTAAATTTTAAAAATCCCATTTACAATTGCACCAAAACAATATCTAGGAATAAACTTAACCAAATAGGTGAAAGACTTCTACTCTGAAAACTGTAAAACACTGATGAAAGAAATTCAAGATGACCAGAAGAAATGAAAAGGCATTCCATGCTTCTGGGTTGGAAGAACAAATATTTTTAAAATATCTATACCACCATAAGCAATCTACACATGTAATGCAATCCCTATCAAATACCAACAGCATTTTTCACAAAACTAGAACAAATGGTACTTAAATTTGTATGGAACCACAGATCAGCCAAAGCGATCCTGAGAAAGAAGAACAAACCTGAGGTATCAAAATACTCAGCTTTCAAGATATACTACAAAGCTGTAGTAATCAAAACAGTATGGTACTGGCACAAAAATAAACACATAGATCAATAGAAGAGAAGAGAGAGTCAAGAAATAAACCCACACCTATATGGTCAATTAATCTATGACAAAGGAGACATGAATATACAATCGGGAAAAGACAATCTCTTCAACCGATTGTCCTGGGAAAACTGGACAGTTAAAAGAATGAAGTTGGACCACTTTCTAACACTATATACAAAAATAAACTCAGAATGGATTAAAGACCTAAATGTGAGATGTGAAACCATAAAAATCCTTGAAGAGGGAAACAGGTAGTAATTTCTCTGACATCAGCCATAATAACATCTTTCTAGATATGTCTCTGGAGGCAAGGGAAACAAAGGCAAAAGAAACTATTGGTACTACATCAAAATAAAAAGCTCTGCATAGCAAAGGAAACAATCAACAAAACTAAAAGGCAACCTACTGATTGGGGAAAGATATTTGCAAATGACAGACCCAATAAAGGGTTAGTATCCAAAATATATAAAGAACCTATACAACTCAACACCCATAAAAACAAATAATCCAATTAAAAAATGGGCAGAAGACATGAACAGATATTTCTTCAAAGAAGACATCCAGATGACCAACAGACACATGAAAAGATGTTCAACATCACCAATCATCAGGGAAATGCAAATCAAAACCACAACGAGATCACCTCACACCTATCAGAATGGCTAAAATATAAAACACATGAAACAAAAAGTGTTGGTGAGGATGTGGAGAAAAAGGAACCCTCATGCACTGTTGGCGGGAATGCAAACTGGGGCAGCCACTGTGGAAGACAGTATGGAGGTTCCTCAAAAAATTAAAAATAGAACTACCATATGATCCAATAATTGCACTACTGGGTATTTATCCCCGAAATACAAAAACACTAATTTTAAGGGATATATGCACCCCTATGTTTATTGCAGCATTGTTTACAATAGTCAAACTATGAAAGCAGCCCAAGTGTCCATCAATAGATGAATGGATAAAGAAGAGGTGGTATATATATACTACTACTCAGCCATAAAGAAGAAAGGGATCTTGCCATTTCCAACAACATGGATGGACTTAGAGGGTATTATGTTTAGTAAAAAAGTCAGAGAAAGACAAATACCATATGATTTCACTCATTTGTGGAATTTAAGAAACAAAATAAACAAAGGAAAAGAGAGAGAGGAGCCAAGAAACAGACTCTTAACTACAGA
Organism: Mirounga angustirostris; assembly: GCF_029215605.1. Taxonomy (NCBI): domain Eukaryota; kingdom Metazoa; phylum Chordata; class Mammalia; order Carnivora; family Phocidae; genus Mirounga; species Mirounga angustirostris. The sequence goes on along the minus strand of NW_026991709.1, from coordinate 9,522,505 downwards.
GAACAAACTGATGGTTACCAGAGGGGAGGTGGGGGGGGATGGGTTAAATGGGTGAAGGAAATTATTGATTCGATGACTCCTGAAGCTATTGTATCTTTGGAGCTTAATAAAAACAAACAAAACAAAAAGACCTGCATTTGTGGTTCAGCAACCTTCATGACCCTTAAAGAACAACCCAAGAGAATCACCTAAACAAAAACAAACAAAACCTTCCCAGACAAACAAAAATTAAAAGAGTTGATCACCACTAAACCAACATTACAAGAAATGTTAAAGGGACTTCTTTAAGTGGAAAAGGGCCATAATTAGAAGAAAATTATAAATTAAATATGTAAAATATGACTATATATATGCAAAATATAACATATATATATATATATATATATAAGATGTGGAAGGGGGAGTAAAAAATTGTTTCAGAATGTGTTTGAACTTCAGTGACTGTCAATTTAATGTAACCTGCTATATATTTAGGATGTTACATATGCACCTCATCATCACCAGAAACCAAAACCAGTAACAGATACACAAAAGAAGAAAGCCAAGCATAACACTACAGAAAGTCTTCAATCACAAGAAAAGAGAACAAGAGAAGGAACAAGAAGAGCTACAAAAACAACCAGATAACAATGAACAAAATGGCAAAAAGCACATAGATATCAATAATTACTTTATATGTAACTGGGTTAAATGCTCTGAAAATATATATAGATTGGCAGAATTGATTAAAGACAAACTTTCTATATGCTGCCTACAAGACACCCTTAAGATCTACAGACACATACAGACTGAAAGTGAAGGGATAGAAAAAGATACTGCATGCAAGTGGTAGTGGGGAAAAAAAAAGTTGGAGTAGCCATAACTAGACAAATTAGACTTTAAAATAAAAATTGTAACAAGAGACAAAGAAGAGCATTATGTAATAATAAAGGAATTAATCCAACAAGAGGATATATCAATTGTAAATGTCTATGCACCCAACATAGGAGCACCTAAATACATAAAGCAAATATCAACAGATATAAAGGGAGAAATTGACAGTAATACATTAAGAGTAGGGGACTTTAGCACCCCACTTACACCAATGGGTAGATCATCCAGACATCCAAAGAAGCAGTATCCTTGAACAAAACATTAGACCAGAATGACTTAACAGTTATGCACAGAACATTCCATCCCAAATCAACAGAATACACATTCTTTTCAAAAGGGTGTGGAATAGTCTCCAGGATAGATCACATTAGGTCACAAAATAAATCTCAATAAACTGAAGAAGATTGAGGGGTGCCTGAGTGGCTCAGTTAAGCATCTGCCTTCCCCTCAGATCATGATCCCAGGGTCCTGGGATTGGAGCCCCGCATTGGACTCCCTGCTCAGTGGGGAACCTGCTTCTCCCTCTGCCCCTCCACCCCGCTTGTGTTCTCTCTCTCACTCACTTTCTCTCTCTCAAATAAAATCTAAATTATAAAAACACAACAAATAAAAAAATTGAAGAAGACTGAAATCATATCATGCATCTTTTTTTTTTTTTTTTAACCACAACCATATGAAACTAGAAATCAATTACAAGAAAAAAACTGGGGGCGCCTGAGTGGCTCAGTTGTTTAAGTGCCTGCCTTTGACTCAGGTCATGATCCTGGGGTCCTGGGATCAAGCCCTACTTGGGGCTCCTTGCTCAGTGGGGAGTCTGCTTCTCCCTCTGCCTCTCCCACTCCCCCTGCTTATGCTCTCTCACTCTGTCAAATAAATAAAATCTTAAAAAAAGAAAAAAGAAAAAACTGGAAAACACAAATGCATGGAGGCTAAACAACACATGGATAAACAACCAATGGGTCAACAAAGACATCAAAGAAGAAATAAAAAAAATACATAGAGAAAAATGAAAACACAATGGTCCAAAATCTTTGGGAGGCAACAAAAGCAGTTCTAAGAGGGAAATTTATAGTGATACAAGCCTACCTCAAGAAACAAGAAAAAGCTTGAATAAGCAATCTAACCTTACACCTAAGGGAACTAGAAAAAGAACAAACAAAACCCAGGGTGAGTAAAAAGAAGGAAATAATAAATATTAGAGTAGACATAAATGAAAAAGAGACTAAAAAAAAAACAATAAAAAGATCAATGACACCAAAAGTTAGTTCAAAAGATAAAATTGATAAACCTTTAGACAGACTTTCAAGAAAAAGAGAGAGGATACAAATAAATAAAATGAGAAATGGAAAAGGAGAAGTCACAACCAACTACCAGAGAAATACAAGGGATTAATAAGAGACTACTATGAAAAATTTTTGCCAACAAATTGGACATCCTAGAAGAAATGGATAAATTCTTAGACATATACAATCTTCCAAGACTGAATCAGGAATAAATAGAAAATCTGAACAGACCAATTACTAGTAAAGAAATTGAATCAGTAATAATAATATAGTAATAATAACAACAAAAAACCAACAGACAAAAGTCCAGGACCAGATGGATTCACACAGGTGAATTCTACCAAACATTCAAAGAAGAGTTAGTAGCTATCCTTCTCAAACTATTCCAAAATATAGAAGAAGAAAGAAAGCTTCCAAATGTATTCTACAAGGACAGTATTACCCAATATCAAAACCAGGCAAAGACCCTACCACCAAAACAAAACAATGCCCCCCTCCCACACTGCAAAACTACAGACAATATCCCTGATGAACACAGATGCAAAAATTCTCAAGAAAATATTAGCAAACTGCATTCAACAATACATTAAAAGGATCATTCACCACAATCAAGTAGGATTTATTTCCAGCATGCAAGCATGGTTCAATATTCACCAATCATTAGTGTCATACACCACATGAACAAAACAAAGGAAGAAATCATATGATCATCTCCATAGATGCAGAAAAAGCATTTGATAAGATTCAACATCTATTCATGATAAAAACTTTCAACAAAGTGGGGTTAGAGGGAACATACCTCACCATAATAAAGACCATATACAACAAACTCACAGTTAACATCATACTCAATGATAAAAACCTGAGAGCTGGGGCACCTGGGTGGTTCAGTTGGTTGAGCGACTGCCTTCGGCACAGGTCATGATCCCGGAGTCTCCGGATCGAGTCCTGCATCGGGCTCCCCGCTCGGTGGGGAGTCTGCTTCTCCCTCTGACCCTACCCCCGCTTGTGCTCTCTCTCTCTCTCAAATAGATAAAACAAAATCTAAAAAACAAAAACAAAAAACCTGCGAGCTTTTCAAGATCAGGAATGAGACAAGGATGTTGACTGTCACCACATTTATTCAACATAGTACTGGAAGTCCTAGCCACAGCAATCAGACAAGAAAAAGAAATAAAGCCAACCAAATTGGTAAGGAAGAAATTAGACTCACTTTTTTGCAGATGACATGATATTATATATTTAAAAAATTCCAACTCCATCAAAATATATTTGAATAAGAGAATTCAGTAAAGTTGTAGGATTCAAAATTAATACCCAGAAATCAGTAGCATTTCTATACACTAATAACAAAGTAGCAGAAAGAGAAATTAAGAAAACAATTTCATTTACAAGTGCACCAAAAAGAATAAAATATCTAGGAATAAACTTAACCAAGGAGGTGAAAGACTTGTACTTTGAAGACCAGAAACATCGCTGAAAGAAACTGAAGGCAACATAAACAAATCGAAAGATATTCCATGCTCATGGAGTGGAAGAATTCTTATTGTTAATAAGAAGGGTAATACATGGGGCGCCTGGGTGGTTCAGTTGTTAAGCATATGCCTTCAGCTCAGGTCATGATCCCAGGGTCCTGAGATTGAGCCCCGCATTGGGCTCCCTGCTCTGCGGGAAGCCTGCTTCTCCCTCTCCCACTCCCCCTGCTTGTGTTCCTGCTCTCGCTGTGTCTCTGTCAAACAAATAAAATCTTAAAAAAAAAAAAATAAGAAGGGTAATACAGACAATTACCCAAAGCAATCTACAGGTACAATGCAATCCCTATCAAAATACCAACAGCAGATTAAGCATCTGCCTTTGGCTCGGGTCATGATCCCAGGTCCTGGGATGGAGCCCAGCATCTGGCTCCCTGCTCAGTGGGGAAGCCTGCTGCTCCTTCTCCCTCTGCCTGCTGCTCCCCCTGTTTGTGTTCTCTTCCCCCCTCTCTCTGTCAAATAAAAAAAAAAAATACCAACAGCATTTTTCACAGAACTAGAATGAATAATACTAAATTTGTATGGAATCACAAAAGACCCCGAGTTGTCAAAGCAACCTTGAGAAAGAAGAACAAAGTTGGAGGTAACACAATCCCAGATTTCAAGAGGCACTATAAAGCTGTACTAATCAAAGCCGTATGGTACTGGCACAAAAATAGACACATAGATCAATAGAACAGAATGGAAAACCTAGACATAAACCCATGTTTACATGATCAATTAATCTATGCCAAAGGAGGGAAGCAACCTAAGTGTCCATCAGTAGATAAATGGATAAGGAAGATGTGGTGTATATATTACACAGACACAAAAGGATGAGATTGTGCCATTTGAGACAACTTGGATGGACCTAGAGACTATTAAGTGAAATAAGTCAGACTAAGAACAATAAATATCATATGATTTCACTATGTGGAATAAAACCCCCACAGATAAACAAACAAACAAAAAGCAGAATTAGACCTATAAATACAGAGAAAAAACTGATGGATGCCAGAGAGTAAGGGTTGGGCAAAATGAGAGTGGGAGGTATAGGTTTCCAGTTATGGAATGAGTAAGTTACAGGGATATAAGGCACAGCATGAGGAATATAGTCAAAGATACTGTATGGAGAGAGATGGTAGCTACACTTGTGGTGAACACAGCATAATGCATAAACTTGTGGAATCACTATGTTGTATACCTGAAATTAATGCAACATAGGGTGTCAACTATACTAAAGAAATTCTTTGACAAAGAAGGCAAAAATATACAAGGGGGAAAAGTCTCTTCAATAAATGGTGTTGGAGGGGCACCTAGGTGGCTCAGTCATTAAGCGTCTGCCTTCGGCTCAGGTCATGACCCCAGGGTCCTGGGATTGAGCCCCGCATCGGGCTCCCTGCTCTGCGGGAAGCCTGCTTCTCCCTCTCCCACTCCCCCTGCTTGTGTTCCTGCTCTTGCTGTGTCTCTGTCAAATAAATAAATAAAATCTTAAAAAAAAATAAAATAAATGGTGTTGGATGGCAACAAACTGGACAACCTAAAAGAAATGGGTAAATTCCTAGAAACATATAACCTACCAAAACTGAAGCAGGAAGAAATAGAAAATTAGAAAAGACAAATTATCAGCAATGAAATTGAATCAGTCATCAAAAAATTCCAACAAACCAGGTTTCTAGGACCAGACAGCTTCACAGGTGAATTTTATCAAACTTTTAAAGAAGAGTTAGTAATCATTCTTCTTAAACTATTCCAAAAAATAAGAGGAAGGAAAATTTCCAAATTCATTTTATGAGGCCAGTATCACAAATACAAAAACCAGATAAAGACACCATAAAAAAGAGAAATGCAGGCCAATATCTCTGATGAACATAAATGCAAAAATCAAAATATTAGCAAACTGAATCCAATAATACTTTTAAAAAAATCATGCACCATGATCAAGTGGGATTTAGTCCTGGGATACAAGGGTGGTTCAATATTCACAAATCAATCAACATGATACATCATATCAATAAGAGAAAGGATAAAAACTATAGGATTATTTCAATAGATGCAGAGAAAGCATTCAACAAAGTACAATATCCATTTATGATAAAAACCCTTTAACAAAGTAGGTTTAGAGGGAACTTACCTCAACATAATAAAAGTCTTTTAATAAAAATCCATAACCAACAACATACTCAATGGTGAAAAAATTTTTTTTTTCAGATTTTATTTATTTATTTGAGACAGAGAGAATGAGAGAGAGCATGAGAGGGAGGAGGGTCAGAGGGAGAAGCAGACTCCCCACCGAGCAGGGAGCCTGATGCGGGACTCGATCCTGGGACTCCAGGATCATGACCTGAGCCGAAGGCAGTCGCTCAACTAACTGAGCCACCCAGGCGCCCTCAATGGTGAAAAATTAAGAGCTTTCCCCCTAAATTCAGGCACAAGACAAGTCCACTCTCACCACTTTTATTCAACATAGTATTGGATGCTCTAGCCACAGCAATTAGACAACAAGAAATAAGAGTATTGAAATTGTTAAGGAATAAGTAAAACTTTCACTATTTGCAGATGATATGATACTATATATAGAAAATCCTCAAGACTCCACGAAAGAGGGGTGCCTGGGTGGCTCAGTCATTAAGCGTCTGCCTTCGGCTCAGGTCATGATCCCAGGGTCCTGGGATCGAGCCCCACATCAGGCTCCCTGCTCAGCGGGAAGCCTGCTTCTCCCTCTCCCACTCCCCCTGCTTGTGTTTCCTCTCTTGCTGTGTCTCTCTCTGTCAAATAAATAAATAAAATCTTAAAAAAAAAAAAAAAGACTCCACGAAAGAAACTACTGGAACTGATAAATGAATTCAGTAAGGCCACAGGATACAAAGTAATATACAGAAATCTGTTGCATTTCTATCAGTAATAATGAAGCAACAGAAAGTGAAATTGAGAAAGAAATACCATTTATAATTGCACCAAAAATAATAAAATATCTAGGAATAAACTTAACCAAGGAGGTGAAAGACCTGTGTTATTAAAACTATAAAACACTGAGGAAAGAAATTGAATGTGATACAAACAAATAGAAAGACTTTCCATGCTCATGGATTGGAAGAATATTGTTAAAATGTCCATACTACCCAAAGCAATCTGAAGATTTAATGCAATCCCTATCAAAATACTAATAGCATTTTTCACAGAACTAGAATAAACAATCCTAAAATATGTATGGAACCACAAAGACACTGAATAGCTAAAGCAAACTTGAAAAAGAAAAAAAGCTGGAGGTATCACAATTCCAGATTTCAAGTTATATTGCAAAGCTGTAGGAATCAAAACAGTATGGTACTGACACAAAAACAGACACATAGATCAATGGATCAGAACATGGAGCCCAGGAATAAACCCACGATTATATGGTCAATTGTTCTTTGACAAAGGAGGCAAGAATATGCAATGGGAAAAGGACAATCTCTTCAACAAATGGTGTTGGGAAAACTGGGTAGCTACATGAAAAAGAAATTGGATTACCTTTTTACATATTCAAAAATAAACTCAAAATGCATTTAGGACCTAAATGTGAGACCTGAAACCATAAAAATCCTACAAGAGAGCACAGTAGTAATTTCTTTGACACTGGCCTTAGCAATACTCCTCTAGATAGGTCTTCTTAGGCAAGGGAAACAAAGGCAAAAATAAACTATTGGGACTACACCAAAATAAAAAGCTTTTGCACAGTGAAGGAAATTATCAACAAAATGAAAAGGCAACCTACTGAATGGGAGAAGATATGTGCAAATGATATATCTCGTAAGAGGTTAACATTCAAAATATATAAATAATTTATACAACTCAACACCAAAAACATTGGATTATTATCTAATTTAAGAAATGGGCAGAGGACCTGAATGGACATTTTTCCAAAGAAGACATATAGATGGCCAACAGACACATGAAAAGATGCTCAACATCACTCATCATCAGGGAAATGCAAATCAAAACCACAATGAGATAACATCTTAAATCTGTCAGAGTGGCTAAAATAAAAAACACAAGAAATGACAGGTGGTGGTGAGGATGTGGAGAAAAAGAAACTCTTGTGCACTCTTGGTGGGACTGTAAATTGGTGCAGCCACTGTGGAAAACAGTATGGTGATTCCTCAAAAAATTAGAAATAGAAATACTAAACGATCCAGTAATTCCACTACTGGGTATTCACACACACACACACACACACACACACACACACACACACAACACAAATACCACTCAGCCATAAAAAATGAGATCTTACCATTTGCAACAACATGGATGGACCTAGAGGGTGTTATGTTAAGTGAAATAAGTCAGAGAAAGACAAATACCATAGGATTTCACTTATTTGTGAAATCTAAAAAATCAAAGGAATAAACAAAGCAGACACAGATTCATAGATATGGAGAACAAATTGGTGGTTACCTGATGGGAGTCGGATGGAGGATGGGCAAAATAGTTGAAGGGGATGAAGATGTACAAATTTCCAGTTATAAAATAAGTCATGGTTCCAGTCCAAGATGGTGACATAGGAAGAGCCTGAACTCACCTCCTCCATAGAACAAACCAAATTGCCCTATTAATAGAACAACTCCTCCTGAAGAACTACTGAACAACCAAAGATACAACTGCAAGAGAACAGCAAGAGAAATGGAGATAGGCTGTGGTTTAAAAGAGTAACTAGCATATACAGTTACAGCTCCAGCTAGCCAGCTGGAGTAAAAATCCTACAAGAGAGCACAGTAATTTCTTTGACACTGGCCTTAACAATATTCTTCTAGATAGGTCTTCTTAGGCAAGGTTACCAAGCACAGACAGTCTACATAGGGGACACCATACACAAGACCACTCCTTCAAGTTTAGGTGTTCTACGTATTCCATAGAAACAAACATGGGAAGTCAAGCAAAATGGGGAGACAGAGGAATATGTTCCAAAAGAAAGAACAAGGGAAAAAACTCAGAAGGTGAACTATGTGAAACAGAGATAAGCAATATTCTTTGTATAGAATTTAAAGTAACAATTGTGAAGATACTGGGCTGGAGAAAAGAGTGGAAGATCTCAGTAAAACATTCAATAAAGAGATAGAAAATATTAAAAAGAACCAATTAAAATTGAAGACTACAATAATTGAAATAAAAAACACACTAGAGGGGATCAATAGTAAATTAGAGGATGCAGAAGAATGTATCAGCAATGTGGAAGACAGGGTAATGGAAAGCACACAAGCTGAACACCAAAAAGAGAAAGAAATTTTTAAAAATGAGGATAGTTAAGAGATCTCTTGGACAACAAGTGAACAAACATTTGCATCATAGGGCTCCTAGCAGAAAAAGACAGAAAGGAAGGGACAGAAAAGTTATTTGAAGAAATAACTGAAAACTTTCTGACCAGGGAAGGAAAAATACATTCACGTCCAAGAAACAGAGTTCTAGTCAAGATGAATCTAAGGAGGTCCACACTACAGCCGACCATAATTAAGATGTCAAAGTTTAAAGATAAAGAGAGACTCTTAAAAGCTGCAACAGAGAGACAAAAAGTTATCTGCAAGGGAAAACAATAAGACCATGAGCTGATTTCTCAGCAGAAACCTTGCAGGTCAGAAGAGAGTGACATGATATATTCAAAATGTTGAAAGGAAAAAACTTACAGTGAAGAACACTCTCCAGAAAGACTGTCATTCAGATATGAAGGTAAGATAAAGAGTTTCCCAGACAAACAAAAGATAAAGGAGTTTATCACCACTAAACCCACCTTACCAGAAATATTAAAAGGACTACTTTAAGTGGAAAAAAAAGTCCATAATTAGACCTAAGAAAATTATGAATAAAAAGATGCAAAATATGACAACATATACATAAAATGTGGAGAAGGGAATTAAAAGGGAAGAGAAGGGGGAAAAGGAAAATAATATGTTTTTTTCCTTTTTCAATTTATTTCTTTTCTTTTTTGAGAATTTGTGAAGTTAAATGACCATCAAATTAATATAGACTGATATTTACTTAGAATATTATATATGAACCTCATGGAAACCACAAACCCAAAACCTATGATAGATACACAAAAAATAAAGCCAGACATAACACTATAGAAACTCATCAATCACAATGAAAGAGAGCAAGAAGGAATAAAGAACTACAACAACAACTAGAAAGCCAATTTTAAAAAAGCAATGAGTACATACCTATCAATAATTACTTTAAATATAAATGGCCTAAATATTCCAATCAAAAGGCCTAAGGTCCATTTCTGAGCTCTCTGTTCTGTTCCATTGATCTATGTGTCTGTTTTTGTGCCAGTACCATACTGTCTTGATGATGACAGCTTTGTAATAGAGCTGGAAGTCCGGAATTGTGATGCCACCAGCTTTGCTTTTCTTTTTCAACATTCCTCTGGCTATTCGGGGTCTTTTCTGGTTCCATACAAATTTTAGGATTATTTGTTCCATTTCTTTGAAAAAAAGTGGATGGTATTTTGATGGGGATTGCATTGAATGTGTAGATTGCTCTAGGTAGCATTGACATCTTCACAATATTTGTTCTTCCAATCCACGAGCATGGAACGTTTTTCCATTTGTGTCTTCCTCAATTTCTTTCATGAGTATTTTTTTTTTAAAGATTTTATTTATTTATCTGAGACAGAGAGAATGAGAGAGAGAGAGCACATGAGAGGAGAGAGGGTCAGAGGGAGAAGCAGGCTCCTCGCCAAGCAGGGAGCCCGATGCGGGACTCGATCCAGGGACTCCAGGATCATGACCTGAGCCGAAGGCAGTCGCTTAACCAACTGAGCCACCCAGGCGTCCTCTTTCATGAGTATTTTATAGTTTTCTGAGTACAGATCCTTTGCCTCTTTGGTTAGATTTATTCCTAGGTATCTTATGGTTTTGGGTGCAATTGTAAATGGGATCGACTCCTTAATTTCTCTTTCTTCTGTCTTGTTGTTGGTGTATAGGAATGCCACTGGTTTCTGTGCATTGATTTTATATCCTGCCACTTTACTGAATTCCTGTATGAGTTCTAGCACTTTTGGGGTGGAGTCTTTTCGGTTTTCCACATAAAGTATCATATCACCTGCAAAGAGTGAGAGTTTGACTTCTTCTTTGCTGATTTGGATGCCTTTTATTTCTTTTTGTTGTCTGATTGCTGTGGCTAGGACTTCTAACTCTATGATCAACTAATCTTTGACAAAGCAGGAAAGAATGTCCAATGGAAAAAAGACAGTTTCTTCAGCAAATGGCATCGGGAAAATTGGACAGCCACATGCAGAAGAATGAAACTGGACCATTTCCTTACCCCACACACAAAAATAGACTCAAAATGGTTGAAAGACCTAAATGTGAGACAGGCGTCCATCAAAATCCTAAAGGAGAACACAGGCAGCAATCTCTTCGACCTCAGCTGCAGCAACTTCTTCCTAGAAACATCGCCAAAGGCAAAGGAAGCAAGGGCAAAAATGAACTATTGGGACTTCATCAAGATAAAAAGATTTTGCACCGCAAAAGAAACAGTCAATAAAACCAAAAGACAACTGACAGAATGGGAGAAGATACTTGCAAATGACATATCAGATAAAGGGCTAGTATCCAAAATCTATAAAGAACTTATCAAACTCAACACCCAAAGAACAAGGAATCCAATCAAGAAATGGGCAGAAGACATGAACAGACATTTTTCCAAAGAAGACATCCAAATGGCCAACAGACACATGAAAAAGTGCTCAACATCACTCGGCATCAGAGAAATCCAAATCAAAACCTAAATGAGATACCACCTCACACCAGTCAGAATGGCTAAAATTAACAAGTCAGGAAATGACAGATGTTGGCGGGGATGCGGAGAAAGGGGAACCCTCCTACACTGTTGGTGGGAATGCAAGCTGGTGCAACCACTCTGGAAAACAGTATAGAGGTTCCTCAAAAAGTTGAAAATAGAGCTACCATATGATCCAGCAATTGCACTACGGGATATTTACCCCAAAGATACCAATGTAGGGATCTGAAGGAGTACGTGCACCCCGATGTTTATAGCAGCAATGTCCACAATAGCCAAACTGTGGAAAGAGCCAAGATGTCCATCGACAGATGAATGGATAAGGAGGATGTGGTATCTATATGCAATGGAATATTATGCAGCCATCAAAAGGAATGAGATCTTGCCATTTGCAGTGACGTGGATGAAACTGGAGGCTGTTATGCTAAGCAAAATAAGTCAATTAGAGAAAGACATGTATCATATGACCTCACTGATATGAGGAATTCTTAATCTCAGGAAACAAACAGAGTTGCTGGAGTGGGGGGTGGGGTGGGAGGGATGGGGCGATTGGGTGATAGAACACTGGGGAGGGTATGTGCTATGGTGAGCACTCTGAATTGTGCAAGACTGTTGAATCTCAGATCTGTACCTCTGAAACAAATAATGCAATATATGTTAAGAAAAAAAAAAAGAAGAAGATAGCAGGAGGGGAAGAATGAAGGGGGGGAAATCAGAGAGGGAGATGAACCATGACAGACGATGGACTCTGAAAAACAAACTGAGGGTCTTAGAGGGGAGGGGGGTGGGAGGATGGGTTAGCCTGGTGATGGGTATTAAAGAGGGCACGTTCTGCATGGAGCACCGGGTGTTATACACAAACAATGAATGATGGAACACTACATCAAAAATTAATGATGTAATGTATAGTGATAAACATAACAATAAAAACCCCCAAAGGCATAAGGTGGCAGAGTGAATAAAAAACAATACCCATCTATATACTATCTACAAGAGCCTCACCTCTGGCCTGAAGACACACACAGGCTGAGAGTGAGGGATGGAAACACATTTGCCATGCAAATAGAAGTGAAAAATAAAGCCAAGGTAGCAATACCTATATCAGACAAAATAGACTTTATTTTAAAAAATATTTTATTTAATTATTTGAGAGCAAGGGAGTGAGCATGGGGGGTGGTGAGTAGGACAGAGGGAGGGGAATAAGCAGACTCCCCACTGAGCAGAGAGCCCAACATGGGGCTCAATCTCAGGACCTGGGATCATGACCTGAGCCAAAGGCAGATGCCTAATGGACTGAGCCACCCAGGTATACCCAGACAAAATACACTTTAAACAAAGACTGTAACAAGAGACAAAGAAGGGCATTACCTAATGATAAAGATGTCAATCCAAAAAGAGGAGATAACAACTGTAAACATCTATGCACCCAATACTGGGGCACCTAAATACATGAAGTAAATATTAATGGACATAAAGAGAGAAACTGATGGTAATACAATAATATTAGGGGACTTTAGCACTTTCCTTACATCAATGGACAGATCATCCAGACAGAAAATCAACCAAGAAACAATGTCTCTGAGTGATACATTAGACTAGATAGACATAACAGATACATACAGAACATTCCATCCAAAAACCAAAAGACTACACATTCTTTTCACGTGCATATGGAACATTCTCCAGAATAGATTGTATATTAGGCCATAAAACAAGCCTCAATAAATTTAAGAAGATTGAAATCAGGGGCACCACAAAATCAGTTGGTTAAGCGTCTGCTTTCAGCTTAGGTCATAATCTCAGGGTCTTGGGATTGAGCCCCACATTAGGCTCTCTGCTCAGTGGGGAGCCTGCTTCTCCCTCTCCCTCTGCCTGCCACTCTGCCTACTTGTGCTCTGTGTCCAATAAATAAAATCTTAAAACAAAAGAAGACTGAAATCATGCCATGCATCTTTTCTGATCACAACAGTATGAAACTACAAACAAGTCACAGGAAAGAAACCGGAGAAAACACAAACCCACAGAGACTAAATAATATGATACTCAACAACCAAAGGGTGAATGAAGCAATCAAAGAAGAAAGGAAAAAATTCATGGAGAAAATTGAAAATGAAAACCCAACAGTCCATAATCTTTGGGATACAGTAAAGGCAGTTCAAAGAGGGAAGTATAAAGCAATACAGTCCTACCTCAAGGAACAAGAAAAAGCTCAAATAAACAATCTAACTTTACACCTAAAGGAACTAGAAAAAGAAAAACAAAGCCCAAGGTTCGTAGAAGAAAGGAAACAATAAAGATCAGAGCAGAAATAAATTACAGAGACTAAAAAAAAATAGAGAAAATCAATGAAACCAAGAGCTGGTTCTTTGAAAAGATAAACAAAATGGACAAACCTGTAGCCATAGTCATTAAAAGAGAGAGAGAGAGAGAAGCCAAATAAAGAAAATCAGAAATGAGTGAACTGACACCACAGAAATACAAAGGATTAGAAGAAAATACCAGGAAAAATTATATGCCAACAAACTGGACAACCTAGAAGAAATGGATAAATTCCTAGAAACATACAATCTTCCAAAACTGAACCAGGAAAGAATAGAAAATCTGAACAGACTGATTACAAGTAACAAAATTCAATCAGCAATCAAAAAACTGCCAAAAAAAAAAAAAAAAAGTCCAGGACCAGATGGATTCACAGGGGCAGTCTACCAGGTGCTTAAAGAAGAGTTAATATCTATTCTTAAATCATTCCAAAATATGGAAGAGGAAGGAAAGCTTCCAAATACATTCTATGAGGCCAGCATTACTCTGATACCAAAACCAGACAAAGACACCAAAGAAAAAGAGAACTACAGGCCAATATCCCTGATGAATATAGAGGCAAAAATCCTCAATAAAATATTAGCAAACTTCATACAATACATTAAAAAGATCATTCATCACAATCAAGTGGGATTTATTCCCTGCATGGAAGGATGGTTCAATATTCACCAATCAATGTCATATACCACATCAACAAAATGAAGAATAAAAATCACATGGCCATCTCAATAAATGCAGAAAAAGCATTTGACAAGATTCAATATCTATTCATGATAAAAACTCTCAATGAAGTGGGTTTAGAGTGAACATACCTCAACATAATGAAGGCCACATATGAAAAGTCCACAGGTAACATTATACTCAATGGTGAAAAACTGAGGACTTTCCATCTAAGGTCAGGAACAAGACAAGGAAGTCCACTGTTACCACTTTTATTCAACATAGCCCTGGAGTTCCTAACCACAGCAATCAGACAAGAAAAAGAAATAAGACATATCCATATTGGTAAAGAAATTAAACTGTCACTATTTGCAGATGACATGAAACTATTCATAGACAATCCTAAGAACTGCACCAAAAATAATTTAATTGGGCAATTCAGTGGCATTAATTAGATTTGTTGTATTGTACAATCATCACCACCATCCATTTCCAGACTTTTAACACCCCAGACAGAAACTCCGTACCCATTAAGCATTAAGTTCGTATTTCCCCTCCCTTTGTTCCTGGTGGCTTCTGTTCTCTGTTGCTCTGAATTTGTCTATCCCAGATATTTCATATAACTGGAATCATACAATATCTGCCCTTTTGTGGCTGGCTTATTTCACTGAGCATAATGGTTTTGAAGTTCTTCCACATCACAGTGTGTATTAGCGCTCCATTCCAAGAACAGCCCATGTTTGGACACACCACATTTTGTTTATCCATTCATTTATTGATAACATTTGGGTTGTTTCCATTTTTTGCACATTGTGACTAATGCTACTATGAACCTTGGTGTACAGCATGTGTTTGAGTCCTTGTTTTCAATTCTTTAAGGGTATATCCCTGGAAGTGCAACTGCTGGGTCTTATGATAGAATGGGTTGAATTGTATCCCCTGGAAAAGATAATGTTCAAATCTTAACCCCCGGTATCTCAAAATGGAATTTTACTTGGAAATAAGGTTTTTTTTTTTTACAGATATAGTGAAAATGAGGTCATTAGGATGGGTCATAATCTAACATGACTATGTCCTTATTAAAAAACCAGGGGGGTGGTAATTTGGTCATGGTGACATACATTCACAGAAGGAAGACTATGTGAGGACACAGGGACAATGCCATCCATAAGCCAAGGAATGTCCGAGGTCTCCAGAAGTCGGGAGAAGGCATGGAACGGATTCTTCCTCACAGCTCTCAGGAGGGACTAACCCTGCCAATACATTGATCTTGGACTTTTGGCTTCCAGAACCATGAGACAATAAGTGTCTATTGTCTAAGCCCTCCAGTCTGTGGTACTGTGTTATGACAGCCCTAAGATATGAATACATATAGTGATTCTGTGTTTAACTCTTGAGAAACTACCAAGCTGTTTTTCCTCAGAGCCTGTACAATCTTATATTCTCACCAGCAACATATGAGGGTTCTAATTTCTCCATATTGTCACCAACACGTTTTCCTTTTTAAAAAAATGTTAGTCATACCTAGTAGGTATGAAGTGGTATATCACTGTGGTCTTGATTTTCATTTCCCTAATGACTAATGGTGGCATCTTTTCACATGCTTATTTGCCATCTGTATTTTTCATTTTTAAATCCCCTGACTGGCTCTTTGCTGGCCTTCAGGTTGTAGCTTCAATCTCTACTCCTCAGGTGGTCTCTGCAGACCTCTCTTGCAGGGACCTTCCTGTCCTTCTCCCTCACTACTCCATGCTCATTTTCTTCATAGCATTGGTCAGTTTGTGATTATGAATTCATTTGCTTGTATGCTTTTGTCTGCTTTCCCTAGCCTGTAAGCATTTCCCTTTTATTTAGGGAAAAAACCAGAATTGACATGTTGCATGGTGCGTGACAAAAGCTGGCTACCAAACATCGCTGTTGAATGAATTATCCATTAAAGTAAGACAGGCGCCGTTGTGTGACTGTAAAATGGCAGCCGGGCAAGGGTGAAACTTGGCTGAAGACCCACATTCTGTGAAGAGTGAGCTCCACAAGCTGGAAAACATCAAACACGCGAGGAGCCTGCCTCTCACACTGCTCTAGAGCCCGAGAGTTCATTGGAGTCATTGCAAATCATTGTTAAACACTAGTCATTTCTCTCTAAGAGCAATTATAAAAATGGCTTCTTTATAGTAGCCTCTCACTCATCCACCCACCACCATCCACCTACCCACATCCCATCCAACATCCATCCATCTGTGCACCATCTACTACCCTATAACCACCGCCTACCCACCTATTCCTCCTCCTCTCATCTTCCACTCACTCACCACCAACCACCCTTCACCCACCACGCACCCCTCCATCCTACTTATGCATCCATCCTTGCTGCTTGGGCACGGTCTTACAGCCCCTATTACCCTGTCCAGTTTGCCCAGCACAGTTTGCAGGAGAAGCCAAATAAAGAAAATCAGAAATGAGTGATTCCCACTATCACCTGTCCAGTGTGCCCAGCACAGTTCCCATTTGAGGCATCCTAAGGGAAGGTTACATGCATCCCAAACAGTGAGGTTTCTGAGGCTCCCTTCTAGACCTCACTGATTTGGGGATGCAGGAAGACCTAGGCCCAGCTGAAGGGTTGGTTTTTCCAAAGATCAGCCTGTGGATCGGTCTGGACCCAGTGATTCTGTGCTTGCGAATCTTTCACCCATGGAGAGAGATGTAGGGTGTCTTAAAGGGCCCCTGGGGTTCCTTGTACTGCATCCTCTTCTGTTTTTTTCTCCTTGCCCCCCAGGGATGGAATGTGGACTTCAGAGCTGCTGTTGGAACCTCATGTACAGAGGAAACTGAAGCCCTAGCATCTTAATGTTCATCTGAGCCAGGGGCTACTGTTCCCAGCGTCCAGCCCGAGACTCGGAACGCTGCCAAGCAGACAGGACATAACTCTGCTGCCTGTGGGCTTTCTGCTGTCCTTCCACCACACTCAAACTAGAGGAGTACCATGCATACATGCCCTGCAGTTGGGAGCAAACAGGGCTATTGTCTTTGTGTCTTCAACACAAGGATGGCGACATCTGTTGAACAAATCACATTGATGCCATCTGTGGTTTTGACTTGTGCTGGCTTATGGTATCCCTGGGTAGCCCCTTTTGGAAGTGTCCACATCAAATGGGAGCCAAAGCCCTGGTTCAGGAGAGAGCGATTTCCAAGAATTAGCCAGGTGGTTTAAGGGCCTGACAAGTCCCAGTAATAGAGAGTGAAATATAACCGTGGGCTCTCCCCATCTACAGCTCTCAGCGTAT
The DNA here is from genome assembly GCF_029215605.1 of Mirounga angustirostris. Taxonomy (NCBI): domain Eukaryota; kingdom Metazoa; phylum Chordata; class Mammalia; order Carnivora; family Phocidae; genus Mirounga; species Mirounga angustirostris. The sequence continues at coordinate 9,504,796 of NW_026991709.1, read as the reverse complement.
CACTAACACCTTCTAGGCTGTCCTGCTGAGACCGCGTCTGCATCAAAGCATGCTGCAAAAGGTTATTCCTCTTGCCAGACAAACTTGAGCTGTTTCCCAAACTCAAAATCACACCTCAGAAGAGATTGCTTTATCAATTCCCTGGCAAGTACATTTCCCACTCTGCTGCCAACATGTCCCCTATATTATGCTATGGATTTGGCCTTTTGCAGATTTATTTCATCCATTTAGAAAAAAAAAAATGCACCTTGGAGATAATAAGTAGGTTAAAGAGAGGAAATGACCGTGGAAATGCAAAAAACCAAAAGGCAGCGATCGGCATGTTAAAAGTCAATAAAATGCCATTTGAAAGGTTCTTTTTCATACTCCCCTGTAACAAGTCCAAGGGATTAACAGAGACCCCCATCTCCCCCCGGCAATGCTAATGCTCAGCGGAAAGAGTGTTTTTGCAAGTGGGCTCCATTTGCAATGACATTCTGAAACATGAAACATTGCAGCTGATTTCACCAGTCACCTGGACTTGCATATTTATGAGCTTCAGAACCAGGTTTCTCCTGCATATGTCTGTTATTGGCTCCCCATTTTTCAGCCTGAGGATCAGAGGTGGTGTCAACTGTTGGACAGTTGGGACAGCTCTTAGATTTATGAATTTTCTTTTTTCCTTTTAAAAATCACTCTGCAGCAGACCAGCATTCAGGAAGATGAAGGAAACAGGAGAGGATCCCATGGTTTGCTGAGCTTTGGGGACATCTATAAGTCTGTTTGCAGCTAATTTACAATTTAGGAGGAGCCAGAAGCCAGACCTGGAATGCAATAATATGATGACAGCTAATATTGGTCTTCTGGACAAATGACAACTGATCAAGTAAACTTTTCAAAATGTGGGTTTAAAAAGGCACCTCACTATATATATCAAAGTGAATAGCAGATAGTTGGAAGGAAGATTTAAACATAAAAATCAGCCACTTTATGTATGCTGTCTCATGGTGACAAGGTGGCTGCACACCTTCAGCAACACATCTGTGTTTGAGGCATTAATAAAAGGCTGCTAAAATGACTTCCGGGAAGCCTTAGAAACTTCAACATATATTTAAAGATCTCATTTATTTGACAGAGAGAGACACAGCAAGAGAGGGAACACAAGCAGGGGGAGAGGGAGAAGCAGGCTTCCCACGGAGCAGGGAGCCCGATGTGGGGCTCGATCCCAGGACCCTGGGATCATGACCTGAGCTGAAGGCAGAAGCTTAACAACTGAGCCACCCAGGAGCCCCTCCACTTATATTTGATTGGTCCAAATCTAGATGTGAGGGATGCTAGGAAATAGAAATATCTTTATCTGGGTACATTGCTACTCCCAAACAAAACTGGAGTTCTCTGTTAGAAAGAACAAATAGAAAGGATAACAGGTCCACAACTAGTAACACCTTCCCAGGGTCTTACTAATTGTTTAAGAAGATGGAAACAAGAATGACACTTAGGTTCTAGGACTGTGGGACTGAGAAGCTGAGGACATCATTTATGGGGAAGAGGGAAACATGGGGTTGGGGAGAAATCAACACTTTTCTTTTCACCATGTTGTTTGAGACACATAGGAGACTTCTGAGTAGAGAAATTGAGGAGGCAGTCGAATGTCATACCTGGAGCTCCATGGAGTTACAGATTTAAGAGAGAGCAGCATATGAATGAAATTTTCAAATCATGGATGAAATCACATGGCAAGGAAGAGAAGAAAGTCAAGGAAAGATCTGGGTCTGGGAGGGAAGAAGAGCAGAGAGACTCCACTAGAGCAAGCAGTGAGTGGGAGGGGACAAGGTGACCTAGTGTCTGCAGGCCCAAGAAAAAGGGCTCCGGGAGGAGTGATCCAGCATGGGACACGGCTGCTGAGACAGTAAGAGGAAGAGAGAAAACTGACCAACGGTTTTGGCAAAGTAGAAGCCACGTGGGACCCTAAGAAAAAAAATTTTTTTTTTTTTAAGATTTTATTTATTTGACAGAGAGAGAGACAGCGAGAGAGGGAACACAAGCAGAGGGAACACAAGCAGGAGTGAGAGAGGGAGAAGCAGGCTTCCCACTGAGCAGGGAGCCCGATGCGGGGCTCGATCCCAGGACGCTGGGATCATGACCTGATGATCCGAAGGCAGATGCCCAACGACTGAGCCACCCAGGCGCCCCAAGAAAAACTTTTAATAGCTGCCTGGTAGATTTCGTATGCTTTACTCAACCATTCCACTAAACATGCACACTTGAGTCATTCTTTTTTTCCTTTTCTGTTTTGCTAATGAAAACAATGCTACAGTGAATATCTTGTGCTATGTTCTTACTCACATGTGACAGTATTTCTTTTGGATAAGGCCTAGAAACTATCGAGCCAAAAGGCATGCATATGTTAAATCAGTCCATATTGTCAAATGTCTGCTAAATGGTCATACCGAGTTAAACTCCCACCAATCGTGTATGTGCCAGTTTAACACAAAGTTAAATCTTTGGTAAGCTGGTAGTTGAAAAATACCTTGTTTTCATTTGAATTTCATTAATTTCTTTTTTATTAGTCATTTGTATTCATATCTTTCCCACTTTTCACTTTTTTCTTGTTGATTTATCAGAGCTCCTTTACATATGTAATTTTTTTCTAGTTTGTGGTTTTCCTGGATTTTTTAAGTGTTTTTTTCTTAACTATATAATAAATATAGAATTCAAAGTTGGCTAAGTTTTTTTCCCCCTTTCTGCTTAGAAAGGCCTTTGTCACCCCAAGATTATAAAAAGATTCACTCCTTTCCCTCTAGGTTTTATCTTTTTTTTTTTTTTTTTTTTTTAAGAGTGCAACTTTGATCTATGAGATTTATTTTGGTATCAGAAGTGAGGGTGAAAGCCCTGCTTTATTTTCCAAATGGTTGCCCAGCTGCTTCAGTATCATTGCTTAAGTAATGTCTTTCCCCAATTAATGTGAAATCACTTTTATTACTTAATACATTTCCATATATTGATCTGTTTTCTCTTGCCTCATGAACCCATCTGTGAATCTGTCTACTGCTGGGCTAGTACCATACTGTTTTAATTGCTGGAGCATTATATATTAGGATGTGTTTCTGTTGCCAGTGATGGATTTTCCATCTTAAACTGGTTTACATGACAGGGAAATATGTTGATTCAAGTAACTGAAAAAGACAAGGAAGTGTTAAAGTTTCCAAGATGCTTTCTTTTTCCATCACTGGACTTTGTTCTCAGTCTGGCCAGTGACACCAGGCTCATGACTTCTCAGGTTCAAGTCCACCATGCCCCTCTCTAACTGCAGGGTATGCCATGTTGCCCCCTGTTGGCATTGCGGGGTCATGTGCCTATCCCTGGGAAGGTAGGAGTCCATGCAGGCATGGAATCAATTTCACTCAAAGGACTAAGGGGGAACGTGGTTGCATAAAGGTAAAGTGGGCAGTGTTAACAGAAGAGAAGGATAAAAGTGAGTGGATGTTGGGTGGCAAGAGGTGTCTCCTGTATGTTAAGATACTTCTAATACCTTGTATGCCATGAACCCCCTTGTTTCTCTTCAGAAATTCCCTGACTATTCTCACATGTTAATTCTTACAGGTGAATTAAAAAACACGTTTTTTTCAAATTCAAAAAAAAAATATAGACCTCTTATTAGATTGAATTTATAGATGATCTCAGGAAAAAGGACATCCTTGTCATATTGAGTCATCCCACCCCCCAAAATATGAGGTAATTCTGTTTACTCAATTTTTCATTAATTTCTCTCAGGAGAGCTAAAAAATTTTCATATGGGTCCTGTATATTTCTCAAGTTTACTCCTTGAGATTTTAATAGTCTATTTTTTCCCAGAAATTTTAGGTTAGCAGAAAAATTGTGCAGAAAATAGAGTCCTGGTATACCCCCCCTCAGCCCTTCCCCGCTGCCCAGTGCCTAGATCTCCCTATCATCAACATCTTGCATTAGTGAGGTACATTTGTTACAACTGATGAACAATATTGATACATTATTATTAACTAAAGTCTATAGTTTACATTAGGGTTCACTCTCTGTGGTACATTCTTTGTATCATACACAGTGGTTTCACTTCCCTAAAAGTCCCCTGTACTCCATCAATTCATCCCTCCTCCCCTCGGCACTAGCCCCTGGCAACCACTGATGGTTTTCCTGTTTCTTTGGTTTTGCCTTTTCCAGAATGTCATATACTTGTAATTATATAGTATATAGAGTTTGCAGACTGGCTTCTTTGACTTAGCAATATGCATTTAAGATTTCTCCATGTCTTTTTGTGGATTGATAGCTCATTTCTTTTTATCATTGATAATAGTCCATTGTATGCTCATATGACAGTTTATCCATTCCTTGGGATTTTTAAATGTTTTTATGATGGTATTAGAAATGAAACTTTTCAATAATGACTTATAAGTTTTTGTGCCAGTTATTTACAATTGTCTCTTAACTCCAGAGCTTTGTGGTGATGGGGCTGGGACTCCGGAAACTCTTTTTTGGATATATTTATATATTATAGGATTGCCATTGTAGTGATAATTATGTAATCTGTCACATTACATAAATATTCTTTCTTTTTAGTAAGTAGAATAATTAAGTTCTAGTCCCTTAGCAACTTAGATGCTTATACAATATTGTTGTCTACATTTACCATACTGTGCATTATATCTCTAGGGCTTATTTACTTCTTGTAACTTTGTATTTTTTTTAAAAAAAAATTTTATTTATTTTTGTGAGAGACAGAGAGAGAGAGAGAGAGAGCACACTTGAGCAGAGGGGAGGGGCAGAGTGAGAAGCAGACTCCCCACTGAGCAGGGAGCCCGATGTGGGACTTGATCCCAAGACTCTGCGATCATGATCTGAGCTGAAGGCAGACACTTAACCAACTGAGCCACCCAGGTGCCCTGTAACTTTGTACCTTTAAACAATATCTGTCCTGTCCCCTCCCTACTCCCACCCTGGTAACCACCATTTTATTGTGTTTTTATAAGTGTGGTTTTTAGAAATTCCACATATAAGTGATACCACACAGTACTTATCTTTTTTCTGTCTGGCTTAGCTCACTTAGCATAATGTGTTCAAGATCCATCCATATTGTTGCAAATGGTAGGATGTCCTTTCTCATGGCTGAATAATATTCTATTGTATATATGTACCACATTTTAAAAATCCATTCATCCATTGATAAACACTTAGATTGTTTCTGTATCTTAGCTATTGTAAATAATGCTACAATGAACACGCTGGTGCATAGGTCTTTGAGTTAGTGTTTTCATTTTCTTTGAATACCCAGAAGTAGAACTGCTAGATCATATGATAGTTCTATTTTTAATTTTTTGAGGAATTTCCATACTGTTTTCCACAGTGGTTGCACCAATTTACATTTCTACCAACAGAGCACAAGTGTTCTCTTTTCTGCACATCCTTACCTGCACTTGTTATTTCTTGTCTTTTTGATGGGAGGTAATCTCTCACTGTGGTTTTGATTTGCATTTCCTTGATTAATGATGCAGAGCATCTTTCCATGTACCTTTTGGCCATTTGGGTGTCTTTTTGGAAAAAAATGTCTATTTTGTTCTTTTGCCCATTTTTAAAGTGAATTGTTATTGAGTTGTAGGAGTTCTTCATAGATTTTGGATATCAATCCCTTATTTAATATATGGTTTGTAAAAATTCTCCCATTCTGTAGGTTGCCTTTTCATTTTGTTTCTTTTGCTGTGCAGAAGTTTTTAAGTTTGATGTATGCCATTTGTTGATTTTTGTTTGTTCAGTTCCAAAAAAATCATTGCCAAGACCAATGCCAAGGAACTCCTTCCCTTCATTTTCATTTAAGAGTTTTATAATATCAGATCCTATGTTTCAGTCTTTGATCCCTTTCAATTTAATTGTTGTGAGTGGTGTAAGATATGGGTTCAATTTTATTGCTCTGCATGTGTTCATCCAGTTTTCCCAACACCATTTGTTGAAGAGACTATCCTCTCCCTATTGGGTGCTCTTGGCTCCTTTGTCAAATATTAATGGACTAGATAAGTAGGGGTTTAATGGGCTCTCTGGGTTCCATTCTGTTCTATTGGTCTATGTGTCTGTTTTTGTGCCAGTACCACACTTTCTTCACCGTAGCTTTGTAGTATAGTTTGAAATCAGGAAGTGTGAAACCTCTGGCCTTATTCTTTTTCCTGAAGATGGATTTGGCCATTTGGGGTGTTTTGTGGTTCCATACAAATTTAGGATTGTTTTTCCTATTTGTGAAGATTGCCATTGGTATTTTGATGGGGATTGCATTGACAGGGCTTTGGGTAATATGGACATTTTAACAATATTAACTCTTCTGATCCATGATGAGAGGTCCTTCCATTTGTTTGTGTTTATTTTGGCCAAGTCTTGTAGTTTTTGTAACATGGATTTTTCACTTCCTTGTTTAAATTTATTATTTTGGGGGCGCCTGGGTGGCTCAGTCATTAAGCGTCTGCCTTCGGCTCAGGTCATGATCCCGGGGTCCTGGGATCGAGCGCCGCATTGGGCTCCCTGCTCCGCGGGAAGCCTGCTTCTCCCTCTCCCACTTCCTCTGCTTGTGTTCCCTCTCTCGCTGTGTCTCTCTCTGTCAAATAAAATCTTTTGAAAAATTTATTATTTTGTTTCTGATGCTATTGTGATTTCTTTTTCAGATTCACCCTAAGTGTATAGAAATGCTACTGATTTCTGTATGTTGATTTTGTATCCTGCAACTTTACTGAAATCATAGATCAGTTCCAACAGTTTTTTTGTTGAGTCTTTGAGATTTTATATATACAGAACCATATAACCTGCAAATATAGTGAGTTTTACTTCTTCCTTCTTGATTTGGATGCCTTTAATTTCTTTGCCTTGCCAAATCATTCTAGCTCGGACTTCTAGTGCTATATTGAATAGCAGTGGTAAGAGACCCATAGTGAGCAAAGACATTGATTCAGTAATCAAAACCCTCGCAACACAGCAAACCCCAGGAACCCCAGGACTAGATGGCTTCACTGGCTAATTCTACTAAACATCCAAAGAAGAATTAGTGTCAATCCTTCTCAAACTCTTCCAAAAAATTAAAGAGGAAATACTTCCAAACTCATTCTATGAGGCCAGAATTATCAAAGCCAGATAAGGACACCACAAGAAAACTCTATAGACCAATATTCCTGATGAATATAGGTGTAAAAATGCTCAACAAAACATTAGCAAACTGAATTCAAGAACACATAAAAGGATTATACACCATTGACCAATAGGCCATAAGGATGTTTCAACAGATACAAATCAATAAATGTAATACATCACATTAATAAAATGCAAGATAAAAATCACATGGTCATCTGAATAGATTCAGGAAAAGTGTTTGACAAAATACAACATCTTTTCATTATAAAAATCCTCAGCAGATTGCATAAAGAGCATAACTTAACATAATATAGACCATATAGGACAAAACGACAACTAATATACTCAATGGAGAAAGATGGAAAGCTTTTCCTCAAGATCAGGAACAAGACAAGGATGCTCACTCTTACATCTCTGCTTTGAAAGCTGTGTATTAGTTCCTGTTAGCAGTGGCACAGAGGGAGACTGAGCCTGGAGGAGGGCACACTTGTACCTTCCTTGGCTTGCTCTCCTGGTGGCTTGCCTTGCAGGGCCCTCAGGCTTGCCGAGTGCTTGGTGCCAGGCTGCACTGCCTGAACCAGCCTCCACAGGCCCCTCGGAGGGGCTAGAATACTGGCTCCAGCCCCAGGGGTCTGAGCCCAGCTCTGCAGACCTGTCCTCTGAGCTTCCAGACCTACAGGGGACAGTAGCTTCCTGCAATTACTTTCTCTGTGTTAACCCAGTGTCCCCCTATTGATTTCCTGCAGCTGCTGTAACAAATCAGCACAAACATAATGGCTTAAAAAACACAAAGACATTATCTTACAGTTCTGGAGGTTAGAAGTTCAGTGCTGGTCTCCCTGGGCTAAAATCAAGGTGTTGGTAGAGTGGGTTCCTTCTGGAGACTCTGGGGAGAATCCATCTCCTTGCCTTTTCCAGCTTCAAGGGGCCACCGGCATTCTTGAGCTCATGGTCCCTCGTTCCTCTTCAAAGCAGCAGTAACACCGGACCGAGTCGTTCTTATGCTGCTGTCTCGCTGGTTCTCCCCTCCTGCCTCCTCCCCCACTTATAAAGACGCTTGTGATTACATTGGGCCCACCTGGGTACTCCAAGCTACTCTCCCTATCTTAGGGTCAGCTGATGAACAACCCTAACGCCATCCGCAGCCTCCATTCCCCCTTGCCAGGGAACCCGACATGTGTACAGGTTCTGGGGAATAGGGGGTGGACATCGTGGGGGATTTCCTTTTCCTACCACAGTTCCCTGTTGTCCAATGCCCGTTTAGCCAATTCCTTATATTAACTACTCTCTCCTATAATAATGGTGCAGTTTCTGTGTTCCTAACTGGATCCTGCCTGATCTTTTTTTTTTTTAAGTTTTTATTTATTTGACAGAGAGAGACACAGCGAGAGAGGGAACACAAGCAGGGGGAGTGGGAGAGGGAGAAGCAGGCTTCCCACGGATCAGGGAGCCCAATGCAGGGCTCGATCCCAGGACCCTGGAATCATGACCTGAGCCGAAGGCAGACGCTTAACGACTGAGCCACCCAGGTGCCCTGGATCCTGCCTGATCTTAATACTTAATGGTTATTGCTTGTTACATAAAAGCTTTTTATCTATCTATCCATCTGTGTATCATCTACCTATCTTCTCTCTACCTACATACCTATCATCTATCTATTCTTTAAACAGCCATCTTTTAAAAAAAAGATTTTATTTATTTATTTGAGAGAGACAGAGAGAGAGAGAGAGAGAGAGAATGAGAAAGCACTAGCCAGGGGAGGGGCAAGGGGGAGAGGGAGAAGCAGACTTCCCTTGAGAAGGGAGCCTGATGTGGGGCTCGATCCCAGGACCCTGGGATTATGGCCTGAGCTGAAGGCAGACTCTTAACGACTGAGCCACCCAGGTATCCCAGCCATTTTTTTTGTAATTGAAGTACAGTTGACACCCAATATTACATTAGTTTCAGGTGTATACCGTGGTGATTCAACACTACTTTGCTGTGCTCACCACAGTGTAACACACATTATTACAACACCATTGGCCATATTCCCTATGCTGTGCCTTTTATCTCCATGACGAATTCATTCCACAACTGGAAGCCTGTATCTCCTGCCCCCCTTCACCCATTTTGCCCATCCCCCACACCCCTTGCCTCTGGCAACCCCCAGTTTATTTCTGTATTTGTGGGTCTTTTTCTGCTTTTTTTTTTTTTTTTTTAGATTTTATTTATTTATTTGAGACAGAGAGAATGAGAGAGACAGAGAGCACATGAGAGGGGGGAGGGTCAGAGGGAGAAGCAGACTCCCTGCTGAGCAGGGAGCCCGATGCGGGACTCGATCCAGGGACTCCAGGATCATGACCTGAGCCGAAGGCAGTCGCTTAACCAACTGAGCCACCCAGGCGCCCTTTTTCTGCTTTTTTTCTAACAAGCCATCTTATTGAACTATATTTTCCAGGCATTCAACCATATTATTAGAAATAAATGTAACTTTCTCTCCATTTTTTCTTATGGATTATCTTGCTCAATAATGTTCAATAACAGAGGTGGGTGCCCTTGTTTTATACCTAAAATGTGTGTACCTGCTCACACATGTACATAAATCATCATTTTAAAGAAATATTGCCTTTTCCAGCTTCACGGGGCCACCTGCATTCTTCAGCTCATGGCTCCTTGTTCCTCTTCAAAGCAGCAGCGTTAAAAAAAAAAAGTGTTTTATTTTTTTTAATACTTTTCAAATTTTTAAAACATCTTACAAACACTTAAAACAGTTAAAAATACATTAAAATACTATTTTTCAGATTTTTAAAACCTTTTAAAAATATTATTTTTCGAATTTTTAAAACATTTTTATTTTTTAACCTTAAATTTATTAGGTTTTGACTAATCCATTCCCACTGCTCAAAATTCAAAGGACACAAAAGCTATAGTAAGAAGGTATAACAAACCATCTTCCCACCCTTGTCTCTTTCCACAGAAGCAACTGAAGTTATCAATTTCTTGTGTGTCTTTCCAAAGATATTTCATGCAAATATAAACAAAGGAACTTTTTTCTGACTCTGTTTCCTTCCGCTTCCAATTGGAAAAGGCAGTGGAAGCTTATCAAATGTTAAGGGCTCTTTTTGTGATGGTCATATTTTTTTCCTTCCTTGACTTACTGAGACCTCTGAGATCTATTCTGAATGAACTCAATGTATTTTTTTCATTTTTGATCTATTTTGAATGAACTGATCTAATTCATGGTGTATATTTATGTGATCGATTTGCTAGTATTTTTTTAAATTTTGTTTTTTAAGATTTTATGTATTTGACAGAGACAGCACAAGCAGGTGGAGTGGCAAGCAGAGGGAGAGGGAGAGGAAGATGCAGGCCTCCCGCTGAGCAGGGAGCCCGATGTGGGGCTCGATCCCAAGACCCTGGAATCATGACCTGAGCCGAAGGCAGACGCTTAACGACTGAGCCACCTAGGCGCCCCATGTTTGCTAGTATTTTATTATGCATTTATATCAATATTTATAACTGAGATATTGAGATAGATCTACTGTTTGGTGTGTGTATGTGATATTTTTAACTGGCTTTGTTATCAGTGTTTCTGTTAGTTTAGGGTCCAGCCAGCAAAACAGAAGCCACGCTAGGTTGTCAGAGGGATTCAGTGCAGGGCACGACTTGGTTGCCCCTGGCCCCACTGAAGAGGTGCAGTGAGCTTACAACAGGTGTGCCAAGAGAACCCAGATGTCAGAACCAGCTGCGCCTACTGAGGCTCGTCTGCCCCAGGACCTCCGGTGGGAATCTGAATGGCCAAGGGGCCCTAGTCCTCGTATCCGGAGGATCACGGAGGGTAGTTTAGACCAGAGACACTATGTAGGTAAATAACGAGCACCTGAAAGAATCAGGAGGCTTTCCTTGTTTCTCCGTGCCCTTGAATCGTTTCAATAGCTTTGAAAGCATGTATTCTTTCAAAGTTTGAAAAAAATTGCCATCCTTTCTGAGTATGAGCCTTTTGTGGGGGGAATAGTTCCCTGACAGCTTTTTACAATTTTTACCCAAATTACTGAGGTAGCTTTTCCATCTTTTCCTCAGTCCAGTATTATTGAGATATATCTCCCCGGAAGATAATCAACTGGCATAGAGTTACCCAAAATATTGTTTACAATTACTTCCCTACTTAATCTTGATTTTATGTATTTGTGCTCTCCCATCCCTGCCTTTTTTAAAAAAAGTAATCAAGTTACTTTGTGGTCTTTCTACTTTGTTTTTCAAAAAAGCCCCTAAATCTTGAATTTATGATCAGTTCTTTTGGCTTTTTTCCACTTATGTTTTCTTTTTGTATTAATTTTTCTAGTTTTTTTTTCCTCCCAGAATGCTTGATTAATTTGTGTGTGACGTGTTTAAGGATATGATTATTACTTTGCCTTCAGTTTTGACCTTTTCCTATGGGGTTTGATATATAATATCCTCATTATTGTAATTTCCTAGATATGCTGCAGTTCTAGTTTGATTTCCTCTTTGAAACAAGGAAAAACAGACTTAAAAAAACATTTCTGATAGCCTGGGTATTAATATTTTTTATTCAACTTTATTATTTTTGGTTTTATTGGCTTGAGAATGTGGTTTCTGTTTCACTTCTTGGAATTTGTTGAGGTTTCTTTGTAATCTAATATATTGTAAAACTGTGTAAGTCTTCTGTTGTTTTTTTTAAGGTTTTATTTATTTATTTGAGAGAGAGACTCTGCACTGAGTGTGGAGCCGGACACAGGGCTTGACTCACGACCCTGAGATCATGACCTGAGCAGAAATCAAGAGTTAGACACTCAACCAGCTGAGCCACCCAGGCGCCCCTGTCTTCTGGTTTTTTTTTTTGTTTTTTTTTGAAAAGACAGTATACTGTATTTTCTCTTTCTTTTCAGGACACAGAGTAGATATGTATGTACAAGATCAACCTGGTTCATCTTATTACCAGTGCCATCTGTATCTGTTTGTTTGTTTTACTTGATAGGGACTGAAGGAAGTGAATTAAAATATCTTAATATTCATGTGTTTCTGCCATTTTTTGCCAGTTCATGAGAGATATCTTTTCATTGTGGATTATAAAATCCATCATGATGAAGTGACCTCTATGGGTCACTTAATGAGTTTTCCTTGAATTCAAATTTCTCTGATATTAATATTATACACCTTCCCCTGCTTCCTTTTTTTAATTTTAATTTTTAAAAGATTTTATTTTTATTTATTTGACAGAGAGAGAGACAGCCAGAGAGGGAACACAAGCAGGGGGAGTGGGAGAGGGAGAAGCAGGCTTCCTGCCGCGTGGGGAGCCCGATGTAGGGCTCGATCCCAGAACCCTGGGATCATGACCTGAGGCGAAGTCAGATGCTTAATAACTGAGCCACCCAGGCGCTCCCCCCACTCCCCGCTTCCTTTTATTTGCCATCATTTTACCCATTATTTATTCATCAGTTTCCCTATCCTTTTTCTTGTAATTTACTTTCAGCTTTTCTGAGTCACTTTGTTTTACTATATTAGCATATAGTTAGATTTTATTTTTTTAACCCAGTATGAGATTTTTTACCCTTTATTAAGTCCACCTGATTATATTATAATTGATTACATTTATCTGAAAGCATTTTTTTTTTTGAGAGAGACAGAGATTGTGTGGGTGGAGAAGTGTGCACATGGGTGGGGATGGGGCAGAGGGAGAAGGAGAGAAAGAATCTTTTTTTTTTTAAGATTTTTTATTTATTTGAGAGAGAGAGAATGAGAGACAGAGAGCATGAGAGGGAGGAGGGTCAGAGGGAGAAGCAGACTCCCTGCCGAGCAGGGAGCCCAATGCGGGACTCGATCCCGGGACTCCAGGATCATGACCTGAGCCAAAGGCAGTCGCTTAACCAACTGAGCTACCCAGGCGCCCTGGAGAGAAAGAATCTTAAGCAGGCTCCCCGCCCAGTGTGGAACCCAGTGTGGGGCTCAATCTAACAACCCTGAGATCGTGACCTAAGCCGAAATCAAGAGTCCGATGCTTAACGGACTGAGCCACCCAGGTGTCCCTGAAAGCATTTTCTTTTTGGATGTGTATAGTTTTAATATTTCCTTGCTGTTTTTACCCTTTTGCCGACTTTTTTTCTCCTTTGAATTTAGAAAGCATATAGTCTGTTTGGGTTCTAGTATTTACCTTTATAACTTTAAATAGTGTGCTTAAGGCTATGTTTTTCACACTGTCAACTTCAGGAATACAACCATCTCTTTTTATTTTGTCATATAAAAAAGATGAGAAAATTAGGACAGTAGTCCCCCCTTATTTCCGAGGAATGGATTCCAAGACTGCCAGTGGATGCCTAAAACTATAGATAACACTGAACCATATATATACTGTTTTTTTTTCCCTATACATACCTACAATAAAGTTTAATTTATAAATTAGGCACAGTAAGAGATTAACAACAATATCTAATAATAAAATAGAATAATTATAACAGGGGCACCTGGATAGCTCAGTTGGTTAAGCGTCTGCCTTTGGCTCAGGTCGTGATCCCAGGGTCCTGGGATTGAGTCCTGCATCAGGCTCCCTCCTCCGTGGGGAGCCTGCTTCTCCCTCTCCCTCTGCTTCCCTCTCTTTCTGTCTCTCATGAATAAATAAATAAAATCTTTTAAAAAAAGAATAATTATAACAATATACTGTAATAAAAGTTATGTGAATGTGGTCTCTCAAAATATTGCACTGTACTCACCCTTTTTAAAAATTCTTTATTTAAAATCAATTAATTAACATACAGTGTATTATTAGTTTCAGGAGTAGAGTTTAGTGAATCATCAGTTGCATATAACACCCAGTGCTCATTACATCTAGTGCCCTCCTTAATGCCCATCCCCCAGTTACCCCATCCCCCCACCCACCTCCCCTCCAGCAACCCTCAGTTTGTTCCCTAGAGTTAAGAGTCTCTTATGGTTTGCCTCCCTCTCTGTTTTCATTTTATTTTATTTTTCCTTCCCTTCCCTTCCCTTATGTTCACCTGTTTTATTTCTTAAGTTCCACCTATGAGTGAAATCATATAGTATTTGTCTTTCTCTGATTGACTTATCTCACTTAGCATAATACGCCCCTGTTCCATCCACGGTGATGTAAATGGTAAGATTTCATCCTTTTTGATGGCTGAGTAATATTCTGTTGTATATATGAACCACATCTTTATCCATTCATCTGTCGATGGACATCTGGGCTCTTTCCATAGTTTGGCTATTGTGGACATTGCTGCTATAAACAGTGGGGTGCAGGTGCCCCTTCGGATCCCTACATTTGTATCTTTGGGGTAAATACCCAGTAGTGCAGTTGCTGGGTACTCACCCTTCCTCTTGTGATGGTATGAGATGAAATGAGGTGAGTGACACGGGCATGTGACCTAGCCCTAGGCTGCTGTTAATCTGATGATATGTCGGAAGGAGGAGCATTTGGATTGTTTTCACCTTTTGTGTATTGTGAATATGCTGCTATAAACATTCAGGTACAAGCATTTGTTTGAATATCTGTTTTTAGTCGTTCTGGGTATATACTTAGAAGTGGAGTTTCTGGGCCACCATTACATTTTAATTAGGATCCTCTACGCTTCAACAATGAATCATGGAGCACTACATCAAAAACTAATGATATGTAATGATATGTAATGTATGGTGGTTAACATAACAATAAAAAATTAAAAAAAAAAAGGATTCTCTACGCTTCAAGATGTGCTGGTGAAGTCATTTCCTGGGACTTTCTCTAGGACCCCCATCCATCCTTCTGCACTCTCTCAATTCTTCAGTCTCACCTACTGGAAATGCTCCCACATCTGGACTCCGAGCTGCATGTTGTTAGAGTTTCTTAATCCTGTAAGACCTGGGGCCTTACACACTGCTCTGGATTTGCAGTTTGGTATTTCAGGAGTGGAAAAAGGAGGTGCCAAGTGGAATAAGTGCATAATCGAGGAGGGTTGCTCTGCCATTGTGGCCTGGCCTACGTAGAAGGACAAGAACAGCCGAAGGAAGCTGTATTCTCTGGCTCCACTGGAGCCTCAGCTGCCACAGAGTGTGAGTTACTTCTGGGAGACCAGTGACCCAGAACAGCACCACAAGGAAGGGAGGATCAGTGGTAACACCTATGGTTCTGGGGCTTGAGCAGAGGGGTCTGACCAGAGTGTCCACTCCTCACAGTGCATCACCCTGCCTGAGCAGCAGGATGGAGTCTAGATGCATGGGACAGGCTGAGGACCCAACCGCTGCTCCCGGGGCTCCCAGATTTTCCTCCCCATGCTGCTGCCCTCACCCCTGTGCTCCAACCTCCCCTACTCCAGACTTTATGCTCCAGCAAACCAGGCTAACTTTGGAGTGAATTTAACCCAAACTCCAAAGACACCTTCTGGGCTGAGGCCACTGCAAAGAATGTTCTTTAGTTGTGTAGGCTGCCAGGTGGTGCAGGACTCAAGTCAATCTTGGTCTTCCAGTTTTCCCTTTTTGTGCCCTTTGCCCTCCATCATCAGGCTCTTGGACTTGCTGAGATAGGAGTCACACTGTTGTGAGAATCAAAGCTGCTTCGCTAGCATTCCAAGGAGGAACTCATGCTTCTTGACTTCTCTGCTTCAAAGAGAACTCCAATTAAATCACAGACCTATTTTTAACCCAGGGCTATGCCAGGTTTTTCACATACAACAGTGATTGACATGGACAAAATCTCTTCCCCTCTCTGGAAGTTTTTTAAACATTTTTTTTTTTGATCTGAAATTTTATGAGGCTTTATCTTATTTATTTGTGTAAATCTCTATTCATTCTACTTAATACTTGTTAAGCCCCTTCAATTTGGAAATCATGTCTTCCTTCAGTTCTGGGAAATTTTTCTTTTTCAGTTTTTAAGATCATTTCTACTCGTCCATCTCTTTTATATTTTTTAGGAACTCCTATTTGGCAGTGTTTGACCTCCTACAGGGATGCTCTATGTCTTTCATCTTCTGGTCTGTGGTTCCCTATTATTTGTATTTTGTTTTTAAAGTAATCTCTATACCCAACGTGGGGCTCTATACCTCAACCCCGAGATCAAGAGTCATACGCTCCACCAAGTGAGCCAGGCAGGCACCCTTATTATTTGTATTTTAATTTTTGTTATGCTCTGGAATATTTTCTCTATGTTTCAATTCATCTATTTAATTTTTTTAATGTGCTTATTTTATATGAAACTTTTAAATATTCTATTAAAAACTTCAACTTAAGAGCGTTTTCCATTTTCTGATTTTTTTTCATAGTATTCTCTTCTTATGGATGAAATAAGACCTTGAATTTCTGTAAGAGTACAGAATAGAGATTTTATTTACTTATTTTTACTTATTTTTAATTTAATTTTATTATGTTATGTTAATCACCACACAATACATCATTAGTTTTTGATGTAGTGATCCACGATTCATTGTTTTCGTATAACACCCAGTGGTCCATGCAGTACGTGTCCTCCTTAATACCTATCACCCGGCTAACCCATCCCTGCACCCCCCTCCCCTCTAAAACCTTCAGTTTGTTTCTCAGAGTCCATAGTCTCTCACGGTTCATCTCTCCCTCTGATTTCCCTTCCTTCATTTTTCCCTTCCTTCTCCTAATGTCCTCCATGCTATGCTACTCCTTATGTTCCACAAATAAGTGAAACCATATGATAATTGATTTTCTCTTCTTGACTTATTTCACTTAGCATAATCTCCTCCAGTCCCATCCTTGTTGATGCAAAAGTTGGGTATTCATCCTTTCTGATGGCTGAGTAATATTCCATTGTATATATGGACCACATCTTCTTTATCCATTCATCTGTTGAAGGGCATCTCAGCTCTTTCCATAGTTTGGCTATTTCGGACACTGCTGCTATGAACATTGGGGTGCATATGGCCCTTCTTTTCACTACATCTGTGTCTTTGGGGCAAATACTTAGAAGTGCAATTGCTGGGTCATAGGGTAGCTCTATTTTTAATTTTTTGAGGCACCTCCACACTGTTTTCCAAAGTAGCTGTACCAACTTGCATTCCTACCAACAGTGTAAGAGGGTTCCCCTTTTTCCACAACCTCTCCAACATTTGTTGTTTCTTGCCCTGTCAATTTTTGCCATTCTAACCAGTGTAAGGTGGTATCTCAATGTGGTTTTAATTTGAATTGTTGAAAAAGAAAAACAAAGCTGGGGCATCACGTTGCCCGATTTCAAGCTATATTACAAAACAGTGATCACCAACACAGCACAGTACTGTCATAAAAACAGACATATAGACCAATGGAACAGAATAGAGAGCCCAGATATGGACCCTCAACTCTATGGTCAAATAATCTTTGACAAAGCATGAAAAAATATGCAATGGAAAAAAGACAGTCTCTTCAATAAATGGTGCTGGGAAAATTGGACAGCCACATGCAGAAGAATGAAACTCGACCATTCTCTAACACCATTCACAAAGATAAACTCAAAGTGGATGAAAGACCTCAATGTGAGACAGGAATCCATCAAAATCCTAGAGGAGAACATAGGCAGTAACCTCTTTGACATCGGCCACATTAACTTCTTTCAAGATACATCTTCAAAAACTAGTGAAACAAAAGCAAAAAGAACTTTTGGGACTTCATCAAGATAAAAAGCTTCTGCACAGCAAAGGAAACAGTTAACAAAACAAAGAGGCAACCCACAGATTGGGAGAAGATATTTGCAAATGACACTACAGATAAAGGGCTGGTATCCACGATCTATAAAGAATTTCTCAAACTCAACACCCAAAAACCAAATAATCAAGTCAAAAAATGGGCAGAAGACATGAACAGACACTTCTCTGAAGAAGACATACAAATGGCTAACAGACACATGAAAAAAATGTTCATCATCATTAGCCATCAGGGAAATTCAAATTAAAACAGGAATAGAGATTTTAAAATATTCTCTTCTCTTCCCTGAACTACGGGTTTCCTCTGGTGTCTCTTTCTCTTTCATGCCGCAGGCTTTCCTCAAATGTTTGATGCTTCTTGGAAGCGTGAGGCAAAGCAGAAGCAGGCAGGGAGCATGGTTTATGCAAGCAGGACTTGTCAAAATGATGGCTTCCCTTGCGCCAGAGGGAGCAGGAAGCTGGACTGCTGGAGGACTTCCGAAATGCTGGAAGTAGGGGGCTTCATGGTGATGTGCAGACCCCTGAGCCACTTGCCCCATGACTCTGTCCCCAGAACATTTGTTCCATCGCGTTAGCACATTAGCCAGATCCTCTGTGTGTGTGGTGGGAGTGGTGAGAAGCAGCAAATGGAGTAACCCCTTGGCATTTGCATTTTCAATCTT
The DNA here is from genome assembly GCF_029215605.1 of Mirounga angustirostris. Classification (NCBI taxonomy): domain Eukaryota; kingdom Metazoa; phylum Chordata; class Mammalia; order Carnivora; family Phocidae; genus Mirounga; species Mirounga angustirostris. The sequence continues at coordinate 9,486,393 of NW_026991709.1, read as the reverse complement.
CTCCCACTCAGCTCCGTGTCAGCTTTCTTGTTGGATTCCTCCAGGGGCTCCCCTAGCTCAGCTCTGTTGCCCCAGTTGCAGACCCTCCACATGCCCTCCTTGTTGTGCCTCCCACCACTCTGGTTTGAAAATTATATTTTCACATCAGCTTTTTGTTTTCAAGAGTTAAAAAACAAAAACCCAACCCTAACGGTCCTTCTTCCATTCTCTTTGCTGTACATTCATTCTTTTATTATTTACTATTACTTTAATGGGATCCAAGGACGGATAGGCATTTTTTTTTGAAGATTTTCTTTTTTTATTTGAGAGAGAAAGAATGAGACAGAGAGCATGAGAGGGGGGAGGGTCAGAGGGAGAAGCAGACTCCCCGCCCAGCGGGGAGTCCAATGAGGAACTCGATCCCAGGACTCCAGGATCATGACCTGAGCTGAAGGCAGTCGCTTAACTAACTGAGCCACCCAGGCACCCGGGATAGGCATTTAAACCCATAAACTTAGTCAGCTGTCTTGAATTGGAAGTGTCCAATTTAAAAGGATGACTGACTATGCTGTGAGAAAGAAGCATAAGAATGAATAGGATTCCAGAATCGTCCAGAATTGTTATGACCCCTTCATCATTACAAAATGAACTTCTATGTCCCTCTTAATATTCTTTTCTCTGGAATCTATTTTGTCTGTTAATAGTATACCCACTCCATCTTTTTTCTTTAAATTAGCATTAAACATTGTAAATTTTTCCATCCTTTTACTTTTAGCTTATTTTGTCCTTATTTTTTTTTAAGTTTTTTTTGTTGTTGTTTTAATTTGTGAGAGTGTGGGAGAGAGGCAGACAGAGCGAGAAGCAGGTGAGCAAGGAGACCGACATGGGACTCGATCCCAGGACCTCGGGGTCATGACCTGGGCTGAAGGCAGACGCTTAACCGACTGAGCCACCCAGGCATCCCTTTTTCCCTTTTTTTTTTTTTTTAAGATTTATTATTATTATTATTTATTTGTGTGTGTGAGAGAGAACACAATCAGGGAGAGTGGCAGGCAGAGGGAGAAGCAGCTTCCCTGATATATTTTGTCCTTATTTTTATTAAATAAATAAATAAATAAATATTTATTTTGATGTAGTGTTCCATGATTCATTGTTTGCGTATAACACCCAGTGCTCCATGCAGTACGTGCCCTCTTTAGTACCCATCACCAGGCTAACCCATCCCCCCACCCCCCTCCCCTCTAGAACCCTCAGTTTGTTTCTCAGAGTCCATAGTCTCTCATGGTCCGTCTCCACCTCCGATTTCCCCCCCTTCATTTTTCCCTTCCTACTATCTTCTTCTTCTTCTTTTTTTTTTTTTTTTTTAACATATAATGTATTATTTGTTTCAGAGGTTCAGGTCTGTAATTCATCAGTCTTACGCAATTCCTTATTTTTAAAGTAGATTTCTATGCAGGCATCATAGAGTTGGGTCTTGCTTTTTTACCCAGTTTGACAGTCTCTATTTTTGAAATTGAGGCAGTTAGTCCATGTACATTTAATGTGATTACTGATATGCTTAGGTTTATATCAAAAGGACATAATTCTAATTTATGTACCCGATAACAGAGCTTCAAAGTACATGAAGTAAAAACAAATAGAACTGCAAGGAGAAATAGGCAGACCTCAATTTATAATCAGAGATTGCAACACTCCTCTCTCAATAATTGGTAGACCAAACAGAAAAATCAGGGAAGATACCAAAGAATTGAACAACAACAGGACAGAGAGATATAGTCAAGGAGGGAGTCTTTCAAAGTCTGAAGTGGGTGGGACCCCAATTTGTGTGAAGAAGGCTCTTGAGAGGGAGAGGGGCAGAGAGGAAGCAGAACAGAGGAATAGACAAGTAAGTTGGAGGATTTGGATATGAGATGGGGGAAGCTTAAAGCTTTATCTTTAAATATGAATGGAAAGACTTTGCTTTTGTTAAAAGAATTCCATGCACCGAAGACAAGATGTTTTAGAACACCAGACTGGCACTTCTGAGCTGCTCCCCAAAGTCCCTGATTTAACCATGACTCTGACCACATCTGGGCCCAGTAGGGGATAGCCTCTCTCTGCTGTGTATTATTGATTCTCTTGGTAAAACGAGGTTCAACTTCCACTTGGAAAAAGGGCTGGGCTCTGGGGCACTGTACAAAATACATCCCTACTTTTTCTCCTCCTTTTCAGCTTTGGGCAAGTGGAGTTTCCAACAACAGAGTGACCCATGATGCTAGGAGGCCGTTTTCCACACAATGTGGTCCTGGGAGGTTCTGTGCGAAGAGATTTTTTTTTTTTTTAAGATTTTATTTATTTATTTGACAGGGAGAGAGACAGCTAGAGAGGGAACACAAGCAGGGGGAGCGGGAGAGGGAGAAGCAGGCTCCCGGCTGACCAGGGAGCCAGATGCAGGACTGGATCCCAGGACCCTGAGATCACGACCCAAGCGGAAGGCAGACGCTTAACGACTGAGCCACCCAGGCTCCCCTGTGCGAAGAGGTTTTTAAAATAAACTAAGTCACATGTAAAATATGTAAGAAGAGCGGCATATCTATAGGGATTCAGTAGCTTTTTGGGAAGCACAAAGCCATGCATTCAACTGCAGGTCACTTGTTGAAGAGCTAACACACAGACCACGGGAATAAAACTCCATAGATCGGGGAGGCTCACAGTCTCATGGGAGAAGGAGGCAAACACAGGGTGAGTTGTAAAGAAAACAAAACAAAATAAACATATCCCAGTTATGAGTGTCCACCTAGATAAATGATCATAGAGTGAATATAACTGTAAAACTACCACCCAGATCTAGAGAGGGAACATTACCAGCACCCAGAAGCCCCCAAGTACCCTATGCCCATGACCAAAGTAATGGTACTGATTTGCCCGCTCCCTCCTGGAAACAGAAGTTACCATTGCTTCTCCTCCTTGTCCACAGTTGATATGGTCAGTCTTTGATATTTTAGCCATTCTAGTGTGCGTGTAGTGGTATCTCATTGTGGTTTTAATCAGAACCAGATTTGATTTCAGAGAATCAAAGTCATGTGATATTCCGATGTCTGGGCATCACCAACCAACTCATAGTCATTATAAAGGGGGGTGGTCAGTTTCATAACGGAAGTATCCATGGAGCTGTGAATGGAAACACAGGCTGCCTCCCCGGCCGAGAGCGTTGTCTGGGCAGAGGCTGGGGATCAGGTTTGGTCTAGGCTCAAGGACTCCTGAGTGTAGCGCTGGGAGCACTCCTTATTCACACCAGCTCTTCACTGTCCTGGACCCCCATTGCCTCCAGCTAGTGTTGAGCAAGGTCCTGGTGAGCTGCTACGCAAGGCAGGCACCAGCTTCCCCAGACACCTGTTGAAGCCAGTAGACCAAAACTCTCCTGTGTTTTCCTGGCTGTTAAATCCTGCCTTCTTGCTATTTATTACGCTGGATGGGAGATCTATGCAAATGCTTTATTTTGGAAAAATGCCTGGGATGACTGAAAAAAAACTCCAGACCTCCCCAGAGCTGGAGGTGGCTGATGCTCCCGGCAGGAGCTGGGAGGCTGCCCTGGTGGGATGGAAAGCTTGGGCCAGTCAATCATTTACCCAGCAGGGATGGCAGGGTGGCGAGCTTTTACACAGAGAGCCCCTCAGGAGAAAGGAATTGAGCACTGCGCGGAGCTTTTCTGAGGTGAAGCTCTCAGAGCAGGAGGTGTGAGGAGGATGCATGTGAATCTCCCCCCAGGGGCTGGGCCCTCCCAGATTTTTTTTTTTTTTAAAGATTTTATTTATTTATTTGAGACAGAGAGCATGAGAGGGAGGAGGGTCAGAGGGAGAAGCAGACTCCCTGCCGAGCAGGGAGCCCGATGCGGGACTCGATCCCGGGACTCCAGGATCATGACCTGAGCCGAAGGCAGATTCCTTTTTTTTTTTTTTTTTTTAAGATTTTATTTATTTATTTGAGAGAGAGAGAATGAGAGACAGCATGAGAGGGAGGAGGGTCAGAGGGAGAAGCAGACTCCCCGCTGAGCAGGGAGCCCGATGTGGGACTCGATCCAGGGACTCCAGGATCATGACCTGAGCCGAAGGCAGTCGCTTAACCGACTGAGCCACCCAGGCGCCCCTCCAACTCTTTTTTTTTTTTTAAAGATTTTATTTATTTATTTGAGAGAGAGAGAATGAGAGAGAGAGAGGGCACATGAGATGGGGGAGGGTCAGAGGGAGAAGCAGACTCCCTGCCGAGCAGGGAGCCCGATGCGGGACTTGATCCCGGGACTCCAGGATCATGACCTGAGCCGAAGGCAGTCGCTTAACCAACTGAGCCACCCAGGCGCCCTGGGCCCTCCCAGATTTATGGAGTGACCTCCGCTGGCCTTTCCCAGGCAGGAAATGGGCTGTTGGCTGATGCCTTTCCCCTGCCACACACACCTGCAAAAGCCAGTTGGTAGTATTTTAAAATAATTTACTAGAATGAAATTTCCGTGTTTTCATTTGGATAGTTGCCCAGTAATTGGCTTTGTGCTTTTTGATTCAAGAAATGACTTCAAATATCCAGGACCTCAGATTTCAATCTCTCCTCCTCTCTCTGTCTCTGTCTCTGTCTCATACACACACACCCGTGGCTCGTCCTGGGTGAGAAAGGTGTGAGGATTCTACAGGAGAGGAGAGAAGGCTTTACTCCTCCAAGGCTTAGTTACACTTGGTGTACTCACCTGTCATTCCCCTGCGTCTTCTGCTTCCTCCTCCCTCTCTGGTGCTCGGTGACTGTTAAGCAACTGAGCATCCTTAATTCTAATTTCATTTGTCTACAACTGACATTTCTGGCAGAAGAAATGGGCGCTGGGTTTGCCTTTGCTCTTGGCCTGACTTGGTTTAGCAAGGCCGTTCCTGGGGACTCGTCTCCTCTCTCTCTCTCTTCCTGTCTGTGCACCTTGCAAATAGCAGCCAGTGGTTTGGCCAGGAACCCCGCGCCTGGGTGCTTATGCCTGGTGCTTCTCTGGCCACCGTGAGGAGCTCCTGCTCTGTCTACAACATGGGAATACTGCCTGTGGGTCACTGTGATTCATTCCCCTTGGAGCATTGAGACGGCTCAGCTCCTACTGAGCAGTTCAAAGTGGAGCCTGGTTTCTGCTCCCTTCAGGAATGGTGCTCAGGTCTAGGCTGCTGTTCTGGTGTCCCCTCCCCCGCCAGACACATACATAAGGCCTCTGGGGTCCCCGGGGAGCTCCTAGGGTTTATTTCATTTTAATTTTTAAAAATTTTTCTAAAACTTACTATTATTATTTTTTCGTAATCTCTACACCCAGTGTGGGGCTCGAACTCACAACCTAGAGATAAAGCGTGGTATTCTATTCCGATTGAGCCACCAGGCACCCCTCTTAGGGTTTATTTTAGTTAACTCTTACTTATGTGCGGAAGGAAATTTGAATTTCTGGTTGCACGAACTGTTCTCATGTGAAGGGGCTTTAAGCGTATCTTTAAGTCCTCTGAGCAATTTGCTTTACTTTTTTTTGTTTTATATTTTATATTTTCGTCCTTGGGACTTATCACTACTGGAAATCACAAGTATATTCATACCAAATGACAGTTGTTGCAAATTTCTTAAAATACTGTTTATGCTCATTATTGCCTTGGCCTTGCAATATTCATTGCTGGGTATTGTCATTTAGGGCATTCATGAAGGAGCATAAATGTTGCTAGTAACGTCATACTTTGTAAATATTTTGACAACACATTTCAAATTCATTGGTTTCCTTTTCAAATCTTACGTAGCTACCTTTCTTCTTTCTATGCAGAAGTATTAATGTGGCATTGAGTCCGCGGGAACCTAGGACAGAACCTGGTGAGAAGGCTCCTGATGTATTATCTCAGGAGGATTCCATGGTAGGTCCGCCTTATAGCTTATGCGGGAGCTGCGGATTTTCCTTGAGGGCTATTGCAAACTTACGAACTGGCAACAAGAGTGTTCTAACCTCAGTGTGTCTGCTCTCCACTGGGTAACTTGCTGCCTCCACCTGGCAGCCCTCAGCTTTCCCTTTACTTTTCTAAGTCCAGTGCCTCCCCTACAAATGAAGCCCATCATAGCGCCTTCAGGCCACCTGACCATGAAAATCAAGGAGTTCATTTAACGCTGCTGATCACTCCCTTCTCCTTGGCTTCGAGAACATCCTCTTCTTAGTCCTCCTTGCTCGCTGGGCATTCCCCCTCTGGCTGCTGGCTAGATCCATCTGCCTCATCCTCCCAGCCTCCAAATGTGAATGTCTTTGGCCTCTTTGATTCCTCATCTGGGTTCGCTTCCAACGTGATCCTTTCTAGCTGCCGGCTTACGTGGCGTTCCTGGGCTGATGGCTCCCAAAGTGACCTCTCCCTGAACTCCAGCTTCATCTATCCAAGGACCCACTCCACATCTCCACTGGAGGCAGCTCAGACCAAACCCCTGGAAAATGGATTTAATCTACCTTAGCAGACCAGAACCTCTTTCCAGAATCGTCTTCATTTCAGAAAATTGTAACCCCATTCTTCCAGCTGATCCAACCCCAAATCTTGGTATCATCCTTTAAGCCTTTTTTTTTTTTCACACCCAGAACCAAGCCCTCAGTAAAACCTACTGGCTCTGCCTTCAGTCACATCCTCATCTCTTCTTCCTTTTCCATCCTGCCACCTGGTCCACACCCACATCTCCTGACCGGATTGTTGCCATTCATGCCATTCCCTCTGCCTGGCAGGGAGAAAGCAAGGAGGGACCAAGGCAGGGAGAAGCAGGGTGGCATTGTGGCCAAGCATGGGACTGTGGGGCCAGGCACCGAGGGGGAAAATCTTGGCCCTGTCTTCATTTTATCACTATGATGTAATAGATGGTTGTTAAGCGATTGTGAGTCAGAGTTCTCAGATGGTTTCCATTTAGGGTGACCGTGGCTGACACGAAAGCAGGGTTCTCTAGGGGAAGTCAGAGGCCTTTGATTTCAGGAGGTGAAACCCATGAAAGCAATCAGAGTGTGTGAGGGGCGTGGCTCCATCTCAGGAAGTGGCTTCCCAGAGACTGGGCTGGGGACAAAAGATTCACAGGGTGGAGGTTTCCAGTGTCTGTTCCCACAGGGCCGGGAGGGCCGGGGAGGGCCGGGGACATGACGTGCAAGACTGTGGTGATGAACGGGCAGTGGCCTGGGAGGAGCATCGGGAGGCTCTGGGCTGTGAAGACATCGGCGCCGGTGGTCAGTGGGTAACAAGCCATCCCTAAGGACTAAAGACCGGCCTTCACACCTACAAATCCAGGGCCTTCCTTAGCGCTGGGACCCCGAGACATCCTAAATGCAGGGGAGGGAACCAGAAAACATGGCTAGCTTTAGGCCTTTCTGGATTAGAGCCAAACTTGGTTTGATTTGGAGAAGCAAAGAAATGTAGCATTTCTTATCCCGTGAGAGTCATGTTGTAATTTATATCCATAACAACGGTAACTCATGTTTCCTTTTTCTTCTGAAATTTGGGGTCGTGTGTTGTACCTCCAAAAGGAGACCGTGCTGTCGTCAAAGCAGCTTTGGTTAAGATTGCGCAGTCCTGAAGATTTGGGCAAAAACAGAAACAGGCAACATCTATTTGTTGGCCCTGGTGGTAATGTGGCAAAAAGGGGGCTTGTGTGGCCTGAGGTACTTGTCCTGGGAGTGAAGGAGGAAACTGGGAACTGTATTCTTACACCCTGTTACTCGAGGGAGGGAATCAAGGTCCTGTTCAGACCTACTTCCTGTTTGGGCTGGCCAGCCATAGGACGGAGCCCTCCCTGTGTCCCTTCGTGTGTGTTGCTTCCTGCTTTCTATGGGGATCCAAATTTGGACCTCTGGGTCTGACATCATGTTTCATCAGTCCAGCCAGAGCCCAGCCAACAGAAGCTCTACGGAGTGATGATTGTGGAAAAAATCATATATGCATGGAATAATCTCTTAATTATTTGGAAATAGTCTGGACACAAAAGTAATTAGACCGTGGGTCATGCCGCTATTTGAGTGAACATATTTGTCCCCTGCTTACCTGTCTGGCTTTGAATCCTGGGTCTTTTACTCACTGGCCCTGTGGCCCTGGGCAAGTAACTAATCTCTTTGTGCTTTAATTTCCTCCTTTGTAAAATGGGGTTAAGAATAGTGTTTATGTCATTGGGTTCTCATGGGTCTCACTGGACCAAATTAGTAAACAAAAACTATGCCTGGCACATAGTAAGTGCCCAGTAAACTGTAAGCACTATTATTATTGGTCTTTCCCCTGAGTAAGAGATAGGGACATTAAGTATTTTAATAGTGACAGAATTCAAGAAAGAATTTGAAAAAAAGCGATTTTATTTTTTCTTTAATTTGTAATAGGTCTATTACCTAGAATAACTTCACCAGACACCTTCTAGACCATGACCATCAAGGCAGGACTGCCAGAATGTCATTCTGTTTTTAGAAGATTTTATTTCCCTTCTTTATTAGTTTAGATTGACTTATTTTTATAATTTTTTTAAAAAGATTTTTATTTATTTATTTGACAGAGAGAGAGACAGTGAGAGAGGGAACACAAGCAGGGGGAGTGGGAGAGGGAGAAGCAGGCTTCCCGCCGAGCAGGGAGCCTGATGCGGGGCTCGATCCCAGGACCCTGGGATCATGACCTGAGCTGAAGGCAGTCGCTTAACCAACTGAGCCACCCAGGTGCCCCGACTTATTTTTATAATTTAAAGAGTAGGTTAAAATCGCTTGTTTCATCCGACATGAATGATGACCTTTCTGGTCTAACTCCCTGGCCTGGATGGGATGGCAGATTCCAGCCCTCCTAGCTTTTCAGGCTAAAATGTATCGCACCCCCTCCTTCCAAACAGAGGTGGCACCTGTTACCTGGGGTCATAAGGCCAACAAAAAGTGGTGTAGAGCTGCTCCTTTAACCCCCACTTCTTCATGTCGGGAAGGTTTTCCTATTGCCAGAACTCAGCAACAGAGTAGTTTAGGAGCTGTGACTGGTAAGGCCTCAAGGAACCAGAGGGTCTCTCAGTGGAAACACATTACTGCTGAGAGCCTCTGCCTGCAGGAGAAGCCCACGGCAGCTGGGTTTCTCGTCACCGTCTCAATGGCCTGGAGGACCCTGTCAGGAGGAAGCATGAAGTTAGTGGAGTACAAACCCACATCTGGCCTTGTTGCGTCCAGGGGCTCCAGGATGCAGCCTGCCTGGCCCTTCGACCCTTGTCCGGGAGCCTCCCTGGGATTCCACCCCCCTGGTCCTGGTCGCCGCACCAGCGAGCCTGGCCAGCTGGCTCCATGTCTGTGCTGACCTGCTGTGGCTCTCCTCTCTGCAGGCAGTGGCTGCTGGAGCCCTGGTGGTCCTTCTCCAAGGCCCCTTGAGAATGGAGGGATCTGTGTAATTGCTGCCCTATGTCTAGGTCTCAGGCTCAGCCCTTCCACAGGACAGGGTATGTTCTTTACACGTTCAGAACTCGAGGTTCGGAACAGAGGCATAAGCAGGGCACCACAAGGCACGTGATGGGCAAGGCTGTGAAATGGACAGAGAAGAGGACCACGGTCCCCAGGCTAATGGGAGAGCAGTGTGTGTGTGTGTGTGTGTGTGTGTGTGTCACAGCTCTCTGACCATGTGGTTTAGATCACAACCAGAAAGCATCATCAATGTTCTTAGAGCACTGAGAGCTCATCTGGTCCTCTCAGCAGTTCTTTCCAGCTAAAGGAGAAGTCAACACACTCTGTACCCGCCCTGATGGAAGCTGCCTTCCTGCTTCCGTCGCCCCAAGAGAAGCCAGAGGTGTCCTGCGGGGCCCTGGGGCACGAGCAGTGCTCCTAACTGGGCTTCTTGCCAATGCCCAGAGAGCCAAGCAACCAGGCGCCTTTTGCTTTGTCTTTTGAATGCTGACTTGTGCTTCCTTACTACTGGGAGCTACCAGTAGAAAACAACATCATCTTTACTGTGGGGTTTACGGCAACCATCCTTCCCCCTAGGAAGGCCTGTACTTCCTGCCCTGCCTCTGGGCTTAAGCTGGAGTGACTTTTTTTTTTTTTAAGATTTTATTTATTTATTTAAGAGAGAGAATGAGGAGAGAGAGAGCACATGAGAGGGGGGAGGGTCAGAGGGAGAAGCAGACTCCCCGCCGAGCAGGGAGCCCGACGCGGGACTCGATCCCGGGACTCCAGGATCATGACCTGAGCCGAAGGCAGTCGCCCAACCAACTGAGCCACCCAGGCGCCATGGAGTGACTTTTTGGTTGTGTTGCTCAAGCAGCTTTTAGATGAATATCAGCCCGGCCCTCCTCTGATTTTCCCATCATGTGTGGGTTGGGGCCACTCCCGGGGTGTCCCCATTGCTTTGCAACGTGGGGCCCTGACAGCGTGCTGTGGTTCCGAGACCTCAGCCGACAGAATAGACTGGAAACGGAAACGGATACTGTCCATTTCATTAACAACCACATCCAAAAGTTTTATTCCTGTATTGCAAACAAACCGCACAGACCAAACTCCCAAGTTGCTTTTCATTCAGCTGTTATTAAATCACCCACATAAGTACACATAATAAATAAAGAACCAGAAAGGATGAAGTCTTTGGTATATAGAGCTTCTCTCCCCTTCTCTTATTTCTCCCTCCTTCCCTGTGTTCTAAGCCCACTCCCTCGTGTTCATATTATTCTCTGGACACAAATACGTAGCCCAGGAGTCAACTTTGTGCCGGGAGCCGGCATCGGGGCGAGCCTGGGTCCTGCTGCGTCTGTGCGCTCGGGGGAGGGGCAGGTCGGGGGCACTCACACGTAGTCGTTCAGTCTGTACCCGCTGAGCGAGGCCGAGGTGGCCGAGGGGGCCCGGTTGTCCTTGAAGGCGGCGGGGGGCCGGTAGGCGGGTGCGGCGGCGGCCGTGGTGGCCCCGGGCTGGGCCTGGTCGGGCCTGGCGGGCCCGTCGTCCTGGCAGGAGAGGCAGAGCAGCGTGCCGCCGATGAGCGACAGCGACGAGGAGATGAAGCCGAGGTACAGGGCCTGCCCGATCTCGAACTTCATGCTGCTGGGCAGCAGCGGGTTGTAGAAGTTCTGCACCACGTCGTTGGTGGTCCAGGAGACGGCCACCAGGCACAGCAGGCCGGCCAGGAGGAAGAGCGCGCCGCCCAGCGCGGCGAGCGCGCGCTTGGCGGGCGAGCCCTTGGCGCAGCGCGTGCACTGCATGCCCGCCACGGCGCAGGCGCAGGCCACGCCCGACAGCAGGCACGAGACGACCATGAGCGCGCGGGCCGCCTGCAGGTCCCGCGGCAGCGCCAGCAGCGAGCGGTAGACCTGGCACTGGTAGATGCCCGTGCTGTGCCACACGCACTCCATCCACAGCCCCTTCAGGTAGGACACGGCCGTCAGGATGTTGGTGCCCACGTGCGCCGTGCGGCGCCAGTGCGGCAGGACGGTGGTGATCAGCGTGCCCACCAGGCCCAGGAAGCTGAGCAGGAAGCCCAGCAGCTGCACGGCCGTGCTGGCCATGGCCCCGGTGGCCGGCTGCCGGGCTCGCTCAGGCGCCCGCCGGAGTCCTAATGAAGCCGGGAGGCGGGGCGGGGGGAGAGAGGGGAAATGGGTTAAAGATGATCTTGATGCATTTCTTTCTGCTGCCAAAACTGAGTTTTCCATAGGCAGTTGGTATGACAATTAGCATATATTTTTTTTAAAGATTTATTTATTTGAGAGAGCGAGAATGAGAGAGAGAGAGAGAGTACATGACGGGGGGAGGGTTAGAGGGAAGAAGCAGGCTCCTTGCTGAGCGGGGAGCCCGATGCGGGACTCGATCCAGGGACTCCAGGATCATGACCTGAGCCGAAGGCAGTCGCTTAACCGACTGAGCCACCCAGGCGCCCCGACAATTAGCATATTTTTATAAATAGTTTCTGCCGCTTCATTGGGTGAGAGAGTAAGCTGCCTAAGTTTCCCCGGAAGGCCAGAGGGGAAGGGATGACGGCAGAAATCTGGCTGGCCAGGGCTTCCCAAGGACCCCAGGGAAGGGCAGTCCACGGCCCCCACTTCTGATCTGTCAGCACTGAGCAAGCAAGTGTGGGAAGTTCTACCTTATGTCAACCCTGAAACACTTCTGCTGCATTTGAATCTCATTGCGTACCGTTTGGTCAGTAATCACTTCAGTTGTTAAACCAACGCATGGACTGACAAGAGTTAAGGTATGTGCTCCTCTGACTTAGAAATTAGCCTCGGATTGCCCGTCAGGATGAAATGACTTCAGAAAGTGGGAGACTTCCCGGTGCTCTCAGGAAGGGAGAGATTTAGCAGCCACAAGCAGGTCTCATGCTTTCTTCCAGAGTCCTGGAGCTGGATGTGAACTTAGAGATTGCCCACGGATGCCAGGGGCCAGAAACGGCCAAGGTCACCAGCGCCTGAGGTGCTGGGGCTCAGACCACAAATCAGCAACCACCCCCTCCGGGCAGGCTACCTCCCCTCACACTTCTCTGCAGAGGGGTGGGCTTGTTGTGAACCAGGTACTGCTACCTGCCTTCCAGAGAGACAGGAATGCGGAGCCATTTCAGAGGTTTAAAAAATTCTAACCATGGCAAAATCCGGCACACTTCTGGGGGGCAAGGACCCAGCACCTCTGTAGTGACAGACAAATAGGGGACACTCAGGAAATATTAGAAGGGAGGAGGGAGAGAAGCAAGGAAAAGGATGCAAGGAAAGAGTAAGGGAGGAAGGAAGGTGGGCAGGTGAGTAGAAATACCCCAGTGAGCCCCACAGGCTCCTCTTTCTTGCCTGGGGCAGGGTACCAATCCATGTTGCCACCCCCACCGGCTGGGTGACTCTCGGGGTGTCTCTCTGGGCTCAGCTTCCTTCTCTAACACGAGGGAGCTAGACTCCATGGCCCCAAAGCGTCTCCTGGTCCTGAAGGGAGAAAAGGGACGCTTCTCTGCTGATGACAAGTCACTTCAGCATCCTGAACCAAGGAGGAACCCAGTAGGCAAAACCCACCCCTTCCTTCATCTCAGTTAAGCATGGGAAGGCTGCAGGGAGCAAACTGTGGGCTGGCAGGGCCTCTCCCACCCAGGCCATGCAGACGCTCACTGCAACGGTCTTGAACCCGGGGTCCCTGGTGGAGAAATCCGCTACTCAATTACAGTACAGGATTTGGTTAGTAACAAACACGTGACGTTTCCACCGCGGGCCTGTACCGTCATCTTGCTGGATTTAAAACTACGTACTGGGCTGAGATGTCTTAGCCTTGTAGCTAATTCCTAGCTCTGTGCTGGTTAACGATTCCTAGCTCTGTGTGGGTTAACAAGCAAAACTAGGGGACAGCAAAACACTGTGGTGCCAAACAGGACATGCAGTCCTCTGGCAGTGGGGACAATATTAGGGTTTGCACAGGCATTTTAAAGGATGATTTGTTCAGGACACAGTGTTTTTCACACACACCTCACACTGACTGGTCACCTGCACCTTGTCTCCCCACGAAGGATTTTTCCCTCCACTCAGCAAGTGCGCATTCTATGCAGGTGCTGGGCTCAGGGTGGGGGGACCCTGGCAGTCCCTGTTGCCCAGAGCAGGGCCGGCTGTCCTGCAGTCACTGCCAGGGAAGAGATGGGGCCCACCCAGGGGTCGCTTTGATGTGTGGGCCAGGGCTGCTTCAGCGACCCTCCGATGCGCTGAGCGCCCTAGCCGAGCTGACACCCAGAGCACCAATTTCTAGGCATAAGCGGTGCTGGGCGCTTCTCGGACATAACGCGGCCCAGTTTATTCCCCCTAGTAACCCAGGGATGCGGCAACTGTTCATCCTGTTTTACCCATGGGGAAACTGGGTGCAGGGGATGAAGTTCCATGCCTGGCCGGGCTGGTCTTTTCTGTGGTTTAATTCCTCCTTCAACCACTACCCTTCTCAAGTAAATAGGAGTGACACTGGTGTGAAGACCGCAGGGGGTGGGGGGAGGGTGTCATCAGTGCCTTCTGGAGAGTTGACTCTTCTTCCCAAAGACGTCCCAGAACATTGGTCTCAGTCCTTTGGCAGTGGGCCAGGTGGCCAAGGTGACCAACCGTTCCGGTTTGCTGGAGACTGGGAGGCTTTCAGTGTGAAATCGGGATAGTCCCAGGCCAACCTGGACAGTTGGTTCCTCTAGGTAGCCCAGAGGCTGCAGACTTTTCCAGATGACCTTTGGGCTGCTTCCAGTCCTGCCTCGACGCTGTCCCCAGGCTGATGGCCACGTAGGCTGTCCCTGGTCCAGGGCATTCTGAGGCTTCTCAAAGCTTTTGTTTGTCAAGGTCAGTCATTAAGTGCACTGATCCTCAAGAATGTGGCATAAAAGCTAAGCCTCCTTGACCCCATTAGTCTAGGGAAGTGGACCAGAAGTTTATTGGAGGTCTAAATATTTATGGAGAGCCATGACTGCTAATTTTAGAAACCATTAGGTTCCTATTTTTAAACTTGTACTAGAAGGATTTGCTAATTTAAGAAGTGGGTGTTAATGAGCCCCCAACTCCCAGCCATCAGCTCTCCCACCCCTTCCCTGTAGTTACCAGCAGCTGCTACTGGCATTAGGTCATAATTCAGCTTCCCCGCAACCGCTTTTCACTTTGGGGCTGTTCGGTGGAAAAACAACTTCAAATGAATGCATCTCCTTGGAAACCACATAAAATTCATCCCTGATACTCCGGAAGGATCTTGCCCAAGCATGCCTCCCAAGAGGGGCAGTACATGCAGGACTCAACTAGCCGGTGGGTTGAAGAGCTGAAACTGCTTCACCTATGGGCTACTCTTTTCCTGCAGACGTGTGTGTGCTTGTGGAAACATTAGCTAGGGAGTCGTGAGTCCAAGACAAATATGGTTCTAAGAATCCAGTTCCAAAAAGACCTTGACAGGCTGGGTGGGTGGGGCTGAGCGTAACAAGATAACGCATTCCAGGAATAAATATTGGGTCTTGCACTGGGGTTCACAAAGCCCCCAAAGCACACCCCTGGGTGGGCAATACGTGGCTTAGTTGGGTGAGCGAGCAGGATTTAGGATGGTGTTTCTCAAGGAATGTTTCTGCACCGCTGTGTTTGCAGGATGTCTTGTGTGAGTGTAGATGTCAGGTGGGTTTGAGAAGAGCTGGTAACTGCAGGCCTTCTCACTGCTGGTAATACGCAGGTGTGCATTGTGAACCTCCCAGAAAAGTCTGTGTAGCATTTCCTAAACTTACTTACTCGTCTAGAGACCGTCTCTTGACTTTTCCGGGAACAACTTGAAGACAAATCACTTTGGCAAGCAAACTGAGAGGTTATAATTCCCTTAAAAGTTTAATGGCGCAATGATGAGCTAGAGTTGCTACAAAAAGCAAAACCAAACAATTTGATTTTCGGGAGGCTGAATGAGCACAGATAGGAAGGCCTGCAGGATGTAGGGTTTGCCCCCAGCAGAGTCTCAGAAAGCCCCAGAGCTATAAAGTATCATGAAAATCCGTGAAGGGCAGCTGTGAAAAACACCAGGGCACTGTCAGCCCCTCAAACTGGATCTGGTTTTATGAGCACGAGATCTGAAAGGTGAGGGTTTTTTTCCATATAAACTTTTATGTTGCTCCTTCCTCTGTTGTCTGCGAGCTACTTTTTTTTTCTTTTTTAAGGAAAGAAAGAATTAAAAAAAAAAAAAAAGCAGAAACCCTTAACACATGGTGGAGTCTCTCCATTGTGTTCAACCTCCCAGTCTACCTGGACTCTAGCTGTCTCCCAGTTAAGTGTCATTTCAACAGCAGTGGCTAGTGGGGATAGCCTGGTGGGGGCAAGGGACTGAGGCATTGTTCACCTAGCCCCATGCTCCTGCTTTTTTACTGTCCAATAAAAGATGTCCTGGGCACATCCAGTTCATTCTTCATTTGGTGGAGTGTGAGCTCAGGTCTCCCCCGCCATCCAGACTGCCTGGAGGCATGCGGCTGTGAGGCCAGTAGGACGTTTGAGTCACAAGATGTCCCCGTCCCTCAGAAGTCTCACCTTTGGCTACCTGTAGCTGTCACCTACCTCACCCCTCGAAAACTCAATCCCATTACAAGTAGCTCACCTCTGGGCACACATGGCTGGCTGGCCCTTCCCCACCCACACTGCTGAAGGGCATGTCAGACCTGTCCTGGGGGCTGTGGGGAAGGAGGGCACAAGCCAGGCGTGTGGGAATTTCTTTACCCCGAATCCCCTGGACACTCCTGTCTGAGGGAAGAGTTGGAAGGTTCAACCACTCAACCAACTTTCAGCGGGAGCAGATTTAGAGCCGTCTGGGAATGAGCCATCACACACACATCTGCCCCAAGGGCTCCTGACGTGGTGTTAGATCCACAGTGGAGACAGCATACAACCTGGTTTTCTAGAGCTTATCAAGGAAAAGGAAGGGCTGCCTTTAAAGGAAAATGGTCCTTGGACCTTGTAAGAATGCAGAGTTGTCTCAACTTTGATGTTCAGCAATTCAAGAAAACGTCTGGTTCAAAAAACCTGTTTGTTCTTCTTGTCACTCCAACTGGACTGGCTCTTCATTGTTGCTTAGATATTTCACAAATGTCACACCTTGGGAACTAAGAATAAACTCAAGGGAGATTTGGATTCACCTTAGTGAGATAAACCAGCAAAAGTAACATGAGAGAAGAAATGACTTTTATGCTATGTCCGAATGAAGTAACTCCAACTAGTATTTCCAAAGTACATGTTGGACACTGTGTTTCTTATTAATGTACAGAGCAAATGGATCTCTTTCCTAGACGCTTAGGCATACTCTGGAGGTATGATTATAGTACATCTTCTTACACAAATATATAAGAATCATGAGAAAGTGATCAAGTAATATTTTGGAAAAACCATTTCATATTCATTCAGGATGGGCCATACCGTGGGGTTTTTGGCTCTAAGAATGAAGTTTCCTTCATTACCATTCCAAACGTTCTGTAACTTTCCTTGGGTTATTTTTCAGACTGGCAGGCATCTGTATTTTATTTTATTTTATTTTATTTTATTTTATTTTTTTAAAGATTTTATTTATTTATTTATTTGAGAGAGAGAGAGAGAGAGAGAGAGAGAGAGAGAGAAACAGCATGAGAGGGGATAGGGTCAGAGGGAGAAGCAGGCTCCCTGCTGAGCCGGGAGCCCGAAGTGGGACTCGATCCCAGGACTCCGGGATCATGACCTGAGCCAAAGGCAGTCGCTTAACCAACTGAGCCACCCAGGCGCCCGGCATCTGTATTTTAAATTTATGAGGACTTCTCTGCCATCTACACATGTTGCAGAAGAACTGCAGTCTTTCTGTGACAGCCAGAGACAGAATAATTGTATGACTAACTTATTACTATCATGGTGGTTAGAGCTTGCCCATGTTATTCAGGGATATCAATGTGAAATATCTTGCCCACATCATATAGACATGACAATTTATAGATTAAAATTTTCCCCTCTCTTTTGGATGACTAAAGAAAAATCTATCTTTCATAACAAGGACTGGTTTGGGGAGAAGCCTGGGTTAATACAAATGAAAACCATAGCTATGTGGTTAGATGCTTGCAGAGACCATTTTCAACTCAGCGAGACTGAACAATCTATTGATTTAGTGAAAACTTCAAGTTTAAGTAACCACAGCCATAAAAATTCCAAACCATTTCTCAGGAGGCATTATCTCTCTAATTTCAACTCACCAGACTTCATTAGAATCCATTACAAATACGGCAGATAAATATTTCTAAATGAAATTATTGAATTTCATTTAGTAAAATAACACTGCTGCCTTTGCATAGCTGTTTTTCCTGACAAGATAGTTGTCTAGATTTGCTATGTTGTTGTTTTTCATTTTTCAAGGTATAGGTGAATAAAAACCTGTTACACAAGAAAAATATTAAAAAGTATGGGGCGCCTGGGTGGCTCAGTCGGTTAAGTGTCCAACTCTTGGTTTTGGCTCAGGTCATGATCTCAGGGCGGCTGAGATTGAGCCCCGGGTTGGGCTCCGTGCCCAGTGGGGAGTCTGCTTGAGATTCCCTCCCTCATCCCTCCCCCAACTTGTGTGCCTGCGTACGCTCTCTCTCTCTCTCAAACAAATAAATAAATCTTAAAAAAAAGTAAAAAGACATGGGTATTGTCTAAAGTGTTAAATGATGATTAGATGATTCATAGTTAAAATATTCCAAGGGAAAGTTTTATATAAGGGATGTTATGGGCTGAATTATGCCCCCTGCCCAAGAAGATAATGTTGAAGTTCTAATATCTAGTGCCTCAGAATGTGACTTTATTTGGAAATAAGGTCGTTGCAGACATAATTAGTTAAGATGAGGTCATACTGGAGTAGGGTAGGCCCCTAAACCAGTAAGACTGGTGTTCTTATAACAAGATGGCCTTGTGAAGACACGGAGAAATAGGGAGGACACCATGTGACAGAGGACACAGATAGTGCAATGATGTATCTTCAAGCCAAGAAATGCTAAGATTTGCCAGCAACTCTCAGCAGCTGGGAGAGAGGCATGGAACAGTTTTCCTCACAATCTTCAGAAAGAACCAACCCTGGTGACTCCTTGATTTTAGACTCCTGTCTCCAGAATTGTAAGAGAATAAGTTCCTGTTTTTTTAAGCCACCCAGGACTTTGTTACAGCAGCCCTAGGAAATCAATACAGGGGACTAGCTGAATGGCAGCACGGGGAGTTGTAGAAAAAAAGCACTCATGTCTGAATATGAGATCCTTCCCAGAACAGGCATTGAGCACAGTCTGATGACTTCACATTTGTCATGGAAAACAACAAGGCAGTAGTTAACTTTATGTCCCAAAGTATAGAGAGGACAGAATCTAAGGAGAGGTTAGAGAACATGGAGAAGGAAGAATTTGGAAGACTTTGGTTGTGGAAATTCAAGGGCAAGTGCCAACTACAGTAAGTAACCCATACAGCAATCAAATAACTCAACCTCTCCAGACTGGAAAAGTGTATAAATCCACTGATCCCTTTCCTGTGGGATGCTGCCAGGCTTTCCTGTGGAAGTCCAGTAAGGCTCAGTGGGACCTCCTTTTGGGACTTACTGTCAAAACAGAAATGAAAACAAGCAACAGGACATTGTCCTAGCTGGGACGGAAACCTCCATGAATAAGGTAAGTCTTCTGTGAATTTTGTAAGCCTGTGAAACTGAACTGGGAATATATGGCAGTGATTAAAAATGTGGTGTCAAATGCAAACATATGACTGAGATTTATTAATGCTAAATAAAATACAGTTAAAAATTACGTTTAATGTTCATTCTCTGTAAATTTAGCTTTTTGAGCCCAGGTGCACAGAAGCTGTTAGTTATTAATGATAAGAGTCAAAGCAATCACAGCTAAATGTACTGAGTGTTTGCAATATGCCAAACATTGCTAAGTGTGTCTGTTGGCATTAGCTGATTTAATCCTTTAAGAAATCTATGATGAGCATGTTGTTGTCCTCATTTACAGATAGGGAAACTGAGGCTTAGAGAATTTAAGTAACTTGTCCAGGGTCACACTTGGGCTGAATCAGGGAGACCAGTGGAGACTCCTGTGATCATCCAGGTAGGCGATGCTAGCAGGGACAAAGGTGGGTGCTGAAAAGAGGTGAGGCTGACAAGGTTCACTGACAGGTTAGCTGTGGGGTGTGAGAGACAGGTGTCAAACCCAGCCCCAGGGATTCTGCTTGGGCAGCTCGAAGAATGCAGTTGCCATTTATTGAGAAGGTAAAGACAGTAGGAGGTGGGTAGGTTTGGAGGGTGAAGGGCAGAAAGAGTTTTGTTTTGAACATGTTGAGTTTGAGATGGCTATCACTGCCCAGGTGGGGACGCTCCTGGTTAGATGTAGATATGCAGAGTTCAGGAGGAGAGTGGACTGGAGAAGGCCATTTGAGACACAACAGCATAGATGTGGGATTAAGAGCCATGAGACTGGATGCAAGCCACAGAGCCTGCCCAGTGGCTCCAGGAGCCCTCCAACATTGGAGATTGGGTGATGAGGAGGAGACAGTAGCTTGGGACGCAGGTGTGGCCACGAGGGAGGAGGCAACCCCGAGTAGTGAGTGAGGACAGAGATCCACATTGGAGAGAGTGATGCACATGTCAAGTCATCAGGCAAATCAAGTAATCTGAGTACTGAGAAATGATCGTTGGATTTAGCAACACGAAGGGAACGTCAGACCCTCGTAAGCACAGTTTTGATGAAATGATTGTAATGGGTTCAAGAGAGGACCAGGATAGGGCACATGAGCCCAGAACATTCTTTTGAGAACTTAGACAATCAAGTGCCCTCCCAGCACCCCCCAGAATTTGCTCTTACTACCCCAGTCCTCTTTCTGGGACCCCAGCCCCTCCTGGGCACTCAGCCCACCTCATGTATTAATCTTGGCCAAGAAGTTACCCCATAGGGCCTTTATATTTTCCTGGATGGCCCCTGAAAACAAATCTCCTCCTGTCCCTGGCCCCAAAGAATAAGACTCACATTGGTAAGGATATGACTGGCTCAGCCCTCGGAGGGAGACCAGCGATACTTCCAGGTATGTGCTTTTAAAATATTTAAGAAGTTTAGAATTAATTGGGTCAGGTGTGAAATTTCAGATTACAGAAGTCTTCATAAAGGCAAAAGCCTCGCAGATGAAATAGTGCACGGCGTTTCTAGCTTAGTCTTCAGACATATACAAAGGGCCATGTTGTGCATTTTCTCTGAAGAGTATGGGCCACCATAGTTTACCTTTGCCCGTTCTCAGGATGGGCTACATCATTTGCAGAAGCCAGTGCAAAATGAAAATGTGGGGCCCCTTGTTCAAAAATCATTAAGAATTTCAAGATGAACGAAATATAAGCTAATGCGGTGCATCAGACAAGCATGGGGCTCTTCTGAGGGTGGGGTCCTGTGGGAACTGGCAGTTGCAGGCCCTTGCAGCCTGTGCTACTGGTTATGGATGGAGCCAGGAACTGGACGTTGGGATTTTTCCTCTCTTAAACCCCTGAGTACATCTCATTGAGATGTTGGAAGGAACAGGAGACACTTCTGCAGTGTTCTGCAGAATAAAAAAATACGGTTGCAAGTGTTTATTTTTTCCTCATTTAAGTGTAGCCCAGATGCCTCTGTAAACACCTGCCAAGGAGGAGCCTTTGGAAAACAAAGCTATTGCTGATCTCCTGTGCCCAAGAGTGGCCTCCAATGGAAACAGACCTGTCGTTCTAAATCTGTTTTCACTTTCCTCTTGTTCCAGGGGGGCTGTAGGTGTGCGTGGCATTGGGTGTGCACGTCCAAGTCTAGGAGGGAACGGCTAGCTGCCTCTGGGTGGCTTGCTTCTTCTTGGAGACTCTGGTCCAAGCCCCCACGCTCTGGCAGGGCCCCCAGCCCCTAGCGAGAAGTGGTGAGGCACCAGAGTCCCAGCTACTCCTTGTTCCTTCCAGAGTCCCCCCCACGGGAGCCCTCCAAGAGCAAGCCCCGGGCACCCTCCCAGCACACGGCCCCCAGTGGAAAAATCCCGGTGTGTTATTGCTGTTGGCAGCCCCGGGAAAAGCCTGTTGCCCTGGCGGCCATTCGTCCCGCAAACAGTGTGAGGCATATGAAGATCAGCTGGAGGGAGGAATGTTTGAGTTTAAAAGCGCCAAGAATCACTCCTGAACTGGCAAGATGGACGGTCTGCATTTTAAAAAAAGACATCGGAAGAAGCCTTGAAAACAGGCTCTTAGACTTGTTCTGTGTAATGGAAGATATTCCCTGATAGAAGTGAGGGAATGATTTTTTTAAAGACAAGAATTGACAATTGTATTGATTTTTATCTAAAAAAATTACTGGAAAACAAATACTTATAGTAACATTTTCACAGTACCAAAGGAAGAATCTGTGTTTCTTCCCTATTTGTTTTTTTTATACAGGTTGAAAAGCATTGGTCCCATTAGAGATGTAGGCAAGTAAAACACGGTAACCGTAAGAGATTTTTGCCGAACAGATGGTGCCAGATAAGAGTGGAGGCCGACTTCAAGGCTCGCTAATTTGGGCAAACAGCTCAGCCTTACATGACTCACCTGGCTATCTACATCATAACAGCTGCTTCCCAGAACTGTCTAGAAGATGCTGAGATAATATATGTAAAAACTTGTAAGTGCAGTAAGGACACTCAACGAAGACAAGGCCTGTGCGCTGAAGATGTATCATCATTATGGATAAATCCATTCCTGACTCCATCCAAGCCAGCCTGGACAGCCAGGCTGAGCCCAGACCTGGTGCTGAGTCGCTGGAGAACGCAGCAATGGGGCTCTTCTCTGGTTTCCCAAGACTTCAAAACGAAACTGAGCAATTAAAAGATTTTGGGCCTTGAAAACTGCAGGAATTAAATCTCTCGGTGGGAATGTGCAGCCAAAAGCCAGTGTCCTGAGTGACTCCACGTTTGGGGACCCTGTCAGGGCGCTAATCCCAGATCCCTTTCTACTTTGCCTGTGGCCCTCCCAGCAGGCCTCGGGAAGACCGCCCATCCTGGGAAGACCATGGCAGCTGTTGGCAATGTGGGGTTCAAGGTAGCTGAAGGATTAACTCATGGATCAGATTGCATGGAATTTCCCCCGTTTTACCCTTATTAAGAGAGATCTGTAACTTTCCTGCCCCTTCTCCCATGCGTGCATGTGTGCTTGTGTGTGTGTGTGGGCGGGGAGGGGTGTGGGTTGTGGGGAGGATAAGGCTCCCATGTCTGGAAACTCTGGACGCTCCGCCTGGCCCTCTTTGCAGGAGAAACAAGCCAGTCACAGTGCAGAGGGTCAGTGACCGTGAGCTCAAGCTGACGCCGCCTTGGAACACTCAATGGACTTAGTCCTTGCCCCCAGACCGGGGCCAGCCAGTGATGAAAGGGTTCTGCCCAAACACTCAGGAATGGGGTCTTGACCTTCCTGGGCTCATTAGGAACCCAGCTGCCCTCACACCCGGCTGCTGGGGTCCCCCCAGGGGCCGCCAGGCCCCCTGCAGCTGTCTTTCTACAGGGGGATATTGCCCGTCACCAAGAGAACCCTTGCCTGCCCACGGCTCTGGTCGGCGGGGCCTCACAGCCCCCAGACAAATGACTGTCCACCCCAAACCCTCCCGACTCATAGCCTCACCCCAAACTCACATGCAGAGGCCCCGAGTCCCGTCCGCTTCATCAGGTCCCTCGTCGGTGGGGCTGTTCCAGTGCCTGGCTGGGGGCCAGCCCGTGTGAAACAAGGATTCCTCGGGGACGCTGCCGCCCTCCTGTCTTCCCTCTTCCACCAACTGGAAGCTTCAAGGCCAGAGTATCTGAGAGAAAAGCATTACCTTGCCGTTTGAGAAGGGCCTGCATGGGCACATGTGCTAAGGGTTGAAGGGTTAACTGCCCTGTGCGCGGTGGGAGGCAGCCGGGCCAAGGCAGACATTCAGGACCAACCAGAAATGTCATTTCTGCACTTTGGAAAAGTGCCTGGTACATCTGAACATAGTCCTCTCCTCCCTCAAACACCCTCCGGTGACTCTCCAGGGCTGCCAGGATAAAGCCTTGACTGCCCAGCCCAGTGCCGTAGGTTGTCCGCTGTCAGACCAGCCCACCTGCCCACGCTCCCTGCACCGGGCCCGTTGGCTATGCACTCGTCCTCTTCGTCCTTACGCGTGGCTCCCCTGCAAAGAGCCTGATGCCTGCCCATGATCCATCCCCTCCTGTGGCCCTGACCTCCCACCCTCCCCTGAGCTGCTCACCTGGCAGTCGTCCCCACATTGCTTGGGACTTTTATCAAATTGAGCAACTCAAAGAGTTTCTCAACTTGCAGGCTATGCTCTGGACACAAGCCATTGAATTTTGACCAACATGCAACTGTGTTCTATTTTTTGGCTACAATTGCAGATGCGGGCATTTAGGTGATGTCTGTTGGTAGAGTGTGGAACTGGGTGTGTCGTAGGGCGCTGTGTGGAAGGAGGGACAGTTTGCTACGAGTCATAGATAAGGGACAAGGTGAAATGTGAAGCCAGTGCTAAAAGAAGAAGGTGGCTTTCTTGGGATGCACGAGAAGTTTGTTGGAGAACCTGATAGGACTGGGCATAGTTCTGGAAGGTAGGATAGCACCCGAGGGTGGCTGAGGGAACGGGGCTGTGCTGGGAACGCCTCCAGCACATTCTGGGCATTCTGGGATACAGAATTGCTGAGAGTCACAATTTAACTTGACTCATGTGTCTCTCCCTTTCTCATTGATTCCATCACGATGCTCCAAGTGCGGGGACTTAGGCTTCTGTGTTCTCTTCACTGCAGTCCTTGATCTGCATGGCTTTGGTTGGTGCTTAATGACAATGAAGGAGCTCAGTGGTGGGCAAAGGGCTCTGAGCATGGACCAGAATTTGTCCTCTGTGTCACTGGCAGTAGGAAGGTGATGGCAGAGGGGGCGTCTCGTGGAAGTGCCGGGAGCTTGGAACAGTTCAGAAGTATCTGTTAGATATTACTGACTGAGGATTGACCCACAACCAAATCCACACAGCTTCTTTTTTAAATCTCTTCTCTAGAAGTAACTGTTGTAAACAAAATCATCTTTACTTCAGAGCCATCATAGGTCCAGAGCCTCTTCTATTCAGTAAATATCATCTATAGTGAAATGCACCTGCACGATCTGTAATTTTATGCTGGGAATTTGGGAGGATGGTTTTTATCCTTTTGTCTTTGGGGGTGATTTGGCTACAAGTAATCACATTTAATTTACAACTGCCTTTGATTTCTTGGCACTGATTGTGTCTTTTTGGGAAATCCTGCAGAGACAGACAAAATGTGAACTCTAAATAGTTTGAAAAGATTATGATATTTTTATAAATACTACATTTAACCATGAACAAAGTGGACATCATGTTATGTTTTGTAGACTTTCGTTAAACCTTTATTAATCTTGATTTTCTCTGGAACAATTCATTCCTGTTCTGGGCTGAAGTATGAAAGCTCCCAGGCCCATGGCCCTCACCCTGGCTCCTGACGGACAAATGAACCTCTCCTGGGCCAGAGGGCAAAGACACAGGTTCATCAATTATTGATTGATTGATTGATTTATAGAACTCCAGCATGTGTGAGCAACAGGGTGCTTGGTGAGCAAGACAGACACTGCTCCTGCCCCCTCGGAGTGTGGGGGTTACACGCACACAGAGCCAGCTGCATGAAGGACCATTGGCAGACAGGGAGGTTAGGCTTGGGGGCTCCAGCCCTCCTTTCCCACCCAGGACCCTCATCCTCGTTTCTCCTACCTGCCATCAAAGTCCACCCTTAGGTCCTTTTTTAAGCTCTCAGGTGCAAATGACTCGTTATAACTTAACATTTTATCCCACCCAGGAGGTATTTTTAAGTCTAAAGGATAAAGATTTAATAGTGAAATTTCAAACACCAATCAGGGTACAAAGGAGGATTGAGGAGAAGAAGGTCTTGAGCATTTTCTAATACCCCTAAAATCATTCCATCGAATTATGATGACTTCTGTCCTTGTGGATATGATAGAAGCCAGTAGATACTTCAGATTAGATGGATGGACAGATGCATGGATGGATGGATGGACGGACAGACAAACAGATGGATGGATGAATATTTAACCTTTAGTCTCTCAAGTGATGTTTGAAGCTTGATTCGTTTTCTGATTTCTCTTAGAGCTAGGCTAGGGTCTGACACACGTTAAGAAGTTGGTAAAAAGTTTGTTGAACGAACAATATAACGAAAGGGAGGTTATATATGCAGTGGGCCTGTGGTTTGGGGTTTCTGTTTTGGGTTCCTTTTGATTTGAGTAACACACAAGCACGCAACTTGAGTCTGCAGTTGGCAGACTCTTAGCTCTCTTCTTGGGGTAAAGGCCATTGCGAGCTTGACCTTGCTCAGTTTATTGACAGCATATCCAGTCGAAGCCACTAGACTCCCATGGAAACCCTTTTTCCAGATTTCATTTTAACTTGGCAGAGGTCTGACCTTGGTGGATTCCTTGTATTAGTATTAACTAATAACATGATACTGAACATTAACATAGCACTCATTATGTGCTTGTTGTGGTTTTAAGCACATTACATATATTTACTAACTTAACCCTTACAATCGCCCTTTGCTTTAGGCACTATTATTAACACCATTTTATGGGTGGGGAAATGGAAACTCCAAGAAGATAAATGACCTGCCTGCGGTCATCCAGCTCTAAGTGGCAGAGGCAGGACGCGAACCCAGGCAGATTGGCCTCAGTGCCGGGGCTCGTATAGAAATCACATCCCCGAAATCAGCTGGCAGCTGCCACGGTCCTGTCGCCGAAGGAGAGTGTTTGCTGGCCTTCACAGAGAGGGCTCTTGTGGGCACCAGGTTGGTAAGGAGCTGGTTTGGGGTCCTGGCACGGACGACGGTGTAACCTGTGGAGGGACCGGCATGGTGGAGGAGGCTCCTTCCCTGCCTGCTCTTGACTCAGTCATGAAGAGAAGCTCAACTGCAACAATGAAGCAAACAGGCTCACAGCCATCAGCACCCCACAGTGGGCTGAGGGGGCAGGGACAGGTGTGCATCTGTGTATCCATCAGAGGACTGAGCATCTGGTCTCCTTACTGAGGGTGACTAGGGACTTGCTGGCCCTTCCCAGGGAGAAGGGTGGGGCACGCCAGACCATCCATGCTCAGCCACAGTCTACATTTAGAATTGGGGGCCCTGGTGCCCTTTGGAAGAAAAGATAATTTCTTTAGGGAAATACCCTAGAACTGCCCCAAGACAAATGAGACAGGAGGAGGTGAGAACTGATCATTTAAGTGTAAATGTCCGTTCAGGTCTGGATCTGAAAACCCCATATTTTTGGGTTTAAGATCGTACTTTTCGGACATGAAGAGTGAATTGCAAAATCAGACTGGAGGTTTGTTACTTTTTCGCCAAGTAAGTAGCCTGAACACTTGGCCAGTGTATTCATTTCTTGGGACTGCTGTAACAATGTACCACAAACTGGGTGGCTTAAGACAAGAGGAATGTATTCTCTCAGTTCTGGAGGAGTCCAAGATCAAGATGGCAGCAGGGCCATGCTCCCTGGGAGTGTCTAGGGAGGACCCCTCCTTGCCTCTTGCAGCTTCCCCTGGTGGCTCCCCATCCTCAGCCCTCCTCTGCTTGCAGCTTCTATTACTCCAATCTCTGCTTCTGTCTTTACATGGCTTCTTCCCTCTGTGTCCCTCTCTTCACGTGGCATTTTCCTCTTATGAGGACACCAGCCATATTGAATGAGGGCCCAATGACCTCATCTGAACCTGATTGTATCTGCAAAGACCCTATTTCCAAATAAGGTCACCTTCACAGGTACCAGAATTAGGACTTGAATCTATCTGGGGGACTGAATTCAACCCATTGCAGCTGGTGATATCTGTGGCTCACCAGTTACTTAGTACTATTCTACGATGTGCAGTGAGACTGTGATTTCCGTCAGGACCAGGAAATCTCAGCTGGTAGCACTGATGCTTGAATGCAGGTTAAATAGGTAGAGCAGAAGATGCCGTGTCAGTCAAGTTCATTTCCAAATACAGAGCAAAAGCAAGATGCCTTCCTAGTCTTTTTTTTTAAGATTTTATTTATTTATTTGAGAGAGAGAATGACATAGAGATAGCATGAGAGGGGGGAGGGTCAGAGGGAGAAGCAGACTCCCTGCTCAGCAGGGAGCCTGATGTGGGACTCGATCCCGGGACTCCAGGATCATGACCTGAGACGAAGGCAGTCGCTTAACCAACTGAGCCACCCAGGCGCCTGATGCCTTCCTAATCTTACATGTTGCTTTGTTTTCTGAAGCTTCCTCCTTGGCTGCCTCAGGACACCCTCTCATCCTGAGTTAAGTGACAATGAAGGCAAACTGAGTAATTATCGGGAGAACCCTTCATTTTCCATCAACTGTGAATCACAATATTTGCCCTTTTCTTGAAAGAATCCTTCAGAAATAGCTAAGGTTAATAGTGCTTTGTAGTCTACCTAGAAAGAGCGTCAGAAAGAATTTTGCTTAGTGGGGACATTTCCAAGTAGAGAATAGACAAGTGAACTGATGGCAAATGTATTTAACAGGGAAGACCCTGGGGAAATGAATTAAATAGGATCCTGTTTATGCTTTTATCCTGGAAGACGAGGTAGATTTTAGTTCAAGCAGGGCTTCTTTGGTGCTGTCTGAACATAAATATGTTGGCTAATGCTGGTCATTTGGTATGAAATGGGAAGTTTCTGAAATTTAAACAACACATTTGTGAGACATGACCTCACGTTTATTTATCTGGTGCCCATAATGTAGCTGACCGTGACCTCAGCAACACACATTTCAACATGATCCTGTATTTGCTAATGGCTCTTTTGTACTCTGAACACGGGAAGATTTAACCTGTTGGATGAGATAGATACCAGGAACTTCACAGCCAAAGTGCCCAGAGATCATCTGATATGTAGTGACCACCAAAGAAATTATGTCTTGAAAGGAATAAAATTGTGACACACACTACAACATGGGTGAACCTTGAAGCCATTGTGCTCAGTGAGATAAGCCAGTCAGAGGAGTCAAATATTACATGATTCTACTTGTATAAGGTCCCTAAAGGAGTCTGATTCATAGAGACAGAAAGCAGAATGGTGGTTACTGGGGGCTGGGGAGGGGCAATGGGGAGTTAGTATTTAATGGGGACAAAGTTTCTGTTTGGGACGCTGAACATGGTCTGGAGATGGTTGGTGGTGATTGTTGCATAATAATGTGAATGTACTTAATACCACTGAACTGTCCACTTAAAAATGATTAAAATGGTAAGTTTGATGTTATGTGTATTTTACCACAATAAAAGACGTGCTTACCCATACACGTAAGATGTGTGTCTTATCTTAGCCATTCTGAGTGGGGCCACCCCACCCAGTGAGGTCTTGCGGTCGTTCATTAGTTTATGTGAAAGGGGTTTCATTGGAATAAATGTCCTCAGATATTAACCGAGACAACACTGTCCTCTTATCTCTATTCTAGATAATTCCGAGAGCCAGATGGCAAATCTAGACCCTGGCCCACATGGGAGGACGGAAGACTATCTCAGAGGACTTAAGGCCGGCACATAGTGGCCTTCCTGCAGTGAGCCCTCCTTTCCTCGAGGGGGCACTGTGGGAAGGCCTACTCAGCCTGCTGCAGGCGGGCTACTGCCATGGGAAGAGGCGGCCATGCCCCCCATTGCAGGACCTGGTGGGCGGCATAGCGCCAGGTGGGATCAGTGAAGACTGCCGGGTCATCCACCCGCCATTCCGAACAAAGACCTCGCCTGTGCTGGACTCCTCCTAATTGCTACCCGCTCCACGCACAGTCGGCTGATGCTGGGTGCCACGCCTCTGGGTTTCCTACGCCTTCTAATTTACTGAGTGCTTGCATGCAGACGATTATCTAACCCTACAGACGACTCTGTGAGGCATCTGTTATCAAGTTTAGGCGTCTCATCCAGTCCTCACAGCTGGTTATAGAAAAATCGGGGCCTCCAACCCAAGCTTAAGTTCCGTCCTCCGCAGGCTGCCAGCCCGGAGTCACCAGCACCCCCTCAAGCCATTGGAAAAGGCAGTGGTGATGAGCAAAGTGGGTTCAGGTGGAGCTCTGCAGGTGGGCACTGAACACTCCATCAAGATTTTTTGAGTGAACAAGAACGGGTCTCAAGCATGATTTTCAGAAAGGCCTTGCTCTCCATTCCAATCCTGGCTAATGTTCATGGCAGCTTTGCTGGGTCCCACCTTGAAACCATTTCAAAATATCTCAGTTGCCACAGGCAGCATGTGGATGAGAAAGTCAGGCTCTCAAGACACACTCAGACACCATCAGGCCCTTTTCCAAAGGGACAGGAATACTCTCAGTATTCAATTTGATAAGCATGGAGTGACGTTTGTTTGTGCCCTGATGGATTTCAATCATTCTCCTTTCTAAAGTTTGTGCCCTGAAATGAGGCACTTGAATCTCTACCTGCAGCTCTTAATAACCCAGAATCTCCCTTCCTGACCAGAGGCCTCTTCCATAAAGAGATTAAGCAGAAAACAAGAAAGAACACACAAAGCTTGCAAAAGCAGAGCAGCGAGGAATGTAATATGTTTCAGAGAGTCAACGAAAATAAGAAAGGAGCCTGATGTCAAACTTAACACCATCATTTTAATTTCCAAGTGCTTTTGGGTTTTTTCATGTTGGTTTCATGGAAATTTATGTTTGCGGAGAATACTGTATTCACTACAGGATCTTGCTGTGTTCATTTAGCTTGGTAATAAAAACCATCTGCCTGAAATCCTTTTTGGAACAAGAAAGGGTATAAACAAATAGGCAAATGGGCACAAATGACCATGGGAAGGGGGGGCTGTTTCAGAAAGGGGGAGCGTGGGGGAGCCTGGAGCAAACACTTCAGGCCAATATTTGCAGGAACTGCCCCCTTTGGAAGGCATGTGTGAGGCTATTACGAAAACCTGTATAGCTTTCAGTTAAGTATGGTACATTTTGGGAGGACGGATAGGCACCTTTCTTTTCCTGAACACCCACTCTGTGCGTGGGGCTTCACCACCAGAGTGAGAACAATATTAGGAAGCATTGACACATGTGTCCCTGTAGTGGGTTGAATAGTGTCCCCCCACCCCAAAAGTCATGTCCACCTGGAACCTTATTTGCGATCTTATTTGGAAGCAAGGTCTTTGTAGATATAATCAAGATGAGGTCATACTAGGTTAGGGTGGGCCCTATTCTAATGGCTTCTCCCTAAAAGAGGAGAAGAGAAACACAGGGGAGAAGAATGCCATGTAAAGACAAGGCAGAGATTAGGGTGATTCAGCCACAAACCAAGGAATGCCAAGGGGTGCCAAGAGCCTCCAGAGACTGGAAGAGCTAAAAAAAGGACCCTCCCCTACACCCTTTGGAGCGTTCAGGGAACATGGCCCTGATGACATCTTGATTTCACTTTTCTGGCCTCCAGAACTATTAGAGAATCAAGTTCTGTTGTTTTCGGGCCTCCTGGTTTGTGGTGATTTATTATGGCAGTTACAGAAAATGCATACAGCCCCCCCTTTCTGCTGGGAGCTGTTTAGGCTGGGAGAGACGGGGCGTATTAGAACCAGGAAGAACTTGTCAAATTCTTGGCCCTTAACTTAGGAGCTGAGGTCCAAGAGTAAGAAGAACTGATCTTGAAAGAATCCATGTTGAGCCAGTTTTTGGTTAGCTGGTTTTTCCCTTGCTACCCGAGAGGAGCTCACTGGATGGCAGCTAGAAGCTCCTGGGCCCCAAGGAGGAAAGAAGGCAGCTCTCGAGCAAGCAGGGGGTGAGAGGCTCTTTCCTGTCCTCCTGGTCTCAGGGCCAGCTCCACAGAGTGGTGGGGCACCCTAGGAGCCCTGGCTGAGTTGGAGGGTCTGTAGGTAGAGAGGGCTGCTCTTCTGGCTGGCCTGGAAGGCAGGGCTTGGAGAAGAACTAGCAAGAGACTAGGTTTTCCGCTTCTGATATTCAATATAGGTCTTTATGTTCTCAGCAAGACAGTGTTTTTGAAAGTCAGGCATTGATTGGCAAGAGATAATTTTAGAAATTCCTTTAGCTCCTATCACCATATGAAGATCGAGGCCTAGAGATTCGATCTCTGAAACTCTTATAATCTAGAAAACTCAGGACACTGCATACAAGTTTCTGCCCTGAGGAACAGGGGAAGCTCAGTTCTTTCCGGCTCTGGTGGACAAGGAGGAGAAGGGAGACCAAGGAACGGGACGCTGGTGGTCACATATGTTTGTGCCAATGTCCCCCAAGTTGATGTTCTGGGGGGAGCCCAAAGAAAATGGGCTTTTCTTCTGCTCCCTGTTTGGATCCTTGGAGGAGATAACCCCATCCCAACATGGGGATGTGTGGGTGTCAGGGAGTGAAATGTGGTCACAGGAAGGTGGGGTGAGCGAGCTCAATTCAGGATTCCTGGCTCCCTTCATCTCCTGAGGCCTGCAGGTGACCTGGGGATCCCCACATGTCCCCAAAGCAGGTAGAGCATGTAGCCAAAAGCCTGGCTGGGAGCCAATGGCTATAAGGAGCCCACCTTGGCCAGAAATGGAGTGGGCATCCCACCACACATTGGGGGATCTCCAAAGTGGCTTGGTCACACGTGACAGCCCCTAAGCCTGGTCCCTCAGTCTTGTCTTCAGCAAGGACATCAGCTGGATGCCCAGAAGGCAGACCCAGCCCATGCTTCCCTGAGTGGGTACCTGTCAGCACCAGGACCAGCATAGCTTCCTGGTAGAAGAGGCCAGTGCAGGACTGGATGGGATTTATGTCACCTCCGCGTGGGGACTGTGAGCTTCCTTGGGCACTGGCTGCCAAATTCCTCTGTTGAAGTCCTAGCCACCAGGACCGCAGAATGTGACTATGTAATCAGAGACAGCACCTTTAAAGAGGTAAATAAGGCAAAATGAAGTCATATGGGTGGGCTCTGATCCAATCTGGCTGGTGTCCTTCCCCAAAAAGGAGACACAGAGGGAAGACCACGTGAAGCCAGGGGCAGAGCCCGGAGTGGTGCAGCCACACGCCAAGGGATGCCGGGTCTGCTGCAATGGCTAGGAGCTGGAAGAGGCAGGGAAGGATCCTCCCCTAGAGCCTTCAGAGAGCGCGCAGCCCCGCTGACAACTTAATTTTGGACTTTTAGCCTCCAGAACTGTGAGAGAATAAATTTCAGTTGTTTTAAATCACTCAATCTGTGGCACTTGGTTCTGGCAGTCCTAGGAAGCTAAAAAAAAAAAAAAAGAAAAGAAAAACTCATGTCATCAAAATTGAGGTTTCTGAAGGACTGTGTTCAATCTAAGTGGATTTAAAAGCCTTTCTACTGAGGACAGATTCCTCCAGATTTAGCACCAGGCGGGGAATTCAGGGCAGGGGAGGTGGCAGGGCAGCTCGGAAGCATCCTTGCTCCCCCTTCCTGCTGTAAGTCACCTGGTCTGGAGCCTAGGAGCAAATGCTCCCCACTCCTGCAGGACTCCCTCCCATGGCTGGAGGGGCAGGCCAGGTGGAGGAAGGAAAGAGATGCAGGGCACACCGGCTTTCTTTGCTTCCCCAAAGGAAGCAGCTCCGAGTCTGTTTTCTTTTCTCTTCCGTCAGATTGATCTTTCATATCTCCAATAACTCCTATCTTTCAGCAAACTCAAGCAGGCCCTGGCGAGAGCTGTGAAAGTACCTAACTTCAAAGCCTTCACATAAATCATCTTAAAGGCCTGCCCTGAGCCCCGGGAAGCCGGAACGAGGCCGAGAAATCACTGCTTATTTCATCATCGTGTAACCGAGACTTTGCTCGTTACAGGTCACATCTGTCACCTTCACTGCCGCCACCAGGGTCCCCACCACCTCCGGACACCTGCATTAGCCACCCTGCAAGGGCTGAGTTACGAGCCGCGCCCCAGATCTGCGGCCAGCGACTTCCATGTGATTCCAGGGGCGCGAGTGCCAGGGCGGCCTCGAGAGGCTTGTGGTTTCATTTCCTTTGCCGCTTTCAGGGTAGCACGGAAGCAAAGGGAGGGACGCAGTGGTGCTCCACGGCGGTCGGTCTTTGGTCTCAACCCCTGGCGGTGACATCGGTGACAAGGAGGGGATGGCTTTGTGCACCGAGACAAGGATGAGGGGAGTGTGAAGGAAAAAAGGGACATGACAATAATCATGCCTTTTCTCTGGTCCCTGAGGATGAAATGCGGGCTTTGCCTTCTATCCAGAATTTTGTCTTACATCTCCTGTCTGGATTTAGTTGTCAAAGACCAGGAGGACAGCGGATGGGAGAAGCTGCTGGGATGGCGGCGGGTTGGTGGAATAGAATAAGGTCTCCGGT
Organism: Mirounga angustirostris; assembly: GCF_029215605.1. Lineage (NCBI taxonomy): Eukaryota > Metazoa > Chordata > Mammalia > Carnivora > Phocidae > Mirounga > Mirounga angustirostris. Next base: position 9,452,716 of record NW_026991709.1, on the reverse strand, counting down.
CTCCGATGAGATACGTGCATTTAAGTTCAACAACCGTGTTATGAGGATGGGCCGCGACTGGAAAAGACTGACAGCGGCAGGCAAGACATGCACGTAGGCAGCCCCCAGTAAGGTAGGGGCGCGTTTAGCAGAGTCCTTGAGCTCCAAGGAAGAGATGGCCAAAGGATCCCTGGTTCTGGAGTGAGACTGGGCTTGCTGCGCCCACTGGTGCCGCGTTGGCTCTGTGCCAATGGGGGCCTCGTGGGAGCTGAAACCCAACCAGGGCTCGGCCGGCCCAGCCTCATTCCCTGCCCCGGGGACACGTCCTTCCCTCCTAAGTGGCTCACAAAGCATTGAAATTTTTTTTTTTTTTTAACTCAGCCACCCAGACAGGGGTGTCCTTCTGCAATCCAGCTGTCTGGGTAAGGCAGCTTTTTTTTTTTTTTTTTTTTTTTTTTTAACCAATTTGCAGTTTCCGCCCGTGTGCATGAGCCATCCTGATATGACAGAAGAGCAATCTTTGTGTGGTTGCTTTTAGGAAATTTCACAGAGGGCAGGGGACAGAGAGACAAGATAGCAATGATGGCAAGCTGTAAGTGACTTCACACACGGGCTGGGGTGGGGGGAGCCCTGACGCCCGCGACTCACGGGAAACTAGCCTTTGGAGTTTTTGTGTGAATGGGGCCATTCTGCCCTCAGCCTTCTCCAATTTTGAATTTATAGGGGGGAAGTCAGGGCTATAATTTAGTGAGGAAAATGCGGGCATTGTGTTTTCTCTTTGAAACGACCCAATACTTAAATGGAAAAACAAGACCTGCTCTTAACAATCATTTGGTACACATTCAATAACCGGAGAAATCCTTTAATTTCCGGAGGAGGCTCAGAAACCTTTACTAAGCATGTGGCTACTGTGATATCTGTTTAGGAAATATGTGGAACAGGAAATAGGAAGATGTGCAGGGGTGCCGGTGGGGGGGGTGGGGAGCCGCCCTATCTGCAGGCTTCCTCGGAGGAGGACTTTGCCCCCTGTCTTCTGTGGACAGGGCTGGAGGGAGGCAAGGGTGCCTGCCGGGTTCCTTGAGGTGAAAGCCCCTCCTCAGCAGACTCTGCCACTGCCCAGCCGTCCTTCACTCCCGAGGGATGTGCCCTCCCCTTTTCTTCCTCAAGCCCCCTCCCCTACCCCCCCTTCCTGGCTTCCTGGGGCTGCCAGAACAAATACCCACAATCTGCGTGGCGTCAAACAACAGAAACTTATTCTCTCACACTTCAGGAGGCTTACAAGTCCAAAGTCAAGGTGTCAGCCGTTTGATTCTTCATGGGGGCTTGGAGGCAGAGTCCGTTCGGGCCCTTCTTCTAGATTCTGGTGGTTGCCCTAAATCACTGACCCTCCTTGGGTTGCAGACGCATCACCCCAGTCTCTGCTTCTCTCATAATCCCTCTGTGTCTCTGTCTTTTCTCCTGTTCTTAGAAGGACACCAGTCATATTGGATTAAGAAGCCACCTTCCTCGGGTGTGATCTTGTCTTAACTCTACTAATTACATCGGCAATGGCCCTATTTCCAAATAAGGTCACATTCTGAGGACCTAGGAAGGACATGAATTTGGGGAGGGGGACACTGTTCAAGCCAGCGTACCCTCATTCTCCAGACACTAAAGTCCCCGGGACTCCATGGAGTCCATCAAGTTCATCCGTGGAGTCCCAGGGAATTCATCTGTGGAAGCTCCCAGCCTTGCAGCCCTTGTCTGAACATTATGCCCCAACTAAGAAATCCATTCCCCCTCTAGCTCTTCATTAGGACCAAACTCCTCCACCTGCATTTTCAACATCCCTCCCTGCCCCATAAGGTGCCTCACCCTACTGTCTATGTGTTCCCGCTCACCTGAGCATCTCTACCCTGCCCTCCTCTGCCCTCCTCTGCCCAGACCTGGTCTGATGGCTCTTCTCCTCCCTCCTTCAAGCTGTTCCTCCCCACTCTCACGGTGAGCTTCTGTCTGCCTGTTGCTGATGCACAGTAGGTCTCACTTCATGCTTGGTGCAGTGAGTGGGATCCCCTGACATCTCTCCCAAGCACATTAGGGCTGCACTCACAGAGCCTCTGTTTCCAGAACCCAGGAGCAATGATATGGTGGAGGTCCCTCCATTCCTGAATCACTCACTGACTCTCCAGTTCGCTGGTGTTCCACTCAAAAGCCATCGCCCCAGCTAGATTTTAGGCTTTTTGAAGGCTGAGACTGCGATATAACTGTTTCTGCCCTCACAGCACAATCCAGGCACTGAGAACACTCAATAAGTTTTCCCCTTCAAACGTGTAAGAATGCAGCCATTTTACTTTATGGGCCTGGGTTCCTAGAAAGAATTACTCATTAGGGATTGGGTCAGTTTAGGATGTTAACACAGCACGATTGGGGATAAAATCAAGCTGTTTTATAGGTGTTTTGAGTTTCTAAAGGGGGACCCGAGGTCTGCCTGTGTTAGCATCTGCAGGGCTGTTTGTTAAAAGGTAGGTTCCAGAGCCCTGATCCAGACCTATTGAATCAGGATTTCAGGAGGTGGGTCTGGGACTTGATGTTTTTATGTCAGCCCCAGTCCAATCCTGGTGATTCTTATGCATGGTAAAGTTGAGGATCATGGATCTAGACACATAGACAACAAATACTGATTTTAGATACACTAGCAGATTCAAGGACAAACTAGTGACTTATTAGAGCTCAGCTAGGGCAAAGCCAAAAACGATTTATTGCTTCCTAGGTGACCAGTCACTTCAAAGGCTGCCATAGTCTTCTGGTGCAGAGCGACAGTCTCACAAAATCAGGTGGCCGGTGGAGAAAATCTAGGGGGTCTCTGGACTGACCCCATGGGTGGGGCTGAGCCTATAGCCTGCCCCAGCTGCAAACAGAGTCTACCTGTCTTCCTATGCTGGTTTCCCCCGAGGCAGAGAATTAGAGCATGCTGTTCATTTATAATGTTTGCTTTGCTTTTGGAAACACCTTAGGGCAACTCAGGATAGGTTTTCACAGTGGTGTTTGACTTGGCTTAGTTGCAAAGCTCCCTGCTTTTAGTCTATTTACTGCAAGTTAGCACACGGCCCCATATCCAGGAGTCCCAACACCAGGTCTGACAGAAGTCGAGGGCAGGCAAATGAAAGGAAATGGTGGGAGGGCTGAATCCTGCATCCCCACACCTACCTTCCTGGCTTAGAGCTAAGCTGAGGTCCGACCTGTTACTGCAGCCCAGTACTGCCTCGGGATGGAGTGATACCTTCAGCTACTGCCTGCCCTACAACAGGGTCCGAAGCCTTATTTTCCAAGAAGGAGATCTATTCCATTTTTTTAGCTTCCGTTTTGCTAACATATTTTATTTTCTTTTTAAAAATTCAACCAGCTTTCAATAGTAAATTGCTGGCCCTCCTGATGTTTACTTTCAAGTTTGAAATAGATGCCATGTTACATTTTAATAATAACCTAATCTCCACCACTGTGGGAGCGGTTTCATTTAACCCACACAAAACTCTATATGATGGGTATTATTAGATCCCATTTAATAATGAGAAAACAAATTCAGAGAAGTTAAGTGAGTGGCCCAAGGTGACCCAGCTCATAAATGGAGACCAGGGCTTGCAACTCAGCGCCATGTTTTCTCAGTGACGGGAGCACTCTCTGCTTGGTGATGATCTACGCCGGCCTGAACCTTGTTTCTTTGCCTTGAAGAAGAGGAAAACAAGTTTGGCCGAGAGCTGAAAGATTTCACCTAAGGCTAGCCCCTATTTGCATGATCTGTCCAGTTTATATTAGCAAATGAAAAGTGAGGAAATTTACTGGTTTACACTGACATGTCTGCAGGGAGTTTCTGTCCATATAATTCTTTTCATAAACCTGAAAAGCTTGATTGAAATTCACTAATGTGGGACGCCTGGGTGGCTCAGTCGGTTAAGCATCTGCCTTTGGCTCAGGTCATGATCCCAGGGTCCTGGGATGGAGTCCCACTTCGGGCTCCCTGCTCAGCGAGGAGCCTGCTTCTCCCTCTGCCTGCCACTCCCCCTGCTTGTGCTCTGTCTCTCCCTCATAAAAAAAAAAAAAGAAAGAAAGAAAGAAAGAAATTCACAAATGTGAGTGTCAGAAACAGTTTAAGATCCAATTAGAACATAATCGGGACCTTTGGGTTATGGCCACCATCATCAGACCCAGAGAGGACTGTGCTCAAAGGTGTGGGTGTTGGGTGGAATCTGGTACATTTGGGTCTGAGCCTAGTGAACTGAACTGGAACCTATGGACTTTAGTGCCCCACATTTCCCACTTGAAAATCGCCTTCATATTGCTTCCCTTCCCTATTTCCTGCAGTGTCGGCATGGGCAAGGCCTCCTGCCCCATGCCCAAGCGTGGCCATTGCAATCCATGGTGATTTCTAGCTCTATGAATCTCTCTTATCAGCAGCCTGGGCCTGAATTAGAGGACCCATGGTTCTCTCTACTTCAAAGGACACACAGCAGACTCCTAGCCAGCTCCTGATCCTGGGTAAGGGTTGTTCTTCATGGAACAGGAAGATTGAAATGAGAATAATTTAGGACTTTTTTTTTATTATGTTATGTTAATCACCATACATTACATCATTAGTTTTTGATGTAGTGTTCCATGATTCATTATTTGCGTATAACACCCAGTGCTCCATGCAGAATGTGCCCTCTTCAATACCCATCACCAGACTTAACCCATCCCCCACCCCCCTCCCCTCTAGAACCCTCAGTTTGTTTTTCAGAATTAATTTAGGACTTTGTTACTCAGCCATGAAAGAATATTGGATAGAAAAAAGAGTTCTATGACTTTAAAAAGCCCAGTGATTGATGAAATCCAAGGACCCCAAAAGGGGCTCAGCTATTGTTTAAACACAAATCCCATGTCTGGACCTTGTATACCTCAGTTGATAGAGGCTGGACCAGGCAGGCTGGAAGGGGTTAATGGTCCTATTTTGCCTTGACTATGCCAGGAAACACCATGTTTTGACTTTCTGTAATGAGCTAAAAGCAGTAAAAACAAACCACCATGAGTAACAGTAAGCACTTACTACCATAACAACTGCCCATTATGTGTTCCAGTTTACAGATGTGAATTCACATCTGTCACAGAAGCTGAAGTTGGTGCTGTTATCCCAAGTTCGCTTAGCGGGCAAACAACGGATTTGACGAGTTCAGTAACTCGCACGAGATTACAAAGTTAGCAAGTGGTAGGGCCCAGAAATGAATGGGGTCCTTTCTTCTCCACACTGTCTCCCATGAAATACTATTCTTCTCCCTGCTGTGGTCTGCTGTGGTATCCCATTCTACCACTGCACTAGCCAGGGCAAGAGCCATTATGCCATCCTGGTAGTATGCTGAGGGGTCAGTCCCGGAATTAGCAGGGTTCACTCTCAGCCAAGAAAAGAATATTCTGAGGAAATGATATCTTAGATTTTTTTTCCCCCTTAGTGGATAGACATTACTTGAGAGGGTTATGGTATGTTACAGATATATTACTGTGACATCTTGTAAAATTGTAACCACTGTTTCACACTCCATCAGCATTCCTGATCTTATGTGGTGTTCACTTCAAGTAATATTGTGTGGATGAATGTGTAGGACTCAAATGCAAGTTGGAACATTATTTGATGATACACTAAATGATGATGTCTTGAGGAATGGATTTTTTTCTTGAATATCATGGCTTTAAAGTTATCCATGATTCTTTTAATAAGTAGAGTTTCTTTGTACTCATAATTATAATAGTTATAAGAAATAAGAGTTGTTTACTCTTCGTTTATAAAACAAAACACTGAATATTTCTCAATTATTAAAAAAATCTATATAATCTGGAAAACATCTGACTTGAATGAAGGAAAAAGTTCTCAGCCGACACGTTAGAACTTAAAAGTTTGGAAGCTTTCAAAAATTCTTAATGTGTGGGCTGGCCCCACCCCTAGGCCAATTAGGTCAGATCTCTGAGAACTGTGGTCTGGCTAGTTATAATTTAGAAAATTCTGCAGGTGATTCTAACATGTAGCCAGTGTTGAGAACTACTGGGTCTAGGCAATAATGGATTTTTAAATTTAGGGAGTTGGATCCGATTAGTATCAATGCATTAATGTATCATAAAGGAGAAAGACCTACGTTACACATCACAATGAAGAGTTTTGAATATAATGTAATTAAAATATATGCAATGAATATAACGCATACAATAAGTCAATAAGTTACAGATATAATTCACTGTTCAATAAATATTACTGAAAGAATGAAGGAATGAACGAACATCTTACAAAGTTTTCATATGGAAATCATATTTTGATGAAACTAAGAAAATTGTAAAAAGTCTCAGTGAGAAAGAAAAACTTTTAATTAAACTATAATATGCCATATATTATGAGCTACACTCCAATTTCAAAAATGTTCAAAACAGGGAGAAATCGGTTTTATAATTGATGAACTACAGTATGTATTAGTAATGTCCACTAGATGTCGCTCTAATCTGCTGCTTCAGGTTTCCTTTGAAACCTGAAAACCAATTTTCTCCAAGTACTTAAAATTGTAATAGTCCGACTCTTTCAAAGACAAAAGACTTAAAAAGCTCATATTTTGAGGAGTTGCTGCTCGTTTTTTCCTTTGTATTAAGACCTATCCGAAGTATCTCACAAAGTGTAAAATTATTTAAAATGTGAATTAAAAAGTTTGAATGGCTTGACAGAAAAAGTGCAATTGCTTCCCTTTTATCCACAGCCCTAGATTTCATATTTCTCTTGTTTGTAGTGGGTTGTAGAGAAGAGATGATAACGGCAAGGCTGATGTTCGACTTAAATCAAGTAAAAAGTAAAATCTGAAGGAAAGAAAACGATGTCTTCTACTTTGAAGTCAGCAGATCATGGCACCCTGAACGCATGGTTATTGCTTGCCATGACGAGAAAGGCCAGGTGAGAAGGGGGAAACGGGGTCAACGGGACTGGGCCCGGAGCTTACACCCACGCTTGGTGTTAACCCTGGGAATTGACCCAAGGCCTCTGTGGCTGAAAACCTGGATGACTTCCCCTATCGGGTGAGAATCACTCTCCCAGTAAAAAAGTAAATGTTTGGGGTCAAAAGGAAGTTCGCAGAAGCTTCTGGAGAAGTGTATAGAGCAGTACCCAAACTGTTCCAGATCTCCAATGAGATGAGAACAGAAATTGAGATTATACATTTCAAAATAGTTTCGTAGCAAAATAACAAAGTCATTTTATGTCTGTGAAATGTAATAAGAAGAAATTGAACTTGTATTTTGTATGTATTTTTTTATTTCATTTTCCTAGTAATTCAGTATTTCTAGTCTTTTACAAAAGTACCAGTTCATAACAAATTGGGAATTTTTAAAAAAGTAGTCTTTCACCCCAAATAGCTTGGGAAGTACTGCAGAAAGCCCACCCTCAGCTGCAGAGGAGGGAACCCCAGGGTGATGACCCTCTTAAACCCCTTAATAATTTTCTAGTGGACAACATAGGTCAAAAAGGACTGAAGAACGGGGGCACTTTGATTATGAAGCACAAGATGACAGGAAAGGGAAAAGGAAATCCTAAGAACAGCACACCCCAGGGAGCCCCAGCCTCTGAGCCCACAGTCAGCAGCTCACTCCAGAACCCTACCAGCTCTGCAAGGCTCAGAGACCCCTCACCATTACCTCTAAGCTGCTCCCCTTCCCCAATGCACACACACAACAAATCGGCCTTGGGATAAGAGGAACTCAGGTGGCCACAGTGAGAAGAAAATGCAAAACCACTCAGAATTGCTCAAATCTTATATACTCAGTTTCATAAGAGAAATACAAAGGAGTGCACAGACTCCTTCCTGGCCTGACCCGACCTAAATCAGCTGGCTTTGATGGAAATAAGGCTTAAAGTACTGTGGTTTTCCATGTATGGATAACTGAGTTAGCAATTTTGCTTCTCTAAAAAAATGCCCTGTTGCACTATTGTACTGTTGGTGTCTTTTTTTTTTTTGGAAAGCAAATTGGGAATAACTATAAAAATGTCAATTGTGAATACTCTTTAACCCAGCAGTTTGCCTGCTAGAAATTCATACTACAGGTATCCTGGAAGCAAAGGCAAACAAATACAATATCCAACACTCACTGGCTCTTTTTGTGAGGGATAAAACTAGATAAAACCAAAATGGCCTTCAATGAGACTAGTTAGCCGATGGCACCCCACATAGTAGGAGAAAACGCACCATTAAAAGGTTCAGTGCTCCTATAGGTAGTCATGTGGAAAGAGCTCCAAGACACAATTTTAAATGAAGAAGCCAGTTCAGTACGATGGGTACAGTGTGATCATATTTGTGTAAAACAAGAAGCATATGCATTTTGATCCTGCAGAGAGCCCTTCTGGAATCGGTTCACAGCAGTTATTACCTCTGGGAAGTGAAGCTAAGGGTTAAGATGAAGGACAAGGACACTTGGATCTGACATCACACACTTCTGTTTTTAAGTAAAAAGATGTATTAATGTAACACGGAACAAGGTTCCTATTGCAGAGAATAGAATCAAGAGCTACAAGAAATGGCAGCAAGTGTCAGTCAGCCAAAGTTACAACATGAAACAAGAGGATGCATAAAAAGTCAGTCACGCTGTAAAGGTCCATTTAAAATTGACACAGGGAAAAGCACAACTCCTAGATGGCCATCACCCGTGGCTGGTGAATATTTTTAGTAACAGGCAATGATCAGCCTCGGGGGACCCTATAAACCCCAGTGGAAGACGTGGCAGGGTATCTGAGGCTTCCAGGGTCACGGCCATCACCAGGTAAAAGAGTCCAGAGACAACTGCCTCGGGATTTTATTACTCTGTGGACACAGAATGAGCAGAAAGGAGATTGGGGTTGGTGAGTTAAATAAGAAAGGGTTGCCTGGCCCTGCTTCACAAATAGAGGGAGTGTCTTGGCTACCAGAGCGCTGTTAACTTCTACAAATGAGGCCTACACATTTCCTGTTTAATCCTATCCTGCACAGTGCCAATTCACTGTGATACCATTGGTCTCAGAAATTATTTTCTTAAAAGTTGTATGTAAATTCAGTATTATATATGTATATAATCTCAACCAACGAGAGCTGGGGAGGGAGGCTCCCTGCCCACTTGGGGCCTTCAGCACAACACGCTCTCTTGGCTAAAGAGTCTTTTCAGGGCTCTCTGAAGCTGAGTGTGTTCTGCAAAACACACTCCTTGCTCTGCTTTGGATTTTCTTGCTGCCATTTATCTCATATTCTAAGGAACAGTTTTGACTTGTTGTTGCAGGTCAAATTGTTTAAGTGATCATTCTGGACTTGCCTCAGAGAGACAAAGGAAGAATATTATGCTGGATGTCAAAACGCCAGTTTCCAGGCAGCAAGGGTCGCCTTCATGGAAATGGTGCAGGACGCTGGGGGTGAAGTTCAGTGAGCCACGGGGGATGGGTGGAAGCCCTCTGCAATTGTAAGGAGCATCATAAAGGGCACTGCACACCTGGGAGACAGGACTGAGAGCCCGTGAAGGAGGGTCAAGCCAGAAGCCAGAATCAAGCTTGGGAAGCCCTGAAGAGCAAGCCGTACCAACTTCTACACACCTTCTGTGTCATGCCTATCTGACACTATGTTGGGGGCCCTGGCTGAGTCAGGAGTGGCGGGCAGGGGCGGGCGGGCACGCGGCCACCCCCCCCCCCCCAGGAACCCCAGAGCGTGCTCAGCCTCCCCCTGCACCTGGAATGAGGCTACGAGTCCTGCTAGCCAGGGCGGGCCAGCTGAATGTCTGCCCCAGCCCCCCAAACACCAGCAAGACAGAGAGACAATAGTCTTTTGCAGAATTGCCCTGGGGGTGGGGGGGGCAGCTGGGGACAGGGAGGGACTTGAATAGGGCCCGGAGGGAGGGGTTCCCGGGCCCGAGCTAGGCCAGCGCCTTCTGACACAGGCCAGGTGCCCTTAATTGCGGGGCTTTGTTTTGCTGAGAGCGGGCTGCAGACTGGAGGCCAGAAATGAAGTCTCTGAGCGGAGGGGAGAGGCCGAAGCTGCCCCCAAGGGCCCTTCTTCCTGCTGGGCCCTTCCTTTATTTATTCAGAACACTCAGCCTTTCCTCTGAGTAAATACTGAACAAATATTTTAAAAACCACCGTTTACACAGTGTGGAGTTATTAGCCTGTCTCCACCCAGCCGGGCACTGCCGCTGCTGCGCTCGCCGCAGTGCACAAGGCCTGCGGGTAGGGACTGAGGAGCCGACACGGAGCACTTCCGGCGGCGCCATCTTGCGAGGAGGCCGCGCTCGGACCGGAAGCCGCGTGGACCGGAAGCCGCGTGGACCGGAACCCGCGTTCTAACCGAAGCCACGTGCCCAGCGCCCCTGGCCTCGCTTTGGGCTAAGTTAGGAGAAGGGTCGATGTTTGGGCGTGGAGCTTTCCGTGGGGAAGTAGGAGTCCGGATGAGATGGAACTTTTTAGACCCAGAGAAGGGGGGAGCTGTGGTGTGTTGGCTGCGGCATTGTCTGAGGGTCTCCCGGGAAGACGAGAACTATGCGGAGAGGCAGAGGCAGTGCCCGGCGGGAGGGCTGCCCCTACCACGCGGGAATTTTCTCTAACAGCCTCAGGGGTCCAGAGGTGGTTCTCTCGAGGAGAGCAGCAGTCGCCCCGTTAGAGGCACTGGTTTTAGAGTGACACCCTAGAACCCGAGTCTATTTACCAGCGTCCTGCTCAAGCTGCCAGGGGGAGAGATCCAGGGCCCTGCCCGAGACGCGCTTCCTCCCTGGGGGCTCAGCGGAGACGTCCAGCCTTGGCTAGAGCTGATGGTATGAACGCCCAGAACCCTGTTAAATCCGGGGCTCAGTCGTGTTGTTGGCCTCCAGACCCTCAAATGCAGTGGGCACAGCTCCCGCTCAGGTCTCCGGGCACTGAGCTTCTCGGGACCTTCTCCCACCAGCCGGACTGGAAAAACCGGAAAAGCGAAGGTAGCTGCCCTCAGAGGCAGCGCGGGTGTTTTCTTTCCTTTGGGCCAGTTCAATTTTAACTAGAAACTGGAATAATAATTATAATGATACATGTTTACAGGTTTTAACTAATTGATCCCTTGGAGTCCTCTTCTGGGGGGAAAGCATTCTACCCACCTCATACATCAGGAGAACAAGAGGCCATATGGTTGCACTGGGCTGGGTGGTCGCTGGTGTCAGTAGGAGAGCGGAGACGTCGGTGTCAACAGTTCGTGGCTTCTTGGCCTATGTCCAGATTGCTGGGTCTTGCGGGCCCTAGAAAGGGTAACGCATGAGAAATTGGCGTGGACCAGACCATAAACTACCAGGAGCAGTTGGCTCTAGTTAGGGCCCTGCCTGTGCCTGTTTCTCTTGGAAAGACAGGCTTGGAGAGGAGGAAATCCCATGTCTTCCGGAGGGTTTTGCCCATCTTTAATCACCAGTTAAAACAAAAACATTCTGCAGAGAAAACCCCACTTGAAAGAAAACTCCCGGTTGCTGTGAAGGTTTCATCTTTCCCTTTTAATTCCAAGGTCTGCAGCCATATAATCCAATATTGGCCTGAAAAAATATTTGTCTACAGAAACACCCACATGAGGTGTTGGGGACAGCAGTACCAGGGCATGGAGGTGGAGCCTGTATGGTAGCCCCCAGCCAAATCCCTTAGATCAGGCTCTGACCTACTTATTATGAACCCTCTTAACCCTTTGTAACAAATGGTATCTAGATTTTCTCCTGATTCTACCTTCTCCATTTGTCAGCAATAGTTTTCTCAACAAATTTGGGTGAGATGGTGGGTGTAAGTCAGGGGTGAAGGGCCATAAAGGTCTTCAATCATCATGACTATTTCAAGGTCGGGGAGGTGGTAGAGACACAGAGGGAGGCAGGCTGGGAATCCTCCAACCCCGACATATGAAGACACACACAGAGGCATGCAAGTCAGCAAAGAAATGGCTGGGTTCCCAGAGAGAGTTGCTTGGTTTTTTTTATAAGTAAGCAGGAGGGTCAAGTACAATCCTTTCAGAGTGTAACGAGGCAGATTCCCAGCCCCGTTTGGAAGTATAGCCTTGCCATCTCAATAGATTCTGCTCTGAACCCCTAATAGACATTTATTTAGTCTTGATCCCATATTACCTGGTGGTGGTGTTCAATATTTCATGTGTGGAGGCCTATTTCCCCAACCGCTTGTAGACTTTTGAGTATTAGGGGCCAGAGTTTTCATAATCAATACTAATTAAAATGATCGATCATGAAGTTTCCCGTTGTGTGTCATCAGCTGAGGGACATAAACTAATTTCAGTTTCATTCCTATTGCATGATTTCCTTTCATCGTTCCAAGTTTCCTGTTAAGGCCCAAACTTTGAGAGTCTTCCCCAATGCAAAGAGCACATCTGGGAGACCTGTGTTTCATTTCTTTACTTTTTCACAGTGGTAATTTTTTCGGCTACTATAGGAAGCTCGTGGATTCAGAAGTACAATGAGCCCCACCTAGGCCTAAGATGATATCCATTGATGCAATCAGCAGGTCTGAATGCCAACATCTGCTTAAAGAGTGATTGCCCTGAGAGATTCATTTGTTTGGTCTGTTTGCAGGTGATAACCTCATATTGAAGTAATTTCTCCCCACGAAAGGGTCTTGAATAGGTTCAGTTGTAATCTATTTTATGTAGTTGTGGCTGCCTTAAGAAACCTGGAAAGGGTTATGAAGAGTGTGTATCTAGGCAAATGGATAACTTTTCCAGTTTAACAGTCTGTGAACACCATTAGTAGCCCTTGAAATGGTTCTCCAGGAAGTGTGGGCTGTTAATAACTCTGCCCCGATGTTCCTATGTGAGCTGAACAATGAGATAATGTATAACTTTGCAAGTAGCCCAAGTGCCCTGAATTGACAACGTGCTCGAGAGAGACTGAGATGTTGTGCTATCCTGTACCCAGAAAATGCTGCCAAAGGAACAGTGGAAAATTATCAACTCTCCCTTGCTAATAAATTGATTGGTCACTCTTGTTGATAGGCAAAAGAATGACAAACTGATAAACTATGGTGCTGGGTACCTTTACCGGCTCAGAGAAGGGCTCCTTGTCAGGCCATCAGAAGTGCTAGGACAACTCTTATGTGGCAAGGGAGAGAGCGTCCTTTCATCAATAGCTATTAATTGACTTTCACTTTGTAGGAAAATATTATATTAAGTGCTTGGATGTAGAAAGAAAAATATGCCCTCAGGATGTTCATGCTCCAGCTAGGGAGATAAGGCACAAGACTGAAAAGCTACTTAAAATACAAGGCAATGGAATACTTACCCTTTGGGATAATATTCAGTCATTACAGTGAATGAAGTGGATCTAGACGTACTGAGAGCTAAGTGAGAAAAGGCTAGAAGCAGAAGCAGAACAAGATAACATCTATGTAAAAATGAAAGTAAATCACCTATGTGTGTATGAACATATGCTTATATGCAAACGCATAAAGGAGATAGGAAGAGGACACACGAAAATAGAGACAGAAGTTCTTTCTGGGGAGGGAAGTGAGACTGGGGGATGGCAGTGAAAGACATCTTTCATATTTCTACTCCACATACTTCTGTATTTAGTAAATTATTTAGAACAAGAAAATATTTATGTATTTGAATTGAAGATTCAAATACATTGAATTGAAAAATCTAACAAAGCAAGTACATGATAAACACCAAGGGGTGACCCCAAAGGGTAGTGTGGTGGTCTCACAAACTCTGCAACTGCCCCCACCCATTCTCCTTGTCCTCAGAGCCCAGCTTTGCTCAGGAATGGGTGCATATATCTCCGGAGATACCAGAAAAAACACAAAACAATGGAGGTTCCATCCCTCTGCAGTGATTCCTTGAGCTCGATCATATGATGTAATCAGGGCCAGTGAGATTTAAAGGGATGCCCAGAGAGTTGCTGGTTAAGCTTCTCTGCTCTTGAAGAGAGGAGCAAAAAAAGATAAAGCACTTCTTCTTCCTTCTACTGGATATTGCAGTGTCTGGATGTGAGTATTGGTGGGTGGCAGCCACCTTGTTCCTTAGGGAGCTACCCCAGGGACCAAGCCAAACACTTAGGATGCTTGCAAAAAGATGGAGAAACCTGAGTCCTTGAAAAAATTATTGAGCCACTAAATCAACTGACCCAGAGCTGCCCTGCCTCAGAACTTCTGCTCCAGTGAGAGAACACATTTTTCTTTTTGTTGAGGTGGGATCATCTGTTACTTGCAGCCCAATGCAGCCTGATGGACATATCAGTCAACAGGAGTCCTGTCTGTGGCCTCAAGCCCCTTGGGCACATCTGGAGGGACCTTTGGGTCCTCAGCACCATGCCTCCTGGGTACTAGGACATAATCCCAAATGGAGAAGGGGTCATGAACACTTTGGGTGGGAGGAGACTGGAAACTCATCAGGATGTCAGGAGGAGGAGACTGGAAACACATCCTGACATCCTGGCATGTCAGTGGGTGAGCAGGGCTGCAAGTGTGAGTTAGGGGGATATAAGACAAGTAGCTCCACAGTCTGCCCCTGGGGTGTTTGATACAAGTTCCTAACAGAGGCAGGAGCTGCACCTGGGAGGCCAAAAGAGCCACCACACCAAAGGCTATTTGAAGGGAGTGTTTCCTTTTTCTTGGAACAGAAAGCCGCCCAGTGCTTCTGGGGGAGTGGGAAAGGAGGACATCAACAGATTCCCGGGAGTGGGAGTTAGTGTGGGGTTGGGGTGGTGGCTGCCCTTAGCAGGACTGCAGCCTTGCAGAGCCCAGGCCAGGCAGCAGTGGGGTCAAGCAGTCAGGAGGGGGCTCACAGCAGTGGACACTGGGGAAGATGTGGGAAAGGCTGGGAGTCTGCCCACTGCAGGTGTTCCCAGGATCCCCCACAAATTCCCTAGAAGTGCTAATGGTTTTGACTGGTTTGTAGAGGGGTCTACCTGAATTAAACTCCAGCCCCCAAACTGCTATTGACTTAAAAGGTTTTAAACTGGGATAATTCCTTGCAGTGTGTTGGAGCTAGGCCCCTGAAGGGAGGGCAGGGAAATGAAGTCTTACTTATTGTGGTTGCTTGAGAAAGAGACAGAGAGAGAGGAGGTGGGGAGAAACAACGAAAGAGAGGGATGATTTCTGGTCCTAAACCTGGTCTTAAACATTCACCAGGGGGGCGGCTGGTTTCGACTTGGGCTCTGAACACCAGACCTTGCATGGTGGTATCTGTTTCTTTTCCCAGTCTCACCTCCAGCTTGAAATCAATCACCCTGCTCACTTCTTGGAGTGAAGTCAAGGAAGGCTTACTGTTAAATCACAAACTCTGAGGTTGGGGGGGGTGGTAAAAAACCGAGCCCCCTGCTTTCAAACTGCTCTGTGGAACTCTAAAGTGATGTGACTGTGCCCCAGGGGCCCCAAATGCTCAACTCCAATCTCATTAAAACATTTTCCCACTCCACACCCTGTAGGATGGCTATCATATATATAATTATATATATAATACATATAAAAGAAAAATAAAAAACAAGTGTTGGTGAGGATGTAGAGAAAGTGGAACACTTGGGCATTGCTGGGGGGAATGTAAAATAGTACAACCTCTTTGAAAAATGGTATGGAGATTTCTCAAAAAAATTAAACATAGAATTACTATCATATAATCTAACAATTCCACTCCTAGATGTATATCCCCAAAACTGGAAGCGGGGATTCAGACAGGTATTCATATTCCCATGTTTACAGCAGCAGTATCTACAATAGCCAAAAGGGGAAACAACTCAAATATCCATTGATGAATGAACAGATAAACAAAATGTGGATACACATACAATAGAATATTATTCAGTCTTTAAAAGGAATGAAGTTCTGATACGTGCCACAACATGAAAGAACCTCAAAAACATTTTGTTACGTGAACTAAGCCAGGCACAAAAGGACAAACTGCTGGGCGCCTGGGTGGCTCAGTCGGTTAAGGGTCTGCCTTTGGCTCAGGTCATGATCCCAGGGTCCTGGGATCGAGTCCCATATCAGGCTCCCTGCTCAGCAGGGAGTCTGCTTCTCCCTATGACCCTCCCCCCCTCATGCTCTCTCTCTCTGTAATAAATAAGTAAAATCATGGGGCACCTGGGTGGCTCAGTCGTTAAGCATCTGCCTTCGGCTCAGGTCATGGTCCCAGGGTCCTGGGATCGAGCCCCGCATCGGGCTCCCTGCTCTGTGGGAAGCCTGCTTCTCCCTCTCCCACTCCCCCTGCTTGTGTTCCCTCTTTTGCTGTGTCTCTCTCTCTGTCAAATAAATAAATAAAATCTTTAAAAATAAATAAATAAATAAATAAAATCTTAAAAAAAAAAAAAAGGACAAACTGCATGATTCCATGATATATAAGGCACCTAGAGGAGTCAAATTCATAGAAACAGAAAGTGGAGTAGTGACTGCCAGGGGCTGGGGAGGCCGGAATAGGGAGTTAGTGTTTAATGAGGACAGAGTTTCTATTTGGTATAATGGAAAAGTCCAGAAATGGATGGTGGTGATGGTTGCACAATGGTGTGAATATACTCAATGTCACTGAATTCTATATCTATGATGTGTACAATCATGATATTATATTTGTCATTTATTTAAGTTTCTGGTGCATTATATATGACTTTTATATTTACAAATAAGAATATAAACTACCATTAGATCTTGTCAGTGCTCTGCTTTGGAACAGAAACTTCCATCTCTCTCCTCTTTCAAGCATTGGACAGTTTAATCAAAGAACATCTTGACATAGCCATCTGGAACTTTCCCTTGATTTTCATATTCATCAAAACATACAAATTGTTATCCATTTGAACTCATAAAATAAAATTTTGCTAATAAAATACTATGTTTGCTTTAAATATTGGGGTTTCTATCAGATTTGAATTCCAAAAAATTTCTGCTGAAAGAATTTTGAAAACCACTGTATTTGCTCAAATCCCACTTGGTTCAATTTGATAAACATTTATCAAAGCCCTTGTTCAATGATTAGCTGAACACACAATAAGTTCATGGGGGATGAAAAGTAAGAGAGTTCAATTCACATTGCCTGCAAGATAGAAATGGTTTTTACTTTTTAAGTGGTTGGGGGAAAAAAATCAAAAGAAGGGTACTATTTCATGACACATGGAAAATTATATGGAATTCAAATTTTAGTGTTCATAAATAAAGTTTTATTGGGACACAGTCCCATTCATTCATTTTTGTATTGTCCTTGCTGGTTTTGTCCTACCACTGTAGAGTTGAGTAGTTGTAATATTGACCATGTAGTCCCAAAGCCTAAGATATTTACTATCTGGTCCTTTACAGAAAGAGTTTGCCAACCCCTGGATTAGACAATGGCTATATCAGGTGAAGTCTGAATATCAAGACCTGAGAAGCCCACCAATAGTCTTGATGTTGCCAGCACGGTGGTAGTGGTGGGGGGGGGGGCACATTACTGCAGAGTCAGTAAATCTGGATCAGTGGCTCTCCAGCTTGGGCAGAACCAGCCTGCAGTGAAACATCCAGAAGTGTGTGGACACAACTTCTGTTGTTACAATAATGGGAATACCATGGATGTTATGTGGACAGGGAATCGGGATTTTTTTTTTTTTAAAGATTTTATTTATTTATTCATTTGAGAGAGAGAGAGAGAGAGAAACAGCATGAGAGGGGATAGGGTCAGAGGGAGAAGCAGGCTCCCCACCGAGCCGGGAGCCCGATGCGGGACTCAATCCCAGGACTCCGGGATCATGACCTGAGCCGAAGGCAGTCGCTTAACCAACTGAGCCACCCAGGCGCCCCATCAGGGAATCGGGATCTTAAATGCCTGACAATGGATGGGACAGATCTGCACAAAACTTTTCTGCCCTAAACATCAATGGCACGTCCATTGATAAACAGTGATCCAGATAGTCACTGTGATGGTTAAACTTATGTGTTGACTTGATTGGCCAAGTGACTGGATATTTGGTCAAACATTATTCTTTGAACTTTGAGTAAAGCAGATTACCCTCAATAATATGGGTGGGCCTCACCCAATCACATGAAGGCCTTACTAGAACAAAAACTAACCTCCCTGAGCAAGAAGGAATTTTACCCTGCAAGTGACCATTGGATTCAAACTGCAACTCTTCAGAAAGTAAAATGTGGAAATCTGTTACATCTGTTTCCATTTCCTCATCTCATTCTTTACTGCAACCAAAACCTTTCATCTGGTCAGCCTTTCCTGCTACCAGGGAAGGAAACCTGCTGATGTTGATACCATTGGCCAGAGTGGCTTCTCCATTGCCTCCTACCACTCAGTTTGGAGCTTTCCCGAGAGAGAGTTCATAGAGTACAGAGTCGTGGGAGGACATGGGGTTCAATGCAAGAGCCACAGACATCAGAGACAGTGTTTCAGCGTTCTGGAGATGCTGTGACAAATCACCACAAACTAAGTGGCTTAAAACAATAGAAATGTACTCTCTCATGGTGCTGGAGGCTGCGAGGCTGACATCAAGGGGTTGGTAGGGTCATGCTCCCTCTAAAGGTTCTAGGAGAGGGCCCATTCTTGCCTCTTCCGGGGCTTCTGGTGATCATCCGTAATCTTCGGCGCTCCTTCACTTCTAGACTCAACACTCCGGTCTCCGAGTCCGTTTTCACATGGCCATCTTCCCTCCGTGTGTCCAAATTTCCCTCTCCTTATAAGGATGCCAGTCAATGGATTAGGGCCCACCCTACTCAGTATTACCTCATCTCAACTCCATTACATCTGCAGAAACCCTACTTCCCAACAAAGCCACATTCACAGTTATCGGGGGTTGAGATTTGAGCAACCCTTTTGGGGGGATGCAATTCCACCCACCACAGAGGCAGGCTCCATACTTCTAAACAATCCACCAGAAGCCACAAAGGCCCCGCATAGAGCATCTCTTCCTGAGGCCTGTGAAGCCCCACCCTCCAGCCTGTTGTGTGTGTGCAGGGGCCATCCCCGAGGCCCGAGGCCCGGGACAGAGAATGGAAAAGGAGTCATCCACTTGTATTGGATGTCTGGTGGGAGGGGCTAGTAGCTAGTATGCGCTCCTTTACCTCTCCCCACGGAGCAGCCTTGCTGTTCTACAGAGCGGCTCTTGCAGGATCCGATGGAAGGCCGGGTCCTGCGGCCTGGGCAGCTGCTTACTTCAATTCCTGAGCAGGCAGCCCAGAGTGGCAGGGCTTGGGGGACGGCCAGACTTGCTCGAGAAGCTGTCATTTCAGAAAGGAAGGGGAAAAAAATCCACCTTTTTGAATAGGCGCTGAGAATCAAAGATTTAAAAACTTGGCTAGGACCACACAATGTCTCAAATGGACCTGGCCTGTAAAGATCAGCCTCTTCTTAAACCAGCAGGCCCTCCAACAGGCTGCTGGTTACCCCTGAGCTGCCATCGGCTTGCCTGGGAGAAGCTGGAATCACATGGCCCCTGCTGGTTCCGGAACAGGGGCATGGAGGGGAAGAAGGAGAACAAAGGTAGGGAGTGGGTGGAAGCATTTTCTAAAGCTGGCTTCATCCTCTTCCGGCTTCCTGATACGCAGGAGAGTTAAGGGAGGGACCTGCCGACTATGTATTTAATTCGGAAATACAGCCTCAGACATACCATCTTGTAACTAGAGCCACATACAAACCTCTACTTCTGAATGTTCCCATGGCAAAGACACAGATTTTCACAACATTCCAAGAAAATCCTGAAATTGAGTCCTGTAGATGGCTTGGAATTTTTTTGGCCAAGGAAATAATATTCCACGCATCAGAGGTGCATCTGTGTGGGCAGATGTCTTGGGACCAAGGGGGGGAGGTTGAAAGCTGGTGGTCAGTGCTGGGGGTGGGGGCTGGAATGCAGGCGGGAGGGCGAAGTGCCCCTCCTGCAGAGACACTCCTGGGCCAGGGGCCTGAGGCCAGAGATGGGGAGCAGCAGGGTAAAGATTCAGGAATGCGTTTATCCTCCCCATCCCCACTGCCTACTTCTCGATGGAAATGGCAGCATTGTCATGATTTCCCAATTAAAAATCACACTGGAGAATATTTAATGTTTTATTTATTTATTTTTTAGATTTTACTTATTTATTTGAGAGAGAGCGAGAGCACGAGAGAGCACGAGTGGAGGGGGCAGAGGGAAAGGGAGACGCAGACTCCCCGCCAAGCAGGGAGCCTGACACGGGGCCCGATCCCAGCACCCTGGGTCATGACCTGAGTCGAAGGCAGACGCTTAATGACTGAGCCACCCAGCCGCCCCAATATTTAGTGTTTTATGCACGAAGGCCAGTGGCTATTCTCATGCCCTTGGGCTTTAGAATTTTCTATCAAGAGCAAAAGGTCAGCTAAAAAATTCCTCATCAAATCATTATAGGAAGTTTATTCATGTTGTAACTTTAAAAATAAAGGCCTGGGCCTCCAAGCAGAATCTTTGCACTCCTCATTGTGGATTAAACTGATCCCCAAATTGAGAAAGTGGCAAGCTCACTGGCACCTACGCTTATTATAAAATCCATCTTTTTTTCATGTCCAATATAATCAAGGCAGCCACACCCCATGCTCAGCCAGTCTGGCCTTTATTTCCCCAATTCCAGAACCCACTTTGTGTGAGAATATATATAATTACCCTGGTGGGCTCGGAGCCTGTCTTGAAATAAAACATCAGAGCCACAGGGGAGAGACTCCAACCCCAATCGTGCATCCTGACTTGGCACACATGTCCTTCCTTGTCTTCACTTGTTAACTTGGGGAGGCACCGAGAGCTCTCCAGGATGGGGGAGGCAGGGGTGCAAACATTCCTGCCCCAAGCCCTGCAAAGGCCTGAGGAACAGAGCCCAGAACTCCCCTGGCTTTCACCCCAGCCCCTTTGGAGACAGAACTACAGCCCTGCCCGTTCCAGCTGCCTCCATGCTCACTCCATTCTCACAAGCCCCATGCAACAGCATCTGGAGGACGCTGTGATATATGGTACCTTTCAGAGAACAGGATGCAGATGCGCGGGGGAGGGTAACCCGAGAACAGTGCAAGAAGATGCTTCTGTCCCCAGAGCTCAACACATAAATTACAAACCACAAGTTCCCAAATTGGAAGGAAAGTATTGACATTTCTCTCTTTCCCTAACTCTGGCCTTTTGTGCTCAAGGTTAGTTTGAGAGGAGTGTAGCTTGTACCCAAGATGACTTCTTCCTATCCTGTTTCAGTCCTCTGCAGTTGGGTCCACCACAAACAGTAAGTACGTCTGTGTCAGTGACGAGGTCATGAGCAGTGAGGGCCGTCCCTAGTGTGCATGCATGGTCTTTCCTAGCAGCAGAGGGATTTGGTGAGGGTAGGGGAAGTTGAGACGGTAGGCACAGAGGGAGGTGGACATCCATATTGTTGCAGAGACACAGCCTGAGACCAACCAGGGCATTCGGCACGGACCATCCCCCACCCCACCCCACCCCACCCCGTTCTGTCCAGCAACACTCACTGTCCCGAATGGACACTTTCCCTACCCCGTGCTTCCACCCTCCCAGCTACAAGGAGCAGCGAATGAGCCTGAGTGCCCCCAGGAGTCCCCCCCACACACGGCTACAGGCTCTGTCACCCTTTGTGTCTTTCTGATTGCCTTTGTACAGAGCAAACAGACGGCTTAAAATAATAGCTTGGTTTCCTGCGCATCATGCCATGGCTGTCCCAGGTTTTAGAAGGCACTGATTCTCCTCTTGAAATTTCACTGGGATACAAGTAAATGGGGTGTGTGTGTGACAAGTGGGACACTCTTCAGCTAAATTGGTTAGATGATCTGTGTTCACCTAAACTTTCGCAAACAAGGAATTGTGGCACTCAGGACTTAAAAACTCTATTATAAAATGATTTAGGAAGTTTCCCACTTTAGGTGGAAGGTGGATTAGGCACCATCCTATATGACAGACAGTGGACAGAATGGGGAGACGTGTGACCTCAGTACTGGGGCTGACTGCCCTCTATGAGCACAGGAGCCCTCTTGTAGATCCAGCTCCTGCAGCAGGGCAAGCTGCTGGCCATGTTCCTCTGCCCTGGATCTTAACCTGCATGAGGGAAATGGGGAGTCAGTTACACTGAGAAATTAGGCTCCCCTCCCTGCAAACAAGGCTTCATATGACCCTGGTGGAGGCCCAGAAACCAGGAGAATGGCCAATATGGGTGTCATGTGATAGCCAGGATTATATATCCAGACCCTGTTGGACCTGAGCCCACTGGGGCAAATGCAGCCATTTGGTGTTCAAATGTTACATTCAGACACAGCCACGGGTCACTTTCTAGTAGGACCAGCAGGCACTTGTTAGGAGCAGAAACGGGACCCGGGTGGAGATGTCCTGCCCTATGCCCTCAGCACCAGGCCATGATACACAGTGGGAGTGGGACTGGGACTGGGACCAGGGTGAGTGAGGGTCCAGAGATGCACATCTCTTCTCAGGTCATTCTCCGTGCATGCTGGGATGCAACGCACAGATGCAAGGGACTTTCTCCTTGGCCCTCCCTCCCCCACTGGGCCACCTTGACTCTCACCTTTGGAGTTCTGGGCCCTTTGGGAGCCTCTCCTCTCCTGCTGCCCACGGCAGCTGCTCTGTGGATCTTTGCACCGCTGAGCGGACCCTCCAGCCGCACGCAGGTGCTCTGTGAAATATGCCAGTCAATTACATCCCGTGGAGAATAAAGGCAGGGTTGGCCAGACCACTCAATAATCAATTACACACTGGCTCCCGAGTCAAGGCCCAATCCTGCGACCTCAAGAGAAATATAAGACAGAGACCCTATGGTCAAGAACGTGTAGTCATGGGCGCCTGGGTGGCTCAGATGGTTAAGCGTCTGCCTTCGGCTCAGGTCATGATCCCAGGGTCCTGGGATCGAGTCCCACATCGGGCTCCCTGCTCCTTGGGAGCCTGTTTCTCCCTCTGCTTCTCTCTCTCTCTCTGTCTCTCGTGAATAAATAAAATCTTTAAAAAAAAAAAAAAAAAGAACGTGTAGTCATGCATGGAGCCAGAACTGACGAGCCCAGAACAAGAAGATGTCAGTGTGCCGGAATATGCTAGAGGAGGTGAACTGTGCGCTGTGTCTTGAGAGATGAAGCCGAAGCTCACAGCAGGGAGAAAGAGAAGATTCTGGAGCTGGGGAGCAGAACAGTGATCAGGGAGGGGCTGAGGGTGGGGCGAGAGGGAATGCCGGTGACAGTAGAGGAACCCACATGGGGCTGGACGGAGCAGGGAGGCTGGGCTGAGGGGGGCTTTGGAAACTGAGCCGAGGTTTCAAATGGCGACTCTCTGGCCAGGGGAGGGAGGGCTGGGAAGGGCAGGCACATGTGGGATGCCCAGAGCAAGATGCCCTCTGGGCAACATCAGGTGCCGCCTGGTGAAGCACCACTGACAAGAGCTGACCCACCAGCTACACAACTGTCTTGTATGCGGAAGGCTTTCAGAATGGTGCCGAAGAGCCACGGTACCATCGATTTCCTTCCTGGGAATCGTCCGCTGCTAAAGGGTTATTGCAGCTTTAAAACCTGAGCTGGCACCCCTCGCCTGGCCCACTACACTTCCACTGTGGGCTCCCAAAGCATGGCCCCTGGGCCAGAGGGAAGCATACATGAGGGGTAAGGTGCCTTTATTTTGGCCAATCCAGCCTCCCCTTTCTGACCTTTTCTCCATCAGTGCTGTCCTTCCACTCAGGCACCCAGAAGCCTTTTATTCTTTCCTTCTTCCCAGAATCATAGATTTCAGAGTTGGAAGGAACTTAACAGGAGGATCACCTAGTCCAGGGGTCAGCAAACTTTTACCGTAATGGGCCAGACAGTAAATATTTTAGTCTCTGTCGCAACTGCTCAAGTCTGCTGTTATAGTGTGAAAGCAGCCATGACAAAGAGGAAGCGAATGGCATGGCTATGTTCTAGTAAAACTTCATTTATAAAAAACAGGCAGAGGGCCGGGTCCGGCCCATAGGTCATAGTTTGCCAATCCCTGACTTAGGGTTTGACATTTTCATTCTACAGATGGTAAAGCTGAACCCAGAGAAATGAACTGACTCGACCAAAGACTCAGAGAAGGGAAGGTCCAGTAGGGCCTGTTGGGATGTGTGTATTTTCACTGAGGTGGAGAAAATAAAAAACAGATGGACTTTTTTTTTTTTTTGGTAGTCATTCAAATGGACTAACATCCTGCCACATAACTACCAGCTCTTCACACACATGAGATTGGACCCAGCAATAATACCTGAGACAAATTTCACTCCAGTTTGATTATAACTAATCTTGCATCACCTGCTGAGTGGCACCATCCATCTCGCTTCTGAAGTCTTCCATCTGTGCTGTGTGAGAAGCTCAGCACAGACAGGCTCCTTCTTGTATGGCAGGGCCAATATGCCTACTCCTGAGATGTGGGACTTGGATGGGCAAAACCGCCACTCTGAGGACCACTGCAGAAGCACTGGGTTTCCCCAAAGTTTCGGTCGTGCTCCCAGTAAGAGCCTCTTACTATTGCCATTGTCAACTATGGGGACTGTGCACCCCACATAAGAAGAAAGCAACACTCTAAAGGGGAAAACGTGGGACTCCCTGGCACAAATGGACCAACGTCAAGATGCTTAACTGTCCTTCCTTTTGGATGTGATAATTTCATATTTTTGGACCACCCTGTCAGCATGTCAGATTTAAAATATTACACGTGGAATAATGAAAAATTGCCAACATCTCACCACCATCTTTTGATTAATGGGTAGTTCCTCAGAGATTGATCAGTTTGTTTGATTTTGTTACTCGGAGTGACTGATGGCTATTTTAAAAAATACTTAGCTTTAGAGTTACCCTACATGAGATAATTTTCATATGCCTTGTGTAGCCCCGTCTAGAATAATTGGACTTTATTGCCTTCCTTCCATGCATGAACTGAGGTTCCCTGGAGAAGCAAAACAGATTCAGACTTTGTTGCTTTAATATTTCCACGTAGATCAGCTGCTATATTCATAGAGCGGCTTTGGCCAGATGGCCAGCCAGCCTTGTAGTGACATTTCCCATTTCCCGTCCATTACTCACCAATGGAAAATAATGTGATGTGAATTCCCCATTTTGGGTAATATGTGGTTATAGCCTTGTACCTGCACTAAAGATAAATGACTTATCACGCAATCATTTCTTAACTCTCTAGGGAGAAAATAGGAGAAACAACAGTTCATCGTGTTTGGCAGGAAAAGGAACCATCAGTGTTAAGGTATTCATCAGGACAACTAAATTTAATTTTCTAATTTTTTTTCTTATTGCTTATTTCTGTTACTTAGAGGGAAAGAAAAGCTTGTTTTTACTGCTTAAGATATTTAAGCTCAGGTTTGAGAAGGGGTCCTTAGACACTCTGGTTTTGGTCCATCACCAGGATGTCCTTTTTCTAAACACCAGTATGATGCAGAGCTGGGGTAACAGAAATTAATGGAAAAAAGTCCAATTGGATCATCTAGACTGACTCAAACTCACTGGATTCTTGTTCAAAGTTGTGTTAGAATTTTTACTTTTTAAAATATGAGTTATCACTCCTCAATGTTTGACACAATGTTGTCGTCCTTGGTTTTCAGCTTCTCTGTTTGATCTCACCCTTGAAGTTAATTTTTTAAACTAATGCTCCCCTTAATTATTGTTAAAGATGAGTAAATAGTAATGGTAACATTATTAATAAAGTATGCACAATTAAAGCTAACGTTTCTTCAGTCCTTAACATGTGCTAGGCGGTGTGGTGAGAGTATGCCCACTTAAACAATTTCATTGAGCCTGCTGTCCTTTGGGACAGGCACTGTTAGCACCACCCGTTTCTAGGGAGAACAGGTGAGACTGGAGAGAAGCACTAACCTGCCCAGGTCCCGCAGTCTGCTTGGGATTTGAACCCACACCGAACCCTGATTTCAAGCTTTTAACTTCTGTGCACTGGGGAAGCCAAAGTGCTAGGCAACTCTTCTTTCTGGAACATTCCAATTTTTCCCTTCTCAGAAAGAAGGTAACTCAGCTACTTCCCAGTTTCTGCTCTTCCTGCTGGGCTGCAGGTCTCTTCCTGACTGATTCTCACAGGAGGACAGAGCTGAGGAGGTGGGCTGGGGTCCTTTCCCCATGAGTCAGTCCCAAGGAATGTGGGTCCCTTGAACCATTCCATCCACATAAGGGGCATCTGTCCCTGTCCTGAAGATGGGTGATTCACCAGGCTCCAGGTTGGCCTCTGGCAAATTTTGTTCGATGAAATAATCTGCAGGTTGGAGGCAGCAGAAGGTTCTGGAAGCTGCAGAAGTTTCTGGAAATGGCTTCCTCCTTCCTCCTCTCCCCCATCCCTACCACAGGCACGGTCTGTTACAGAGTGAGCTGCAACCTTGCCAGGGCTCTCCATCCACCAAGCCCAAGGAAAATGCAAGCCGGGCTGTGCCTGACAGCGTTCAGCAACAGAACTTAAACAAAGAAGGTCACCTGCCCGCGAGTTTACCCCGTTAGTAACTCAAACCTTTTATAAACTCATTTGTATTCATCCAGACGGCTGTTTTGGCTAGAAAGAAATGCTCCCTCCTCACTAGAATTACAAATAATTTGAGCAGAAAGCTACAGGCAAGACATATTAATCATGTTTGAAAGGATGTATCTTTTCATACAAAGGGTTTATTTCAACCAAAGGAAAAAAAAAAAAACAACTTTCCCTGAGCTGTACTTACATTTACTGGCGGTTCTAATACAGAGAGAATGCAAAGCTTGCTTTATTTTTTTATCTCATCCACCTCCCCTGCAGGTGAGAAAGCCAATCCTTATCCCATTGATGTGCCCTTTTGATCAGTCGGCCTTGATAACTTATATGGGGTTCAGAAGAATGAACCACTATGGAAATTTTTCTATAATATTTTCCTTTATCCCTTATTTGTATTTGTTAGTCTAAAAAGTTAGCATTACCCGACAAATGAAATACATGTATTAAGGAAATGCTTTATACTCCTAACATATAGTTTGCATGTGATGTTAATGTCATGTTTGCATGCCTGCTAAATCTGTCCCTCTCCCAAGGATCCTGCAAAATAGATATCCAGTGGCCAACTCGCAGAGAGGTGGGTTTTAATAGGACTATTAAAAAGGTTAGCATTGGGGCACCTGGATGGCTCAGTCATTAAGCGTCTGCCTTCGGCTCAGGTCATGATCCCAGGGTCCTGGGCTCGAGCCCCGCATCGGGCTCCCTGCTTGGCAGGAATCCTGCTTCTCCCTCTCCCACTCCCCTGCTTTTGTTCCTGTTCTCACTCTCTCTCTGTCAAATAAATAAATAAATAAATAAATAAATAAATAAATAAATAAATAAAATCTTTAAAAAAAAAAGGTTAACATTTCCATGATTGGTTTATGCTTCACCCTCCATTTCAGTTAAAGATTAAGTTTTCGCATCAGGCTGTAGCTCAAAGACATGTTTGGGAGGGATGTGGAGTATTTTCTTTATTAAAAAAAAACAAACCCTCATAGATAGAGTTAGGTTTATTTTTAACAGGAACAGAAGCACTGTGGGAAGCTGGTTTGCAGATTCCATTTCATTGACAGACTGTGCTCTGCAAAGAAAAAAGCCGCCTTGAGTCTCCCTAATGAAAAAGTGTGCTGGGGGGAGCTCTGCGGCAATTCTCCCCGCGCAGCGGCCCCAGCTGCAGTCTGCCTTCTGTCTGCTTTCAACTTTGTGCAGTAGTTTCTTCTGACAAGCTCCCTTGCCCCACCTCAAGCAGGCCCGCCACCCTTTACTGAGCACCTATTATGTGCCAGACTTTGAGCATGGGTGCTGGGTAGATCAATAAACACAGACATGGACCCCATCTTCACAGAGATCATCTGGTAGAAGAGACAGCCGTAGGAAAAAAAATTATTTATTAGGTTAGGGTTAGGTTGATTATATTTATAATTAAGGGAAGGCCATGTGATAATAGAGATGTAAATGAGGGGTACCTGGGTGGCTCAATTGGTAGAGTGACTGCCTCTTGGTTTTGGCTTGGGTGGTGATCTTGGGGTCGTGGGATGAGCCCTGTGTCAGCCTCGGCACTCAGCGCAGAGTCTGCTTGAGATTCTTTCCCTATATCCCTCCCCCTGCTCATGCGCACTCTCTCTCTCTCCAAAATAAATAAATAAAATCTTGGGGCACTTGGGTGGCTCAGTCGGTTAAGCGTCTGCCTTCAGCTCCGGTTATGATCCCGGGGTCCTGGGATGGAGCCCCGCATTGGGCTCCTTGCTCAGCGGGGAGTCTGCTTCTCCCTCCCGCTCTATCCCTCCCCGCTGCTCGTGTGCTCTCTCCCTCTCTCCCTCTCTTGTGCTCTCTCTCAAATAAATAAATAAATAAAATCTTTAAAAAATAAAAATAAATAAACAAAATCTTAAAAAAAAAGACCTAAGTGAAGTGCAAGTAATAACATGATACATGTGTAGATCACAGAGACAGTGCAGAGAAGGACGAATTGAGACAGAGACAGAGGGGCAGAGAGAGCTCCCCAGGCATGGAGGATGGCTGATAGGGCTGTGCAGAATGAGCAGCTAGAAAAGGGGCAATATTTCCAAACAGTGGGAGGAGTGGGAGGAGGTTATGTTTTAGATGCACCTGGTGGAGGTAAGGTGGAAGCAAGAAGGAGGCCCAGAGGAAGGAGGCCAGAACCAGATCTTCCAACAGCCCCAATAAAGAAATAAGGGGTACATCTCTATAAACAAACAGAAAGCTCTCCAAGACAGACTGTTGACCAAGAAAACAAGATGTGAAACAAATAACATTTTTTATTTTTATTTTTTTTAAAAGATTTTATTTATTTATTTGAGAGAGAGAATGAGATAGAGAGCACATGAGAGGGGGGAGGGTCAGAGGGAGAAGCAGACTCCCTGCCGAGCAGGGAGCCCGATGCGGGACTCGATCCCGGGACTCCAGGATCATGACCTGAGCCGAAGGCAGTCGCTCAACCAACTGAGCCACCCAGGCGCCCCACAAATAACATTTTTTAAAAACCACTAAAAGCAATATATATTTATGTGTGTGTAAGTACATATTTTAGGGATATATATAGGATTATGTCTGTAAATGCATTTTTAAAGGTCTCTATTATATATATTTCCCAAACCAATAATAGTCTCTAGGAAGGGCGTGTTAGTTGGGGGTGAGGGACAGGGTGGCCTTCAGTTACGTTGACACTTTTTTAATTAAGGAGAACATATTCTGTATTACCTATGTAATTAGAATATATATATTTTAAATGTAACCAGTAAACTGTTTACTTTTCATTATAACCCATGGCACTGAAGAATATTGCATTATGTCTGACTATGTCTAGGTTAGGGATTTCAAAGTCGAATGCATTCCGGAGAAACAGAATTCCTGGTCCATAAAACCTAAAGTTCACCAGGTCCAATTCCCTTATTTTACAAATGAGGAAATGTGGGTTTCTCATGGTCTTTTTGTTTATAGATACAGGAAGAAGTATGCAAAATAATTCATGGAGAAGACATTGTTGCCTTTGGGTTTTCCAGGCAGCTATGAAAACTACATTAAAGTGCTCTTTTTCTTCTTTTTTCTTTTTTTCAGAAAATTCATTTGCCCAACCGCAAAAGCCATTTTCTCTGCAAAGAGGATGCTCTGGTACGACGCTTGAGCGAAACACACTAGCAACTGGGTCAGGAATCAAGCTCTGCCCAGGAGCCACCACGAGACCTTGACAGAAGCCAACCTCAGTGTCCCCATCCCAGCACTGGGGATTTTCTGAGCCCTCAGGAGATACCATTACCTCACAACAAAAGTAGGGGGAGGCTTACACCTGTGAGGATAGAATGCTGGCCTTCAAAAATATGCTCCCAACGTTCTAGAACAAGACTCTAACTTAGTCTCTCAAGATCTCGGATACAAGCTTGTTTGGTGGGGTTGAGAAACAGGAGGAGGATAGTATGGGCTTCTCTGGAGAATATGGTGAGAGAGAGAAATCAGTATTTTGACTAAAGAAAATATTTAAGTTACGGTCGGAAATATATTTGCAGAGAAATAAAAAAAGGACTCCCCCCCCCTTAAATATTCACAGCTGGCTCCCTGACCATATAAAGTTATGCTACCAAATGACTCAACTTGCAACATCTGTATTGGTGATTGACATAATGTATTAGGGGCTATCTAACTCTGCAAGTCACGACACCCCTGTTTGATTAAGGTTTATTTTACTAGCACCAAGAGACTCACACATTTAACATCTGTGGTGCTGCTCCTGAAATTCCAAGCCATAAAACAAGGAAATTCAGCACGGTCTGAAATTCCAGAGCATAGCAACCAACTGTACAGAAAATACATTCGGGGGGGCTGGTCGGAAATTGAGCAGGGCTTAGCTCAGGCGGCACCGCACATCTGGCTGCACCTTCCTTCAGCAAGTGTGGGAAGGAGGAACTGGGGGCGCCAGAGTCCAGCTGGACAGAGAGGGGTGGGGACAGTCGGCCTCGGGAAGGGAGTTCGAGGGCAGCTCACCTGTAAGTACCAGATTGTAGAGAACGGGGCACTACCCACTTGACCCCCCGGTGCTGTGGCTGTGTTTTGAGAGGCTCACAGTTTGTAACTGCGGGCTTAGATTTGTATTCAGCACGGGAAAGAGTTAAGCAAAAGTGAGCTCCACCTGTCTGTGGGCTATCACAGCACCTTTACTTTTTATTTTTTAAGATTTTATTTATTTATTTGAGAGAGAGACAGCATGAGTGGGGGGAGGGGCAGAGGGAGAGGGACAAGCAGACTCCCTGCTGAGCAGGGAGCCCCACACGGGGCTCGATCCCAGATCATGACATGAGCCGAAGTCAGGTGCTTCACCGACTGAGCCACCCAGGCGCCCCACAGAGCCTTTAAAAATGATGGCTACCTGTATGTTGTACCAACGTGGGAAAATACTGATGGTCAGACTAAGCCAGAGACAAAGAACAGACAGGACCCTGGGCAGCAACAATGCAACGGTAATAATTTGGCAAGACCTGACATACACATGCAGCCCAGGGCCAGAGCCGAACACAGAAAAAGAGCAATAGTTCCGTTTACTGGGGTGAAGTGATTCTTGTAAAGAGAAGAAGTCTATTAATGGAAATGAAAATTTTTTTATTACATTAATGGAAGTTACACTAATGGAGATTAATCCTTTTAAAGACATAATCCCTCCTTTTTAGGAATCCTAGAGTCCTGCGGGAGGTGTGGGGGCTCCATACGAAAAAACACAAGGTCAACCTGAAGAGTTATGAGAGAAGCACAAGACAAGTCCCATGGGAGCTGGAGCAAGATCAGGAACTTCAAAGCTCTTTGACAAGTACAGGATGATAAAAACATATGGCTTCCGGAGAGCTCACAGTACCCCATCTTCCAGTGTGGCTGATACCCAGAGGTCCTTCAGGTCATTCTTTCATATGAATACACAATGTGCTCTGGGTGTAAATGCACTGGAGAGAGGTTGGGGTGGCTGAGTCACCAGGGCACTATCCCACCACGGTGATAGAGACTCCTTCGAAGCCACATCTCCCCAACACCCCACGCCAGGACCAGGCAGCCTCCAACGTGCCTACCAGCTCCGTGCTCCATTCTCACAATGCCGCCCAGCCCTGGGTTCTCATTCATGCTACAGCCCATGTCTTCCCCCCTTCTCCCAACACTTGCGTGTTAATAACATGACACAACTTCAGATGAGCTGGTTGCGTTTTTTGCAGCCACGACCGGAGCAAATGCAATCGCCTTCCCCTCCAAGGATGGTAGAACTGAACCCTCGCAAGCCAGGAAGGGTAGCAGCAAGCCCTGATCTTACCATTACCGCTACAGGAGTGTCATTTATGTAGGATGAAAAGGGGTCGTAAAACCATAGATTTGGCCCCAAAACAGGGCCGTGGTTCATTAAATTGCAGTATATCCGTCGGATGGAAAATCACTTATTTATTTTAAAAAATGATTTTGTAAAGACTATGCAGTAATGGAAAAAAGCACATGATACAAAATTAAGTGAGAAAAGGTACTGTATACAAATTATGATTATAGGGGCGCCTGGGTGGCTCAGTTGGTTAAGCGACTGCCTTCGGCTCAGGTCATGATCCTGGAGTCCCAGGATCGAGTCCCACATCGGGCTCCCTGCTCAGCAGGAGTCTGCTTCTCCTTCTGACCTTCCCCCCTCTCATGCTCTCTCTATCTCATTCTCTCTCTCAAATAAATAAATAAATAAAAATCTTAAAAAAAAAAAACAAATTATGATTATAAATATGAAAAAATATTTTAAAGACTGGAAAGAAATATGAATACAGATATGTGTGTATAGTATACATCTAAATATCAATACATGGATAATTGCAAGTTTTATTGCAGAACGGATAAACAGGTCCACTGACAGAGAACAGGAAGGCTCATGGAAAGTCTGTAAGAGCAAGTGGCCTAGTTGATTTTCAGGAGTGGTGAGATCATGGGAGAATATTTTCTCTATTGCCCAGAATTTTGGTGACATCTTATGTAACATGTAATTGAAACTTAATGTATTTTGGTTTTCTGGCAGACACTTTCCAAAGTCTGAATGGGAATACTAAACTGGGTGGTTGCACAGGGTATGCTTTGCAGTTAACCCACCCTGGTGGCCTGACTTGATGTGGAGGCAGGATGGCACGAAGGGGGCCAGACAGGTCCTCCCTCCTCATGGAGAATGGAAATCCATCCTCATTCTTCTATCTTCTCTAAGTGTTTTCCAGGGGATGGGGGAAAGTAGCATGGCTGTGCTCTTCTGAGCTTGGGGTCTGCACTTATGCAAACAGAAATAAAATTATCAGAACATCTTGGTAGAGCTTGCAAGTTCAGCTGTGGCCACCTTTGTACAGAGGTGGTGGGATGGGGGTGGGGGCGGAAGGGGCTGTCAGTCTCAGGAGCCCACTCCTCAGGTTCTCTCGGCTTCATCTCTGCGGCCAGCCTGGCACTAGCTCTATGTCTACCCCCAGGGTCCAGTGGGGACTTGCCTCCTCCTGAGGACCTGGCCAGGCGAAGCCAGCATCAACAGTGGGGAATTGAGGACAAGAGTCAAGGTCAGGTGGTCTCTCGTCTATCCATCCTCAGGGTATGCCAGTTCTCTGCTTGTATCAGGAAATCAACTTACCTAGACTGGACTCATTAAAAAAAAAACAAAAACAAAAAAACACTTCACTGCATTCCATTTTAATGTTGTGTCCTTGGCGTTGACCTTGTGTATACAGAAGCAGCTCAGTGAAGAACGTTCCCGAATCACTGATGAAACTGTTAAAGATGCTACTCGTTATTTTGTTTGATGTCATTTGTCTAAGGCTCCACGGGACAAATTATTTTTGCAATCTAGTGTGGGTAAAGCTCATATTTCCTGAAGATGACTTTTTAGTTTAGTTTTTTTTTTTTTTCATTTTTGCTTTGGTAGCCAGAAAACTCGCTATCAAATCTCATGTTAAGTTACACTAACCACAATAATGTGTGTTTATGGCATATTTGCCCACTTCATCCCATCTGCCGTCCTCCTACATGGTTAAAAACCTTCTCTCTTTTATTCAACAGGCTTCCTATTCTATTGTAACTTGCCTTAAATTCTTTTTAGGTGTAGACAGTTTATAAATAAACCCACATAGTACCATATCTTGAGGAAATTGATCATTGGCAGAGGTACAGTTTCATATATTAAGCAAGGTTGTTAACACCACTTAACCAAAAGCAAATCCACAGCCAGGACAAATCCAGAACACAGGGCTTTCTATCAGGCAACTGGACCAGACAGTTCAAAAGTCAAAACCATAACAAAAAGGCTGGGAGATTGTTCTAGATTACAGGAGATAAAGAGACACAACAACCTACATGTTGACCTTTAATAGGATCTTGGTTCAAGGGGAAAAAAACAAAACAAACAAAATTCTTAGCTATAAAAGTGATTTTGATGCAATTGGAAAAATTTGAACATCGACGAGATGGTAGGTGATGGTAAAATGAAGTTAATTTTAATAGGTCTAACAATGATACAGGAGAACGTCCTGGGGAGAGTGAAATATTTATTGTGAAGTTTCATGATTGTTTGCAGTTTACTTGTAAATGGATAAGCAAAACAACATGAAACATACATGTGTGTGTATATATGTACATATTATATACATGCAAAGAGAGAGCAAATAGGGCAAAATGTCAATAATTGCTAGATCAGGGGGACAGTCTCCAGTTGTTCAGCATAGTTTTCTTTGATATTTGCTGTGTGTTTGAAAATTTCCACAGTAGTTTGGGCAAAGTTACCACAAAAATCCAACACTTATAATATAGATCCAAAGATATATTAAACCTGATGGCAAATATTCTCTGGAATCCCAGCTGTACCCCAAACTTAAATGGTTGGGGCAGATGTTAGTGGGGTTCAAGGAACAGTCACAAAAACTTAGCAGGAAAGGGAGGCGACCATTGCTGGAGTTTCATCCATGGCAGGAAGGGACGGGATTTTGGAGGGTGGTGGTGCCCGATGGCTACCATAGGTAGGAGAGAGACCGCCGCATTCCCTCCATGCTCCGCACACTGACTCACTTGGGGCAACTAGATTTGGCAGCCTCTCAGTGGTCCAACAAGACATGCATCAGAACTGGGATGCTGTAGTTCCAAATGAAGCCAACTCTATTAAAAACCTATTTATTTCCATCGTCTTCATGGACAGGCTCATTATACATCTGCCACCTAGCCAGCACCAAGACGTTCATGGACCACCTCTTATAGCTGTGGAGATCACCCACACCCCAATATAGAAATACAAGCAGTGGGGGGGGGGGCGCCTGGGTGGCTCAGTCGTTCAGCGTCTGCCTTCAGCTCAGGTCATGATCCCAGGGTCCTGGAATCGAGCCCCGCGTCGGGCTCCCTGCTCAGCGGGAAGCCTGCTTCTCCCCCTCCCGCTCCCCCTGCTTGTGTTCCCTCTCTCACCCTGTCAAAAAAATAAATAAAAATCTTAAAAAAAGAAAGAAAGCCCTTGTCACCTGACCACCAGCACCACGTTGAAGGCTGAAAACATCCCAGTCTCATCCCTCCCAGTTCCAGCCACCAAAGAAAACATGCTTCTCACTCGCGCCTGACCAGTGAAGCTATGACCCAGCTGCTAACCATGGATTCAGAGCCACACATCTTATGCTGATTCACTCCAAACTATTGGCTAGAGGGTCTCTGTTGCCCCTCACATCAATTTAAGGGATGCTGAGAATAAGCTTCAAATCATTTCATTGAATCTTTCAAGAACAGTTACTGAGCACCTATTATGTTCCAGGCACTGCGCTCGACAAGAGCTTACATTTGTGAATAAATCAGACAAAGGTCTTGCATTGGTGGTGTCTAAGGTCTAGTGGGAGACACAAATAATAAAACAGCAAACAAACAAATATATGTGTGTTTATACATGTACATACAAATATACCTCAGTACAAATTGATTTGTTCTCAAAAGGAAATAAACAGAGTACCATTGACTAGTGGTGGGCGCTGGGCAGCATCACCCTCTGAAATCGCATCCCTACTGTGCCATGAACAGGGGTGAGGCAGGGGTTGAGGAGAGTCTCTGAGGAAGCACTGGGGATCTAGAGGAGGGAAGGAGGGAGTCAGTGTGGCAAGAGCTGGGGAGAACACCAAGTGCAGAACCTGCAGGAAGCGGGCCAGTGTGAGTGGGAGGAGAATGACTGAAGATGTGCGTCAGGTGACATTGGGCCAGATCTTGTCAGTGGCGGGCAATAACCAGCTCTGCATTATTCTAAGTGGATAGGAGCCCACTGAATAATTCTAAGAAGTGCATCGACATGATGTGACAGGTTTTAAAACACCATCCTGCAGTTGATTGCCCGTGGGCAAGAGTGGAAGAAGCTATCGCTGTCATTTGAGGGGGTCATATATTCCTTAAGTAGGACAGTGACTGTGGAGTAGGAGAGAAGTGGGTTAAATTGACAGGTTTGGCTAATGGATTGGATGTTAGGCTTGAGAAAGGAAGAAATTTCTGGTTTAAGCAAATGGTGGTGCCAGTTAGGGAGAGAGGGACAACCTGAAGGGAACAGGCTGGTGTCGAAAACACTGAAGTCAAGAGTTTAGACAGAGCTTTCCATCTTTGGAAGACTACCTCCTCCCTTACTTGGTGAGGGTTCACCATGTATCAAACTGCACATTTACCTTGACCATATTTTTTTCAGTGATGATGATTTATTTGCAATAAAAATCACAGGTACAAGGAAACTACTGAAAAGGTGTGTGTGTGTGTGTGTGTGTAAACACAAGAGCCAAATAACAAAAGGATGGAAATAATAATACTCTAGTCCTAATTCTGAGAGAAGTTACAATGATGGCAAGCAAGAAACTTGGCTCTGAGCTTCTCAGCAGCCAAAGCAAAAAGGGGAAGGCGAGTTTTATAGAGTTCATTGTTTCTTAACAGGAAGCATGCTGGCTTATGTGGAGAAGTAAAACTGTCCTTATTCTCTACTTTGAAAGCATTTTTTTTTTAAGATTTTATTTATTTATTTGACAGAGAGATAGCGAGAGCAGGAACACAAGCAGGGGGAGTGGGAGAGCGAGAAGCAGACTTCCTGCTGAGCAGGGAGCCTGATGTGGGACTCGATCCCAGGACCCTGGGACCATGACCTGAGCCGAAGGCAGACGCTTAACGACTGAGCCACCCAGGCACCCTGAAAGCATTTTTTATCACTACAAAACTTCTCTCAGGGCCAGTAATCAGTATGGCAAAAAGCTTTGTCAATGAGAATTTAACACAAAATACAAAGGCCTTCTATATAAAAACTGAAAAAAGCCCAAATGTCCAGGAGAATGGGCCACTGGGGGCATTGGTCAAGGACACAGGTCTTTTTCTTTCTTTCTTGGTTTTGTTTTTAATAGTGTCATTGTGGTACTATATGGTGACCAACAACATAATAATAAAAAAAATAGTGTCGTTGTGATGGCTATCTTGGTATCCACTGACTTAATTACATTTTTTGTCTTAGGATGTACAGCTCTTTTGTGACTCTCTTTCTGTGTGTGTGTGTGTGTGCGCGCCCCACGAATGCGGGCACGAATGCAGACACGCACGTGCCATTGAGAGTTAGCTGCAGACCTTCTAAGACATTGTTTTGTTTGTTTTTTAAAGATTTTATTTATTTATTTGAGACAGAGAGAATGAGAGACAGAGAGCATGAGAGGGAGGAGGGTTAAGAGGGAGAAGCAGACTCCCTGCCGAGCAGGGAGCCCGATGCGGGACTCGATCCCGGGACTCGATCCCGGGACTCCAGGACCATGACCTGAGCCGAAGGCAGTCGCCCAACCAACTGAGCCACCCAGGCGCCCCCTTCTAAGACCTTGTAATAAAACCCACACACTCCCACGCTCCCTCCCCCGGTTGGAAAATTCTGACTTCACTTGCCTTGGGAAAACAAACCTCGCACAACAGAGTTTCCAGCCCTCTTCCATGTCACAGTGAAAATAAAGACGCATGAACGCCTTTGTTTCTGTCCTCTGATCAGCTGACCCTCCCGCGACAGCCGGCCTCCTCCTCGGGGCGCCCTCTTACATCACCACCTGCTTCCCGGGGGACCTCGGGCGCTGCAAGCCCTCAGGGCTAGCCCGAACCACATTCCCTTCTAAGTGCCCTGAGTAAAGGGAGGGCCCGCGGGCTGCGGGGGTCGCATCCTGGAGGGGCCTGGGATGGCCACGCGCGGGCGCACCCGCGAACTCACCGGTGCTGGGCGGCTTCCCACCGGCTCCTGAGCGCGCTGGGGTCCGTCGCTGCAGCGCCGCGGCGGCCCTCGCCGGCCCGGGGGGCGGGAAGCGGGGTGAGCCCCGGAGCCGCCCGCGGCCCGCAGGTGGCCCGAGACCGCGGCGCGCGGCGCGGGGTGAGTAATTGACGCGCCGCGTGCAGTTAGGGCTGTGGGTGCCCAGCCCGCCCTCAGCCCGCCGCGGCCCGTGGCTGCCCCTCCGCCACCCTGGGGAGCCCTGCTCTCTTCACCACGGGCTCCGCCGCCAGCCCGCGCAAGAGGCATCGCCTTCTGGCTGGGAGCACATTTGCATTCTCCGTTTCAGGTTCAAATGTGTGCGCATGAAACAGGATTAATGAGCACAGTCTGGCGAGGTTCCTCTCCTGCCTGGCAGGAGGAGTGCGAAACCCCCAGCAGGCTGCGACACACCCCAGGTCCCAAGGGCGGGCGGAGGGACCCATCTGCTGGGGCCGGGGCCGGGGCCGGGGCCGGGGCTGCCGTCTGGGGTGGAAGGAACACCAATCTCCACGAAGGCGCTAAGAGAGCAACGAGCTGCTCCTCCGTTCTCCGTGCTTTGCCCTTCATTTCTTTCCCAACAGACATTTATTGAGCATTTATGTGCCAGCCCTGTGAAAGGGGGGGAGGGGGGGGATACAACAGTGAGCAAAACAAGTCCCTGCTTTCATGGAGCCTCCATTTGAGTGTGTGTGTGTGGGGGGGCAGACAATAAAGAAATAACATTGTGGATGGGAATGATAAGAATAATTACCCATAAAAGAATGTTGGAGGAGTTATTGAAGGTGCTCAAGAGATGCCGTTCTGTCTAGCAATTCGTAGATTTTTACAGTAATTTAGTAAATGTTAGTATTTGATGATAGCCCTTACCGAGCACTTAGCATGTGCTCGGCACTGGAACGAGTTAAGCACTTTTGCTTTATGCAGTTGCCACAGTGACCTCATGACATGGATCTGTGGCCATTTTATAGAAGAGGAAACGGAGGCAGTGGGTCCCAAGGCCATTTAGCTAACGAATGGTCAAGCTGGGACTCGAACCCCAAGCAGCTGGCTCCAGGACCCCATTCTGAAATGCTAAGCTAGGATCTACATATACATATAGTTTTATATTATATATATATATATATATTTTATAAATTATATATGTGTAATTTCCCCCTCTTTTCCTAATGTGTGGTGAGACCAAAATAACCTCATATGCATAAAAGCTCTTTGAAAAGTAAAGGGCCACCCCATCCCATCTCCTTCTTTCTTGCCTAGATTTCTAGTTGATTCCTAAAGCAGCAAGAGAAGGCATGGTCATAGGGACCATTTACTAGGTGAGTCACACAAATATCTTCAAGCTGCCTGAAGCTGGAGGTGTCACTGATTCTGCCTGTTATGCTGAGCTGCATCTGTTCTGGCTACGATTCTAATAGCTGGGTTTCAATTTGGGGACCCAGTGGGTGACACTCGAGAAGACAGGAGTCACACCAGCTCCTGGCTCATGTCAACCAAGTTTCCATTACAAGGGTGCTGTCTGCCAGTCAGGAGGGGGGTGGGTACCCTCCAGGAACCAGCGTTGCACATATCCTGTCCCGGTCAGGTCCCCAGCATAGGCCCCACTCTGGGGCTATCCACCCTGCTTTTTGAGGAAGGCAGTGGGAAAGATAATGACCTTTCCACAGCAGAGGGTGCCAGGGAATCAAGGTCCTGAACCAGGGAAAGCCAAGACTCCCAGGCACCCCGCCCCCCTCTGCAGAGAGGTCTGGCTGGATTCTGTGCACCCTCCAAATCGGACTCAGCCACCGAGACTAGAACAAAGCTCTCCCAGCCCGAGGAAGTCATCCCTGCCCCCACCACCTGACTGTTTCCATAGGAGGATTAAGTGGGGTTGGAGTTGGGATTTGGAAGGGCAGCAAATTCAAGGCTGAGGAGAATTTGGACTTTCCTGTGCATTAACCACAGACAGCTATTCCCTCCGCTCCCCCAGAGTTCACTCTCAGGCCCCCAGTGAGCCAAAACGAAATTTCTCTGTGTTTTATCCAAATACGCCGTGGACTTTGGAATGAACTCTTCCTCCTCCTTCCTGCTGACCTGACTGCAAATCAGCTTTTGATGGGGTTGGACAGTTTGGAGAGATGGGCAGCGATCACGCTGAAATATGATGACAGGGGCAAGACTGTAAGGACATCCTCGAGGTAAGACATGTGCAGAGAGCAGCCATGTGAAAACAATTAGGACAATAAATTTACTAATTGCTGAAAGTAACTTAATAGCAAAACCACGATGCTCTCTGCTGTTAATCCCAGCTACTGTAGCAGGTGCCATACTGCTTGCTGGAGGCATTGGCTGCAGTGTTTGTGGATATCAAGCAAAAAAGCTTGCATGACTTTTGGTAATTGAAAAACAAATGGCTCTCTAGCCTCAAACCAATTCAAGGGGCGCAGGG
This sequence comes from Mirounga angustirostris, assembly GCF_029215605.1. NCBI lineage: Eukaryota > Metazoa > Chordata > Mammalia > Carnivora > Phocidae > Mirounga > Mirounga angustirostris. Next base: position 9,412,652 of record NW_026991709.1, on the reverse strand, counting down.
GTTTGAGGCATTTCTTAAACCTTGGAGAGAGAGGAAGGAGGCAGGACCCCTCTCGCCTGCTATGTCTCTCTTGCTCTCCATCACTTTCTACGTTTAAACTAGAGTGATGGGAGTTACTCCGATTTGGGAGGCTTAAGAATTGATTTTTAACAAGTTGAGATTCAAATGCAATATCTGTTTTTAAAGATTTTATTTGTTTATTTGACAGAGAGATAGAGAGAGAGAGCACAAGTAGGCAGAGCAGCAGGCAGAGGGAGAGGGAGAAGCAGGCTCCCCGCTGAGCAGGGAGCCGGACGTGGGGCTCAATCCCAGGACCCTGGGATCATGACCTGAGCCGAAGGCAGCCGCTCAACCGACTGAGCCACCCAGGCGCCCCTCAAATGCAATATTTTGAGGAGTGTTGGAGTTTTAAGATTGAATGGGTAGAAATTAGATGCAGGGATGGAGGGAGCCATTCTTAGGTTGGGTAAAAAGGCTTCAGTCTTTAGGTCCCCAGGTCTTTGGGGCTGCTTCTTACAGATGATTCTTCATCAGAAATTAGGCATTGCACCCTGGTATCAGGTATAAATGCAGTATGTTTGGAGCCTAAACAATCCTTATCCTTCCAGAAGATCAAAGACAGCCACCAAGCATGCCACTTTCAAGAGCTCACAGGTATGCACAGGACTGCAATTTCCCTAAGTAGATGAGCTCTTTGTGCCCACATTTCTCTTAAAGTTGCCTTAATCTTCAAGGATTTGGATCATCCAATCCTCATTTTTTTCTCTCTCTTAAATATTCAGAAAAAATAGGCCAAAGGTGTTTTTGAAATACGTTTGTATCTACCTCTACAGTGTGTTTGACTCTACATCTATGGGAAGGTATGTTTCAAAAATTGAGGGTTCGGTTGGTACTTTATTGTGATGTTTTTATCATTTCAATGAGCAGTTTAACTATTTCTTTCCAGTTAAAATGATCATGGCCTGAAATTTTGAAATTTTAAAGACCAGGTTTGTTTCCACTGGGACATCCTTAGGAGATGTCTGGCCAGCCCTCTTGGGAGCCTGAGTGGAGGAGGGGGGGATAGGGTACCCTGAACTCTTCTGAGGGTGGTCAGTTTTTCCACGAAGCTTAAGCCCTCCCTCCAGCTGCAAGAGCCAGTGGGGCTAGCCTAGATGCATTCCCTGAACAGCTGCCTTACAGGAAGCAGAGGTTATAACCTTGGACTTTCTTTAAAAAAAAAAAAAAAGATTTTATTTATTTATTTGACACACACAGAGAGAGAGCACAAGCAAGGGGAATGGCAGGCAGAGAGAGAGGGAGAAGCGGGCTGGGGCTCGATCCCAGGACCCTGAGATCATGACCTGAGCTGAAGACAGACGCTCAACCGACTGAGCCACCCAGGCGCCCAAGCTTGGGCTTTCTAAAAGTTGAGAGAAATAATATTTCTGAGGCTGTCCAACCTGTGGCTGCTCTGAAGTGTGCTCTTGGATCCAGATGTTCGGAGACCTGTGTACAGGAGGGCCTTGTTTTCATTCCTTGCAGAATTACTTGTACTAGGTTGCATGCTAATCTCGTCTTATTGACCCACTTCTAAAGAATACTCCTTAAGAGAACAAATTCTCAGGCCCCACGCTAGAGTCTGATTCAGCATTTCCAGAGGAGCTCGAGGAACATGTACCTCTGCTGATTCTGTGTCAGGACAACCGCCTGCACTATCTGTCATTACTAGGAAGAGCTGTGCTTGTTCTGAGCAACTGGCTTATTTTGTATCGCTAGCCACTGGTGCTTCTCACTGAGCGTGCTCTCTCTTTGGGTCGGCTGTAGGAATCTCAGGACAAGATCTTAGGCACACGTACTTCATGTTCACCTTCTACTTACTGCTTCAGCTTTCCTTCTCCTCTGTCACACTGCCTTCAACCTACTCATTAATCATTTTTATCACGAAAAATTTTAAACATAACATCAACATTTATCTTTGCTATTAGAAAACATTTCAAACACACACAAATTGGTGAGCATGGAATAACGCACCCTCATATATCCATCACCAGGCTTCAATAATCTTCAACTTGGAGTCGATCTTTAACATTTATAGTTACTCTTATTGGAGTTTTGAATCTTTGCAAGTCCCCCAGACCCTTTTTCTTAAGAGATGGAGAGTACGTTCTTTTTTTTTTTTTTAAGTTATTTATTTATTTATTTATATGAGAGACAGAGAGCATGAGAGGGAGGAGGGTCAGAGGGAGAAGCAGACTCCCTGCCGAGCAGGGAGCCCGATGCGGGACTCGATCCTGGGACTCCAGGATCATGACCTGAGCCGAAGGCAGATGCTTAATGACTGAGCCACCCGGGTGCCATGGGATACTTACTTTTTACCGTATTTCTCTTTGTGTCTTTTATATTTTATAATGTGTGCGTGTCTTACCTACTTAAGATAGTATATTTGAATAACATGGAACATGTGACTATTTTCAAAGGATCAAAAAACACAAAATTCCTACTAGAAAAAAAAAGCTTTTAAAACGGTTGTGTAAGGAGCCCAGAAAGAACCTACGGAAAGGCTTTTCCAGAGCACCGTGAGCCTGTCGGACACTGAGTGGGGCTCGAAGAGTGCAGGGGCCATTAAGGGAATCAGAAACACATGGAGGGGCGGCTGTCTAGTCCTGGCATGATGGATCAATTGTGGGAGAGTGAATTTAAATGAGATGGTCCCCATGCCAAGCTTCTGACATTAATGAGCCCTCAACTCAGGGAGCAGGTCTCCCAGGGCCAGGCAGGGAGGCGTGGGGGTGACAAGCAGTCTTGCCCGCCACAGTGTAGGTGGGGACCAGCCCCCAGCCCTGAGATTGAGTCCTTGAACTAGTACCCAGGAACCCCAGGGAAGTCACTTGCCCTCTTCCTGATCTTCCAAAGGAGATAGCTATGATGATCTCTAAATGGTGACAGAAGAGAGGTGAGCCCATTGCTTCTTTCTAAGTTCTTTACCAGTTCTCCAACAGGTCCAACAAAGAGGCACTGTTCTGGGTGGGCTTGAAGGCCCTCCCACCCCTGTGTTCTCCTCATCCTCCAGGCTCCCACCAGCCTCTCAACTCCAGCTTACAGGGCCTTCTGTTATTTGCCAGGCTGCCCTCTACCACAGGGCCTTTGAACATGCTGTTCCTTCTACCAGCCACAGCCTTCCTTCCTTCCTCTCCTAGTTAATGTCTGCTCTTCTCCAGATAGCACTCACCGACTCCCCTCGTTGGTCAAATCCTTTCCTTACAGGCTGTTGGGTCCTGGGACCTCTCTCTCCTAGCATTTGGAAAGCTGCATCTTCATATTGTGTATGCAATTATGTGATAAATGTCTGTCTCCCTGCTGGTCTATTCTGGAGCAGCATTGGACACATACTTGGATGTCAACAAGTATCTGTTGACCAAGTGACCAAATGAGTAACAGAAATGTGTACCATTAAGAACTTATAAAGGCACTCTTGGAAGAGTAGACGAAGTGGGAGGAGTGGAGGGGCCCCCAGGATGTGGAAGAAGTGGGCCTGGGCAGCCTGGAATCTTCTGTGACTTTGCCAGGGGTGGGGGCCTGTTTGTGGCCAGGTCTGGTCTCTGCCAGAGGACATGCCTGGTAGGTACCCTGAGCACACCTTAGCTTCTTCCATTTCTCCCCTCTCCCACCTGGTCCTGATGGAGCAAGGTGGACCTCCCTGATGCTCAAGTGATGAATTAATTACCCCCTGAGGGGTAATTGGTCAGCAGATGTGGGAGCGCGGGAGTGGGGGAGGTAGGAGAATCTCCAGGATAATAGGGGAAAACAAAACAAAACAAAAACTCCTTCTAACTTGACACATGAGAGGCGTGAGGGGTTTTCTTCTCTACAAAGGTAAGGCCCTCCCTGTCTACAGGGACCCCAGACTGCATTGGATGCCCCCTTCTTGGGCTCCCACAATACCCTGGACATATTCCAGTTGCTAAGCAACAGTAATAGTGACCTTGTTAAATGTCTGGTACTGAACTAGGCTGTGAGCCCCCAAGATCAAGACTATGAGGATTTTTTCCTTCCTTTTAATCCCTAAACCATGCACAATGCCTCAATTATCAAGGTGCTCGATAATGTCTATGGAATGGAATTCCCACTTGATCATACGTCACCATGCCTAGATGAGTAATTTTTGGAATTTTTTTTAACTTGTCCATCTTGCCTCAGTTTCTGTTGCCAGGAGCAGAAACAGAGACCAAAAGAAAGGGTGTTTGCTTCAAGCCGGACTTTTATATTCCTTCAGGTGTTCATTAAATACACACACACACACACACACACCCCTCAGCTACCGAGAATTCTTGTTGAAGCCAAAAGTGGTAGAAGTGTAAGAAAACGCTGTAAAAGGAGAAAGATATATTTGGTGTTGAAAAGTGAATTGATGAGTAGAAGAAATGTGTGGGCTCCTGGGTAAGATGAGCTGCCCTTGAGATGCAAAGGGCCCAGCCAGAGCTGAAAAGCAACTGACAGGTGTGAGGGCCTCCCCAGGAGACCCTGGAGGACATTTTTCCTTCATTCTCTTTCTACAGAGAACAAACCTCCTCCTGAATGCTTCCCAGAGGAAGGGCGGGTGGCGTGGGAATTACTTCTGGTGGTTGTACCAGTGCGGAGCTGAGCAGGGAGAGGGGAGGCTGCTCTGAGAGGCTCCAGTCAACCACACGACTGCCTGTAAATGCACAGTGGAGGTGGGTGGGGGGCGGCGGTGGGCTTTAGCTGTGGCTAGAGGAAGTCACCTGCCCCAGGTAAGCATGCCGAAGCCAAGGCTGAACTCCACTCAGCGAACTTCCTCTCCCTTTTTGGGTCTTCACTGAGTGCCCTCCCCTGGTCAGCTTCCCACCTCCGACACTTCCCTGCCTCGAGGCACACACACATTCCCTTCCTGCCGGCGCTTAATCTCCCTGCTGAGCGTAGATGGCTCTCTGAAGCCCATGCATGTGGCTCATTCTCTAACATCCCTCTCTCCCAGACCGTAAGCTGCAATAAGACCCCCATCTGCACTGCTCACTGCTCTGTCCCCAGCATCCAGAACCCCACCTGGCACGTCGATGGTGAGTGGCTGAAAGGATGAATGATCATTGTCATTGAAAGCTGCCTTTTGGAATGGGGACAACCCTGCGTCCTGATTCATTTAAAGATACTGCCTTTCTTTTCTTTTTTTTAAAGATTTTATTTATTTATTTGAGAGAGAGAGAATGAGAGACAGAGAGCATGAGAAGGAGGAAGGTCAGAGGGAGAAGCAGACTCCCTGCTGAGCAGGGAGCCCGACGTGGGGCTCGATCCCAGGACCCTGGGATCATGACCTGAGCCGAAGGCAGCCGCTTAACCGACTGAGCCACCCAGGTGCCCCTCAAGGCAGAGTTTTAATAATTATAAGTTGAGGAGAGGTTGAGTGGCCTAAGGGAAGTGGCTTGCTAAGAGTCATCTGATCAAGAGAGATCAAAGAAGGGGTAGCCTAACCTCCGCTTTGCTGGGGCTTCTCAGGCAGTCTCTGGAAAGTTGGGTCCATGGCATTGGGTGCCCAGCGCTTGTCCAATAGCTGCCCTTTATACACACCTGTCCCCATTTTCGATCTCATCTCCACCACGGGCCCTGGATCATCTGCTCCCACCTGGTTCTTCCCTCTTCCCTTCTGTAGGACTCGGTCCTTATCCTGGCCTTCTCCAGTTCTTGGTGACCTGTTCCCAGGTCCCGGCCCCATGCTCTCCCCTTGTTTCCTCATGCCAGCAACAGCCACCGTGCTGGGTGGGAGATGCACTTGCCACCAGCCATGTCCCCTACAGAGACTGTGGTGGGCTGAGAAGTGTCCTCCGTGACGAGAAAACAGCCGTTTGGAGTGGTTGTCCTGGCCTTTCATAGCAGGATAGCCCTGCTCACACCCCGAGTCTGGACATGTAGATAAGGGCCTGAGCTTAGGATTCCTGCCCCGTGTTCCCGCTTTGCTTTTCCAGGGACACCTTTTAAAATAACCACTTAGGGGTGCCTGGGTGGCTCAGTCAGTTAGGCAGCCGACTCTTGATTTCAGCTTGGGTCGTGATCTCTGGGTCATGGGATCAAGCCCTGCGTCGTGATCTGCGCTCAGCAGGGAATCTGCTTAAGATTCTCTCTCCCTCTCCTTCTGTCCCTCCCCCCAACTCGTGCGAGCTCTCTCTCTCTCTAAGTAAATAAATCTTTAAAAAATAAAATAAAATAAAATAACCACTTAGAGTTGCCCCCCCTGAAAATTAGTGACCTCAGCCCCAACCGCCTTTTAAGTAATAGGTGTTTGCTACTCTGCTGTCTATATTCTCCCCACTTGGGACCTGGGACAGAGGATGACACTTCCCCTGGCTCTTTGCAAACCACCTTCCTCCCCACCCCCACCCCCCATTTCTGGGATGTGTAAGTAATAAATCTCGTGACTCTACTTCCTTTGTGTGGGTGTGTTGACATCGCACCTTCAGTCAAAAGGACCCCATGGTTTTCACTCCCCAGAGTGGGAGCTCAGATGCTGAGGGAGCTTCCTGGTGACCCTGGGTTATACTCCGCACATTCTTAATTTAACTCACCAGTTCCAGCCCCCAAACACACCCAAACTCATGTCCTCAGAACCTCAGAATGTGACCTTATTTAGAAATAGGGTCTTTGCAGATATAATTAGTTAAGATGAGGTCATACTGGAGTAAGGTGGGCCCTTAATCTAATACAACCAATGTCCTTGGGGGAGGCTATTTAGAGACACAGGGACACAGAGAGACAGCAGGAGAAGGCCCTGTGAGTCGCAGTGATGCATCCACGTGCAGAGCCAAGGGCTGCTGGCAACCAAAGAAACTACACAAGAGGCACAGAATGGACTCTCGCTCAGAGCCTCCGGAGGGAACCAGCCTGCTAACACCATGATCTCAGACTTCTGGCCTCCGGAACTCTGAGAAAATAACTGTCTGTTGTTTACACCGCCAAATCTGTGGCACTTTATTCGGTGGCCCCAGGGAACTAACGCAGAGACACAGTGGTCTGGTGCCCGGCACACCTGCCCTGGGCCTTTCCCTGGGAGGAAGCAGTGGCCCCCAGGGAGATGTCCAGGCAGACACATGGTCGTCCTCGGACAGGCTTTGTCCCTTGAATCTCGTCCTCTCACAGCTGGCCCACCCACACTTAGTGCTACTTTCTAGCTTCCCAGTTTCCTCGTCCGTCTGCCCTCTTCAGCCCGCAAACTAGCTCTTTGAGGCTCCATCCTCATTTTGTTCCACCTTTGGGCAGGGTCCGCGGCCCAGGGTAGAGGTACCATGAACACTGTTGGAACGTAGCCAGCCCGTTATCTGGAGAGCAGATGGGTCACAGCAATCAGGGAGGCTGCGTTTCTGATCTGGGTCGGAGATATGACCCTCGGGTGGCGACCCTCAACCAACGGCCTCGTAAAGACTCCTCCTGGAGACCCCCGAAGCGCCTTAGCCCACAGCGGGGGACAGGTTTCACAGGAAAGGAAAAAGGACGTGGAGGGCAATTCTCACCCGCCGTCGAGATCACTGACACAGACAGCAGCTCAGCCCACCTGTCCTGTCCTGCGGCCGAAGCGAGCATTGAGCATGATCCCGTGGGTCCTGCCACCCCAGCCACAGATGAGCCATCCCTCTTGACCGCTGTTTTCATCATTTCAAAAGGACTGCTGGGGAGGGGGGAGTGGTGGGAGGAAGTAGGGAAGGGGCTTGTGTCATGTGAGATTCCTACAGTTTGCTCACAGTACAAAATGAGCGAAGTGATAAAGTTACTCCATTCATCAGCCGCCCGCTCCCAAACATTTGCAACTGATTATGGTCTTCAGAGCTGGCTCCGAGTCATGAGGTCTCCTTGTAAGCCGCCTGCTGGCGTGAGCCAAACGCAGGAAAACGAGAAGGCACCTCTGAAACGCCTTCAGAAGAAAATTCTCCCAAGTCATAAAAAAGATAGGGAGACCGGTAGTTGCTTTTCTCAGCAGCAAAGCATCCATCGTTGCTCCTTAAGAAACAATAGAGTAAGAATGGTTCTAGCAACCGCAAAGACTTGTGTGCTTTTCCTGCTCACGTTAATGGACACGTGGACTTTCTGAATCCCTGTCCTTGTTCAAAGATGTCCCGTGTGGAAGAGGGAGCTGATGGTTGTATTAAATGGGCAAACCCATGGGCACTCGGCTGCATTCTTGGCCAAGCCAAGTTGACCTGCTGGAGGATTCATTATCCTAAAAGGATCACTATTGATATTTGCTGGAAATTATTACACAGGAAGCTCTCCCGTCAGCCTTCTAGAGATGGCCACGGCTGAATGAGATTTGCTCACCTGAGCAAAAAAAAAAAAAAAAAAAACCCTACTTTTGGCCACTGCTAGTTTTTTACTGACTTGAGTGAACTAAATTTGCATCTCTATCACACAACAAGACAGGAACAAAAGCCCTACTGAACTGGAAATGGCGCCTGCATTTGCTAAAATGATGTATTGGAATGTCTGCCAGTCTTGGACCAGTGAAGTCTCCGCTCTGAAAACTTGATCTCTCCACTGGAAGGAAGCCTTGCTCGTGCCCCTTCCCTGCTCTGAGCTTTGGGATTTCTGACTGATTCTGGCACTCACAGGCTGTTTCCTGGGCATGTTACCTGCCTGGGCTTTGGGGGTGCTGAGGCCCCTCCTCGCCCTGGTCTCTAACTCAGCTGTCCTGCCGTCCGGAGGCTGCTGAGGTAAGATATGCCCAGCCCTGGGCACGGGCCTGACGAGACAGTGTTCCACAAAGGGGAGCTATTCCAGCATCGGCTGGACGTGCACTGAATCTTCTAGAAGCTTCTAGAGGTGACAGAGGCATTGTGTCTCTAGGTTGCTGTGGCCTCAGAGGACCCCATCCACTGGAAGGCCTCCCTTCGAGCTGACTGGCAGTGCCTGCCTGGTGTTCCTTCTTCCTTCACTGGACTCCTGGTTTCCGGAAGTAAGTGGTTCAGGGGCAAGAGGAAGGTGAAGGTGAGTGGGACGGGGAATGCATTTCAACACTGTAAGAGTCTGGCAGCCCTTGTGAGGCAGGCTCCCCTCCCTAGGGGGTCTCGGGCCCAGTCACTGCTCCTGGGCTCATGTGGAATGCACCTTCCAGTGCTTATCTGCTTGGTGTCCCTTCCTGGGTCAATGCTTGCGGAGCCTTGGCAGCTAACCCAGAGGCTTTTCTCCTCCATTTCCTGCCCCCCCCCCCCCCACTCCCTGGAGCCCACTGTTGGCCTGCCCTGGTGACTCCTGGGGAAGGGCCAAGCTTGGCTGTGCTGAGCCAGGGGGAGCCATTGAGTGGGACACCCCTCCTCTTCGTGTCAGCCAACCTCTCCCCACCATGGATGGGACACTGGGCTCACCAGTCTGCCACCAACGGACCTGGATACAGTTGACAGAAGCTGAAAGAGGAAGATATTCTCACTCCTGCCCCAGTGAAGGCCACTGTGCCTGAGAGGGGCCAGGTGCCATGGTTGGACCATACTTTCCATGATAAGCCCTCCTGGCCTGGAAGCCCTCACTGCCTCTCTCTGCAGTAATTCCAGTGCTTCTCCTGCTCATTCCTTCTTGTAAGGACACTGACTGCCTCCCGGTGCCGCCCAGTCCCAGCACCCCAGCAACACAGCCCCCGCCCCCAAGGAAGGACCCAAGGACCAGGGTAGTAACACAATACATACCTAGGCCTGTCTTGTTCTGAGTGTTTCTCTTACCTATTCTTCACAACGTTCATAGAAGATAGATGCTATTATGATTGCCTTTTCACACATGGAGGAAGTGAGGCACAGAGAGTTTAAGAAACTTGCCTAAAGTCACACAGCTGAGATGGTGAACCTGAGATCTGAGGCTGAGAACTGGGATTCTGGTGTTTTAAACACTGCATTACCTTGTTTCCAGCAGTGCAGGCCTGCGGATGTCCAACCTCTCCAACTACTGTTTCCAGCTAGTTCCTCGAGGGCAAGGGGTGCTTATATTATCCCCCCATGGGATGTATTATCACCGAGGAGGCACTTAAACACTGATGATGTTCTGTCCCTACCTCTGCAGCATCGAGGGGCCTGAGGCAGGCTGGGAGGGATCTGCCAAATCTGACATGTCTCCCCAGGGCCCCCTCCAATTCTGAAGCCTCCCCCAAATACAGCCACAAATGCCTTTTGCCCAACTCCTCGATGTTTATAGAATTGTTTCCTCACTGCTGGCCATCCCAGCATACTATGGGCCCCCCGAGTGTGAGGGTCAGCCTCTCTGACATCCCCAGGGGCCCCCAGAGCACCCAGAGGCCTGGCAGGCCATGAGCCATTGAGTGGATATTTACCAGTGAATGAAGGAATACCTCCACCTCTGCCTAACTCTGAGGGCCCTAACCATACTGCTCTCTAGAACATCCGTAAGAATGCCGTCTAACTAAGAGTGCTGCTTTTCCAGTATTTGGAATGTATTAGGAGGGGTTTCAAACAAATAGCCAAGATACATCAGGCTAAAAGCGACGTGGTTTTGCCAGAAATCACCGGAGAATAGAAGCTAGAGGAGGGGGCTATGGGCCAATGACCCTCGTGAGCTCTCGGTGCAGGAATCCGTCCCATGGAGAGTAGGATTTGGCTCCCTGCATCCCGCCTGGGGGTAAATGATTAGGCTTCAAAACAGAATTTATCAAAGATTTAGTCTCATTAAGTTGTAAGAAAACAGTCAACGTGGTCCAAGGTCATAAGTTTTCTCAAATATTCAAACATTTGCAATGGTTTATAAAACCAAAGGGGTGCCAGAGCCCACTGGGGCTTGCTAGGGTGATGGATATATGTGGAGTTTGCGAAGAACTCTTCCAGGCCGTCTTAAAAGCCAGCCCATTACAACGCCACAGGATACAGGCAATTTCTCTTTCCTAAGTGAAGGCTGGTCAGTGGTGTGTTTGTGACGATCTCCAAAGACGTGTAGGTCCCACCTAGCGCTTTTAACTTTAATGGAAGCTTCCAAGACTGCCCATGTGAACATACGAGCAGTCGTCCTCTGCTTTTCTGTAGGGCAGTGTGTACACGTGTGTGAGTCCGTGCGTGTGTGCACGCACCCCCAGGTCACTCTGCACAGTAAATCAAAGTTTTGCTTTGAGCATTTCCATCCTTCATCGCCAGTCTTATCCCCAGAGAAGCCACTCCAAAAACATCAGCCCCCAAACTCTCGGTGTTCCAACAAGGACACTTTGCAGGGGTCCCAGCTGTCTGGTGGGTGTGAGTAATTTCGTTACCTTACTTCCTGATGCTGAGTGTGGCCGCCTTGTTTATGGGCTGGCAGATGATAGTGGCAGCCAGCTCACCCTGGGGGGACACTTAGTCTTCCAGTTTACATTCTCAGAGCAAAAATACTTGTCCTTCGCTTCTCTGGAGTCCTCAATTGATCAAGCGTGTCCTCCAGTATTTTCCTGTTCGACTGACAGGTCGGAAAATCTCCCATTTGTATTGGACTGGACCAGGGCTGGAGGTGACCAAGTCCAGAAGTCTACACACCAACAGAAGCAAGCCATGAACCCTGCGGGCCACTCAATCAAGTCCCTTTCCCTGGGGTCTCATGGTCAACAGGCTACAGAAGTGGTAGGAAGACTGTAGTTTTTGAGTCCAGCAGACGTGGTTTGGAAGTCTAGCTCTGCACCATCCAGGAATGTGACATTGGCAAATTCCCTAACTGGACTCTGTGTGGTCTCACCCTCTACGAGAGAATGGTGTTGGCTCTGCGGGGGGTGGGGGAGGCATTAGCATTAAACAGGATGACCTATATTGAAACAAAACAGCATTGTGTGACTGAGACATACCAGTTACTATGAATTCTCTTTACCCACAGATGTCCTCCTGAGAAAAGTGTCAGTGAATGGGACTGCCTTCCCCATTGGTGTACACCAGTTTTGGCCAAATATCTCCCTTGTGTCTGATTGGGTTTCATCGAGGAGGCTCCTACTGGATGAGTACGTGAGAGGTTTTCCATCACTTCTGGAGAAATTCAGTTAATTATCCCCAACACATCACTCACATGTGTTTTGAGAGGACTCTATTTAAGGCAATCAGAGGTAAACAGATCTATCTGAAAGTGAGGCGTTCTTGAAATTCCAGAATATTTCTCTGTAACGACCAGTCTGGTAACTGGATTTTTCTATATGGGATCTGCGAACAGATATTTGTCTTTGAAATGATTGTCATTGACAAGGCCAAGACCATGATCATGGCGCCCTGGAATGCAAGTTCCCAGAACTCAGAACTCGGTCTATGTTTTGTGAAGTTGCGCTTCGTTGGGACACCAGACTCATACCTTCTTCTAATTCTGTTCTCACAAGCTCCACCGGCTGGGCCAGCTTGGCACCTTTGAGTCAAATCTGGCAGCCTGCTCCTGTTGAAGTTCCACACCGGTTACCCCTCAGGACACACCCTGAAGGGCTGACAGGGCCTGGGGAGGGGTGCTCTTAGGACGTCAAAGAGAGCCAGTCCCCCAAGCCCCCGGGGCCCGCACTGCAGATGTGTTCCCCCAATGGACCAGCTGTCCTAGGACCAAAGGAAAGGCCTGAGAGATGCAGTGGGGATAAAAATGGGAAAATGCGTATTCTCATTATAGCTCAGACACATAGGAAACATTACAACATCGCTTCTTTATTTTTTTTCCAAAACTAATCTGATCTTCCTTTACAAGTCCCATTTCACTGATTTGAAGGGAAAAGCTAGCTAGCTAGCTCCATCCATAAACCCGTGCTTCTCAAGCTACTTTTGGTAAGGGACCATTTTTGTTGCTGTTTTTCATTTCCAACGAGTTGCAGATACTTTCATAAAATCCAATAGAAATGAATTACTACAAATAAAATTTAATAAGACACACAAAGCATAAGGCATTTTTATGATTATGTCAATAAACAAAATTATTCTGTCAAATTTCTACAGGAACTTCTGAATGTCCACCCTCAAGGTTTTTATTTATTTTTACTTTTCTCAGTTTTAATGATTTTACTTTTTTATTTCAATTTTTTAATATAAATTCTAGGTGGTTAACATATTGATTTCCAGGAGTAGAATTCAGTGATTCATCACTTACATATAACACACCATGCTCATCACAACAAGTGCCCTCCTTAATATCCATCACCCACCTAGCCCATCCACCCCCTGCCCCCTGCCTTCAACCCCCAGTTTGTTTTCTATAGTTAAGAGTATCTTGGGGTGCCTGGGTGGCTCAGTTGGTTAAGTGACTGCCTTCAGCTCAGGTCATGATTTCAGGGTCCTGGGATCGAGCCCCACATTGGTCTCCCTGCTCGGCGGGAAGCCTGCTTCTCCCTCTGACCCTCTCCTTGCTTGTGTTCCCTCTCTCGCTGTCTCTCTCTCTCTGTCAAATAAATAAATAAAATCTTTAAAAAAAAAAAAAGAGTCTCTTATGGTTTGCCTCCCTTTCTGTCCTTTTTTCTCCTTCCCCTATGTTCATCTGTTTTATTTCTTAAATTCCACATATGAGTGAAATCATATAGTATTTGTCTTTCTCTGACTGACTTATTTCACTTAGCATAATACTCTCTAGCTCCATCCACATTTATTTTAAATGGCAAGATTTCATCCTTTTTGATGGCTGAGTAATATTCCAGTGTGTGTGTGTGTGTGTGTGTGTGTGTGTGTGTGTGTACCACCTCTTCTTTATCCTCAAAGTTTTTACACTTATGTCATCCTATGATGGCAAGAGTTTGAGGAGCTGCCCCAGTGCTCAGACCCGCTCGAGTGGAACTGATTTAAATAGTCTCCAAAGGTTTAATTTGACCTGTCTGATTCCATCCTCACCCCATTGCCCCTTCTGAGGTGAAATCTGGGCATATGGAGAGAGGAGGAGGGCACATGTTCCCTGGAGGCATTGGGGGAAGTGAACTGGTACTAATACAGGTCTATGGGAGGGTCTGGCTGTTTCTCCCTGGTGTAGAGTTGGTCAGCTGATGTCCATGGCTTATGAAACCTTCTTGACCAATTGGGACTGGGTGGCCCCGTCCCATGGCTTGAGATAAGGATTCTGCCATGGCCTCCATCTACCTCTGGATGTCCTCTAATGCAGGTCGCATGGTGCCCGCCATACTGAGCCACTTGGCAGACCCTCCACCACTCAACTCAGTCATCACTTAGTGCCACTAGACTCTCTCTGCCAGTGAATGCTCCTCCATCTTGGTTTCTCTGGGGCCTTCTACGTTGGTAAGGAACTACCCAGCAGAATGATGTCCCCCAAACAGAGAGCACACCAACCCCTCTGCCTTCTGTATTTTCCTCATCTAGTGAATGCGCTTCTCTCTTTCTCTGCCAGAAGAGATGAGTTGGGACCCACACATCTCACTACTCACTCTTCCTTCTGCCTGCTGCCTGTGTCCCCCAATCCTCTAGGGCTGGAAGGAGCTGGCACCACTCCCTCCTTCCCTCTGAATATAAAACTCTATGGTTTAGTCCTCCATGGGTGGCTCTTGATATGCCAATAGGATAGAAAAGAATCGAGGAAATCCTTTCTCTCAAAAACACCTGACTTTCAAGTTTATTGTTTTGCTACAAAATCCTATTTTGAATAACAAAAGCTCGATATCCATTTTTAAATTTTCTTTGCATTCCTTCCATGGTACTCTTAAATCTCTCCCTGCATGAAAATGCAGTGAGGAGTGTCATTATTATTATCATCGGCAAGAGGTGACATACCATCTAGTTAATGTATTCCACAGGGTAATTTCTCTGATTAATCCACTCACAACCATTTTCTTTTTCTTTTTTTTTAAAGATTTAATTTATTTATTTGAGAGAGAGTGAGAGAGAGAGATCACAAGCAGGGGGGAGGGGCAAAAGGAGAAGCAGACTCCCTGCTGAGCAGGGAGCCCAATGTAGGACTCAATCCCAGGACCCTGGGATCATGACCTGAGCCGAAGGCAGACCCTTAACCAACTGAGCCACCCAGGTGCCCCTCCTCACAACCATTTTCATGTAAGGAACAGAAACTCTGAAGAAATAGGGCTTGGATGGTTAGTGTTTGATGGGGGTGGGAAATCTGGGACAATGGAGCTTTCCATGGGACCTGCATTGTGGGACCCCTCTTAACAGACATGAGTCACCAGGACAATCCAAGGACAGGAAGTTGGCCGCAGCAAAGAGGTGGGACCCAGGGGAAAATAGGAAATGCACAAGGATAAACTTTATCCCCTTCATAATTCTGTTCATCCTTCAGCTAAATACTAAACTTTCCCCCCACGTTCTGGCTCTAAAAACATAACAATACCTCTTCTGGAGTATTCCTGAGGAAAAGGATCCATTTAATGTAAAGCCCCACAAATCCTCCATCATGGATAGCTTCCAACCCACGTGTCATCTTGTATTTATGATTTACTCATCAGCTTTGCTTTAAAAAATAATTTTCAGTAACCTCTAAAGAAATACTTTCTCTCTTATCTTTAAAATATTCAAAGGACCCCCTACCCATTTCTTGCTCTTTTTGCATGAGCAAATTACATCTGGCCTCTTTCCCACCTGGGAAGTAGACAGTGATCATGAAGGTTGGAGAGCTGGCTTGTGCTTGGCACACTGTCTCTTTGTCAAGCAGTGTAGTTTTGTGGTGAGCCCACTGGCCTGGGAATTCTAATAACCCTGACTTCATGGGTAATTTGGGGTAAGTTATTCATTCTGTTCTTCATTTAGCTCCTCTGCAAAATGGGGCAAATAATAACACAGCGTGATTTTGAAGCCATAACAAGATGATGGGAATGAAAGCGGTCACCTTCATCTACCCATGAGCTTGGGCGCCACACAAATGCCGAATGAAATGTTATCATTCTTTAGGGGAATCACACTTCATGATGAGCTCCATGCTTTACTCACTCATTTTTTTTTAAATAAAAGAACTGAAGAAACAAAGAAGATTGCTGCCTAGGACACATGGGGTACCTTCTCTGCTACTTTTTGAACAAGAAAAGTGCCACGCTGTTTTGAAAAGCTGATCACACTGGACTTTGAAGGGTTTCATCTAGGCCCAGGCACAGGTCCAATAGGAAAAATATTGTGGCCAGAGTATCTCCATGCGTTATTTGGGTTTTAAATCCTAAATCACTACCTAAAATGCATGGTTTGGTTTAGGCTACCCAACTAGACATGTTGGCCTGGCTCCTCGCTCTAGAGCGCTTTCCTAATAACCCAAAATAAAAAAGCAGGGCCTTTTTCAAAGTTGCAAGTCAATGTGCTGTAAACATGGGTCTGAGGTTGGAATATTGAATTCCATGAATATCAACAATCTGTCTTACCCCATTAATCAGAGGTTTGCAATCTCTACAGTCTTATGAGCCATGGGGCCGTCACTGATAATTCTCTGTCAAAGAGAAATGTAATCATCTAGACATGTGCTTGAAGAGGAATTTTTCCCCTTGTTGATTTTATGTAGGAAATGATTATTAGAAAATTTTGGCTGACTTGGTGGCTTAGAGGTTTAGGGAGGAGGCCTTATGTTGGGGATGGTAGAGACGTGGGTGACACAGAGGGCCCTTTGACAAGGCTCTGCAAATCCAAAGAGGTTCAATAATTTGTTGGGTTGGGTCTCCCTCTGCATGGTCTCCTCTGGGACCCATTCCCAAGCAGTGAAACTAATAATCCTCAAATCTACTCCCCCAGACATTATTACACCATATTTGAATTATGTTATCAGGAGAGAGATGTTGGTTCAATTCTGGTCGATCCCCCAAACTCTAAGGAAAGTACGTTTGATGACCTTCCCTGGCGCGAAAGTATGTTTGATGACCCTAAGAGCCATGTTTCTTAAGTCTGGCCCCCCTCAGCTCCCCAGCCAGCTTCACCCAATCCTGCGAAGTCCTTGCAAGTGCTGGAGACAATGCAGGTTGGGAAATGACACTGAAGGGGGAGGTCAGAGCCGTGTTTCAGTCCCCTGAGGTCAGCACAATTAACCTTCTTTTGTTCATAAGTCTTCCATTACACATCTGCGTTATGTGTCAAGAAGGATGCCTGGTTCTCTAAGTTAGGTGTACTTGCTGTATGCTGGGCTTTAACATGTGTAAGAGTGTCAGGCACCAGAGAACTTCCAGCTCTATCTAAGCCAAGCAGAGCTAGACTATAGAAGTACCAGATAAACCCATTCCCAGCATCTAGAACAGACGTGGTTTTACCCCTATACTTTCTTGGCCATCACTGACGAAAGAGGCTGGGGTTGGTTTAGTTACTTTGGTTAGGTCCTTCCAGAAAAAGATAGATGTAGTTCTTTTTTTTTTTTTTTAAAGATTTTATTTATTTAACAGAGAAAGACACAGTGAGAGAGGGAACACAAGCAGAGGGAGTCAGAGAGGGAGAAGCAGGCTTCCTGGTGAGCAGGGAGCCCGATGTGGGGCTCGATCCCAGGACCCTGGGATCATGACCTGAGCTGAAGGCAGACGCTTAATAACTGAGCCACCCAGGCGTCCCTAGATAGATGTAGTTCTAAAGTCACTTCCAGGGTGTTTCACTGAAGACCTTAGGTGATGTGTGTTGCTGTGATAGGCAAAATCATTTCTCACCAGAGATGTCCATGTCATGATCCCCAGAACCTGTGAATGTGTTATGGTCCATGGCAAGGGCCAAGTGAAGTTGCAGATGGAGTTAAGACTGTTGACGAGCTAACCTTATAATAAGAAGATTATCATGGGTTATCTGGATGGACCCAATGTCATTACAAGGGCCCTTACATGTGGAAGACAGAGGCAGTGTCTGTCAGAGTCAGAGGGATGTGATGTGAGAAAGCCTGGACCGCCATAGCTGGCTTTGATGATGGAAGGAGCCAAGCATGCAGGTGGCCTCTAGAAGCTGGGAAAGGCGAGGAAATGTGTTCTCCCCTGGAGCCTCTAGAAAGGAACGCAGCCCTGCCAACACCTGGACTTTAGCCCAGTGAGACTGATTTCTGACCCCCAGAACTGTAAGATAGTACCTTTGTATGAAGCCACTTGGTCTGTGGCAATTTGTTACAGCGGCAATAGGAAACGAATTCAGTTGCCTCAGTGTTTTCTGCTGATTGACACAAGCAAGGAAAGAGCTGATATTGCTGTTCTCTCAGAATCACGGCAAGTCAGGCGGGAACAAAGTTTAGAGCAGAGGCTGACTACGTGGCTAAAAGCAGACACAGGATGGACTGGATGGGTAAGTGGCTTCGTCTCTCTGCCTGCCTCTTCCTGGGGCTTGTGAGGATAGCCACGAGGTCCCCACGCTCTCTCCCTGGTTCTTCTGAAAGACGGCCATCTTGAACACCAGAGTCACTGGTGTGACTTCTGAAGAACTAACTCTGCAATCTTCTTAAAGTCCTATGGTTTCTATTTTTCCCCATCTCCTCTTCTTCCCCTCTTCTTTCTCCCCCTCCTTCCTTTAATATGTAACCCTGCCTTTTTGGAAAGATCCATACGTTTCAGATTTCCTTTCCTGGGGGTGTACTGGTCAGCTGGCTCTGGGGGTGGCAAGTAGCCCTGCTGTAACATTTGCCAATTTCTTTCTTTTTTCTTTTTTTTTTGAGAGAGAGAGTCGGCGGAGGGGGGGCGGAGGCGGTTGCAGAGGGAGAGAGAATCTTAAGCAGGCTGCATACCCAGCATGGAGCCTGATGTGGGGCTCGATCTCATGACCCTGAGATCATGACCTGAGCTAAAATCAAGAGTTGGGTGCTTGACCAACTGAGCCACCCAGGTGTCCCTAGCATCTGTCAGTTTCTGCGGTGTAAATGCTTCTACTATGGCTGGCATCGAACTACCAACATCACTGAATGCAGAGGTGGGAAGAGATGTTCACAGTCTGGACTGGCTAAGCTCAAGCATACCCTGAAGCAAGTCTAAAACCCCCCACCCTTCAAGAGGGAAGTGTAGAGCCCCAGGCCTTCAGAAAGCACAGCACATTTGCAGCAATTTGGCTTTTATCATAAACAGTGCTGTGGAGTCTTTCAAAGCAATTATGTTTTGCTTTACAGATGGTCCTGTAACTAAATTTCCTCATTCCCCTACTGCAGTTGCTCAGAACCAATGGAAATCCTGAAGAGCCAAAAAGCAGAGTCACAAGTAGCCTTGATTTGATTAAAGACCCTAGTCGCCAATGGTTAAGACCAGTTTTAACTCCGGAATGTGCTTTCTGTAATTCTTTTTTCCCTTTTTAAGTTATTTTTCAATTTAGGTTGATTCCATAAGGTTACTTGAAAACCACTGAAACCTAAAATCATCAGTGTTCAGAAAAGTATTAAGATATCTTTGATCATATTAATGTGTCTCATTTTATATCCATTATACCCGAGTGATCTAGTAAGTCCTATTTCCATCATTGATTGTACTACCATCTATTAGGTAGTAAATTGGTATGAATATGAAATGTTAAACCAGTTTGTTGGAGGAAGTTTAACACACACACATAAAAGAGATATCCTATGTACTTAATAATATGACCACTGAATTTTATTTGGTGTATGAGAAAGATACGTCATAGGTTTGTTAGAAAGAGGAAATAATATTTGTAAAGCACATAGGCCCTTAGTAGGTGTTTTAGAAGGGTTTGCTAAACAAATATAATAAAATAAATATTATTTTTTAAAACTGAGAACTTAAGAGGTCTGTGACTTAGGAGAACTCAGCAAATATCACTCAACCCTATAAAGGCAATCATGGCATAACCAAATGATTTCTCCGCTATGTTTTTAATCAAAGCTTTTTTTTTTTTTTTTTTGCTTTTCAGTGAAATGGGACACTTGCAGTGACCTTGCCCTCCGAGGGGGGTTCCTGGGTCACCATACCTTGCCCCCATAAGCTCTCCCCATTACAGTTTACAAGATGCTTCATGCAGCTGCTCTCGGCATGATTTGGATGGCCCGCACTCCATCCCTTCCAGATGTGGCACCAGCAGACTGCCATGTGCAGAAGGGTTTTCTTGTTCCCACAATGACACAGCACAAACCTAAATGAGGTGGCCCATCTACTCTGAGCATCTTGTTCTCCTCCAAATTAATTCCAAAGACCAGGTGATGGTCTGGCCTCAGCAGGCCCTGCTTCTTGGGTTCAGGATTATAAATCAGGGGCCGCCCGATGATGGGCAGGGAGACCGGAAGACATCTGTCTACCAGCTGGAAGAGGGAGGTGCTTGTAGCCGCTGCCCTGACGGCAAATTCTTAAGCTTCCGGGAGTGTGAAGGTTGAGATAAAAGGAGAAGGAGAATATTTTTTTTAATTTTTTCAAAAAGATTTTATTTATTTATTTGACAGAGCGAGAGCAGGAACACAAGCAGGGGGGGTGGAAGAGGGAGAAGCAGGCTTCCCGCCAAGCAGGGAGCCCGATGCGGGACTCGATCCCTGGACCCTGGGATCATGACCTGAGCCGAAGGCAGACGCTTAACGACTGAGCCACCCAGGCGCCCGGAGAAGGAGAATATTAAGGATGCTGGAGCTACATTGTCCAGAGAACTTCTTCATCCCATTGTGAATTGATCTGCAGTCCTGCATTGCATCAACTACATCATACCCCGGAGTCACCGGGAAAGACAGCAGAAGACCAGTACTCACCAGCAATCAGGAGCCTGGTCCGGGAGGCCCACTAGCCTCAGGTTTGAGGGCATGCGCATTCACACAGACCCGAGCAGAAAGAGCTCTTGCCTAGAAATTGAATCCAGTTTCTTTTTCCTGTGTTTGTTTTGCAATCCACCCTTGGAAGGGAGAATTGATGGAGGAAAGCAATAATTCTCCAAGGCACACCGCTTCAATTAAGAGATAGAGAAGCCCAGAGGGCCCCAGAGCCTCA
Organism: Mirounga angustirostris; assembly: GCF_029215605.1. Classification (NCBI taxonomy): domain Eukaryota; kingdom Metazoa; phylum Chordata; class Mammalia; order Carnivora; family Phocidae; genus Mirounga; species Mirounga angustirostris. The sequence continues at coordinate 9,391,918 of NW_026991709.1, read as the reverse complement.
AGAGGAGCCAACTGCAGATTAATGGCTGTTAAAGAATGTTGCATTCGAAGCCGGAATTGCTGATTTATGTCTATTCACATATTCCAAGCGTTTTACTCACGGCATTCCTTAATCATAGCACGGTTACATGACCGCTTTCATTTGGGGGTGTGGGGAGAGGGGTCTGTTTACTGGGTTCAGCTTTCATAAGCTCTTTACTACAATGCATTTTTGTAAACTCAGAACAGTTTCCACCCAGTCTCCTCCATCTCTCCGTCCCTGGTCTCACATAGATCCTCCTTGACTATTCTTAATATGCAAACCATTTTCTTCCTTCGAGCCTGAGACTGCCCAGGCTCGTACACCTTGGCCCCAGGTATATTTTACCCAGGGCGGTTTGGGCAAAATCAGCTCAGCCATTTCCTTATGGAATGGAGAAGGAGGGAAGTCAGTGCATTCCCTAGGATGAGCCAAAGTCCTATTTTTTTTTTTTCTCATGCATTTGTTCCACTCAGAGGACATTTCTTTAGCACCTACTATGTGGCAGCTCAACTCTGGCAAGTCAGATTCAGAAAGAAATAAGATTGTCTCCTTTCACATGAGCTCCCAGTCTAAGCAGGGAGACAGATGAGAAAATCAGTAATTACAATAAAGTGAGAGACCTTGAGGAAAGGCAAGTAGGAAATGCTTCTGGGAAGCATTTCCAGGATTGCAGAACCTAGAGCTGGACACTGAAGGCCAAGTGCAGAGTGAGGGGCATGCTGAGCAGGACTGGACATGTGAGGGGACTTGGTTTCCCAAGAAAGAGCCGTAGGAAGCCCATGCTTGGTGGAGCATGGGTGGTGGGCGTGTGGCTGGTGAGTCAGACAGAGGGTCCCACACGCCATGGGTGCAGCGTGGGGTGCTCTACTCTCACCCCCCTTCAAGAAAGGCCTTACTGTGGTGTAGCCACTGTGGAAAACAGTATGGATTTTCCTTCCAAAATTAAAAATAGACAGACTGTATGATCCAGCAATTCCACTTCTGGGTATTTATCTGAAGAAAATGAAAACACCAATTCAAAGAGATATCTGCACCCCCACATTCACTGCAGCATTATTTATTACAGCCAAGATATGGAAGCAACCTTAACATCCATTAATAGATGGATGGATAAAGAAGATGTGGTTTATACATACAACAGAGTATTACGCAGCCACGAAAAAGAATGAAATCCTGCCATTTGCAACAACATGGATGGAACTTGAGGGTATTATGCTAAGTGAAATAAGTCAAACAGAGAAAGAAAAATGCTGTATGATTTCACCCATATGTGGGATCTAAAAAACAACAGAAAAAAAACAAAACAGAAATAGATTCATAGAAAACAAATTTGGCTGCCAGATGGGGGAGGATTTGAAGGGATGGGTGAAATAGGTGAAGGGATTAAGAGCTACAAACTTCCAATTACAAAATAAATAAATCAAGGGGATCTCATGTGCAGCAGAGGGAAAATAATCACTAATACTGTAATAACTTTGTGTGGTGACAGGTTTGACGACCCTTACCATGGGGATCATTTCATAATGTATAAAAATTCCAGATCACCTCACTGATATGAGGAATTCTTAATCGCAGGAAACAAACTGAGGGTTGCTGGAGTGGGGGGTGGGGTGGGAGGGATGGGGTGACTGGGTGATAGACACTGGGGAGGGTATGTGCTCTGGTAAGCGCTGTGAATTGTGCAAGACTGTTGAATCTCAGATCTGTACCTCTGAAACAAATAATGCAATATATGTTAAGGAAAAAAAAAGAAGAAGAAGAAGGTATCGGGAGGGGAAGAATGAAGCGGGGGAAATCGGAGGGGTAGATGAACCATGAGAGACGATGGACTCTGAAAAACAAACTGAGGGTTCTAGAGGGGAGGGGGGTGGGAGGATGGGTTAGCCTGGTGATGGGTATTGAGGAGGGCACATTCTGCATGGAGCACTGGGTGTTATGCACAAACAATGAATCATGGAACACTTCATCTAAAACTAATGATGTAATGTATGGGGATTAACATAAGAATAAAAAAAAAAGAAAAAAAATATCAGATCACTATGATGTACACCTGAAACTAACAGGAAATTGTATGTCAACTATACTTTAATTTAAAAAAAGGGGGGGAAGGGCTTGTTTTGTCACATCAAGCCTATTTCAGCTTTTGAGCCAAGGTCACACTGTCCTTGTGTTGTCCCAGCCAATGGCTGAACAAGAAGGAGGAACAAGGTCCCAGGCATCACCACCTGACATGGGCTTCTCTAACAGGTCGTCTGTGCTCTGGAGCTCCCCCCACCCCAGGCTCTCCTAGCGCCCCTGGCACAGTGGGGGGTGGGGAGTGTGAACACAGTGGCCACTCAGATGCTTTTGGCTGATGACAATGCAAAACTTGAAATCCTGGGCAGGAAACAATGAGGGAAGTCCCTCTTTCTACATCCCCTCCCTCTTTTCACAAACACCACCCTCCCTATTATTCCTTGAAAATTCCAGACTGGGCCAGGTCCCTATGAGGCTCCCAGACAAGCCATTTGATGGAATTGACCGTCATTTGAATCCAATAACCAATCAGCTTAATTAACCAATTTGACTTTTCTTTTGTTTATTGCTGAATTAAGGGATTCTGCTGAATTTACTGGTTCTCTGGTATCTTATATACCTGGAGTTATATTGGTATGCTAAAGCCATTTACACCAGTAAACTGTAAATAATACGGCATTTACAATATAAGGACAGTGGATTATTTTATTTCAAAGGTTCCAGATAATAAGTCAGCTTACTCTAAAAATTGGTAACTAGAGGAAAAGTATTAGGCTGTACATCAGGGTTACCAAACAACCCTGATTTTGAGAGAAATAATGAAATATGAAAGAATGCTAGCTAAGAAATATCAAGTAAATGATCAAATTAGAAAAACACCACTTTGAGGGGTGCCTGGGTCGTTCAGTCGGTTAGGTGTCTGACTCTTGATTTTGGCTTGGGTCTTGGTGTTGGGTTGGGATTGAGCCCCGGGCCCCGGGCTCCGTGGGGAGTTTGCTTAAGATTCTCTCCCTCTGCCCCTCCCCGCCCTTTTCTCTCTCTGAAATAGGTAGATAAATCTTAAAAAAGAAAAAGAAAAAGAAAACCACCACTTTGCAACCTGGAACGAAATAAGTGATTTGTCAGGGATCATCGGTGGACACTGAAAGTTGATGGGGAACCTGATAATCCAACAGTAAAAGTCTTGCCGCACAAGTGACTTGCTAGTCGTAAGAGAAAAAGATGACTTTATAATGGGGAGAGAGATCCACAGGGCACCCTCTTAACCTAACCATCAGTCTTCAAGTCACGAAGAGTGGGGTAGCCTGGCACCGATGTGACACGTCATGAAGTGCACAGCGCCATCGGTGAAGGGTTCCTGGCAAAAAATGTTTAACCTGAAATTGACCAATCCTTGAGTCCTACCTACCAGGGAGCAGGAAGTAGTAGGATAGCGTATTGCCAGCGGACAATGAAGGCAGTGCCGGCTCTGTGGGAATATGTTCATATATTCCTGTAGTAATGTCGGCAATTTATTTTACATCACAACAAAAACCCAGATTGCCGCAAATGTGACAAAATACTAATAATTGTTAAATCTGGATGGTGAGTATACAAGTGTTCATTATACTATTTTTTCTTCTTCCCTGTATGCCTGAAAATGTTCGCAATATAAAGTAAAAGAGGGAGATGTTGCAAGACAAAACATTTTAATTAAAAGCTTCTGGAAAATACACCTACTTTTTTATCAAGGATTTTCATGGCACTGTGTAGAAAGCCACATGTTCTCGGGTTTTTTTTTTTTTTTTTTAAAGATTTTATTTATTTACTTGACAGAGAGAGACACAGCGAGAGAGGAAACACAAGCAGGGGGAGTGGGAGAGGGAGAAGCAGGCTCCCCGCAGAGCAGGGAGCCCGATACGGGACTCGATCCCAGGACCCTGGGATCATGACCTGAGCTGAAGGCAGTCGCTTAACCAACTGAGCCACCCAGGCGCCCCTCGGGGGTTTTGTGAAAACAAGATTGCTGGCCCAGTTTAGAAAGAATTCAAATTGGAAAAATAAGCCATTCAGAAGAACAGCAATGCATAGCATGTTCCCTATAACACCCTTACAGAAGTATATTCAAAAAAGTAATTCTCAAGTGTGGTTAAATTATGTAAGGGAGGACAATTAAAGTACTTTTAAACCTCCTCCTCTATGCCTTGTAACACAGAGCTTGTTCAGTGTAATGCAAAATTTTGCCAACTATTGTTTCTGTGTTATGTTCTTTGTCCACGATGTGGTCAATGATGTTAAAGTGGCATAAAGGATCCCAAGAGAACGTGTCCTTCAATGTCTAGAAGCAAGTAGTATCCACTCTTACTCCACAGCTAAGCTTGTGGACCCAAGGTTCAGAGTGCACCTCAGGCTTCCAGTGGTTGAAGGAGGAGATGCCTGCCAAAGAGTGAACTTCCAGCCCAACAGCCATGAAGAGATGGAGATTCTTGGAATGGAATGCCTTTTGGATGGAACTGGCGAATGCGCTGTTACCTGCCGATGCCCTGATTGATGTCGAAAGACCCTGCCAAATTCCATTCTCCAGACTGGAAATTCCAGGATAGTGCTGGTACCAATGAGTGACATTTTCTTGGACCGTCACCAGGAGTTATAAAATACTCTCCTCACCCCTACGTGTCTAAGGTATGAAGGGTAAAGGTCAACACAAAGAAAATTTAAATGACCATGAGAACACTGCTATGGAGTTCACTGGGAAGAATCTGCAAAAGATGGAATCTGGCTGAACTGTCTCAAGTCCGTTTCGTAAGGACTCCCTCCTCCCTCAGTGAAACCAGATACAGCGATGGGATTGCCAAGTTCAGCCTGCACTGCAGCGCAACAGGCTTTGTTTTACAAGCGTCTCTTTACGATTCTATAATCTGCAACATACAGGGCAACCTTTGCAGTTCTGGTGCCGATGTTTTCTGGGCTTGTTATCCCAGGCTTTTACTGCCCTTGGTTGGGTTTGTTTTGTTTGTTTGGGGGTCGCTGTGTAATTCCAGCCCTGGCGTCGTCTGCGTCTGTGCAGGGGGCTTGTGTGGGTTGTGTACATGTGAGCTGGGTGTGCTCTTCCAATGGCAGGCAGTGCCCCAAGGGTGCGCCACACAGCATTCTAATTCACTTGATGTGGTCCCTCGTATATGGCGCCATGGGTGAGGTTGGCCTTGGTGTTGTTTCTCCAGCCACGGAGCTCTGCCCTCCTTACCCAGGTCCCCATGGTAACCAGGGATTGCAGAGGAGATCTTGGTCTTCCTAGTACCTCATTTAGTCAGCTGATACAAGATATTTACTACCGCACCTCGAGCATCACATAGTAATAAATGGAAGCTGGTATCATTCCTTATCAGCCTAAGAATTTTCAAACCTGGCTAAATTCCTTTTTCTATAGGAATGATGTTTGCTTTCTCAACAGATGCTTTGGAAGACACTGATTGACACCGAAGGCTCCAAAGTCAAGAACTTTGATTCAGATCTTGACTCTGCTACTCATTAGCTGTGTGACCTGGCAAACAATTGAATATAAGCCTCAGTTTCCTGGTCTGTAAATTAGGTCTAATGATGATTCTAACTTCATAATGTCTTTGAGAGGAATAAATGAAGTGGTGCGTGTAAGTCGCTTAGCTCAGTTCCTAGTATATGGTCAAGCTCTAGAACAACACTGTGAAGAACAGCAATGCATAGCATGTTCTCATAGTGTGCCCTAAGTGATAGCTCTTGTCATTTCTAATCTTTCTCCTCCTGCTCCATGCCAAACTGAGCATGGGATTTACCAAATGACAGTTGGAGGGTATTTCAAAACAGTGTCTGCCGTGCATGTGCGGGAAATACATGCCGTAAGAATTGGAGAAAAGTTATAGTACTAGATATTAACACTGCAGCTACTGCAATTTGGAAATTCTCTAGACAAAGGTATAAGTTATAAATAGCTACAAAACCTTGGGACTCAATTAAGTCTGGGGGTTACTTAGAAGCTTAACCACATGGTTTTGAAATCTTTGCAATTGATATGAAGGATTTGTCTTATGAACTTCTCTCTGAGCTAATCATCCCCATCAAAACTATCACCACCACCACCACAGCAGTAAAACCTTTAGAAGCAAAGATGTACTAACAGATGGTTAAAACTATAACAACTAAGTTTCTTAATTTATTTACTATCTAGTTAGTTATTAATTATTTTATATCAAGAAAACACTATGGATAAATAAATCACTGGAATTCCATGAATTTAGCAAGGTTGTAAGATACAAAGTCAATATAAAAAATCAATTTTATTACTATATACCTGTAACATACACTTAAAAATGAAAATTTAAAAATCAGTACAATGGCACCCAAAACTTCAACTACTTAGGAATAAATCTACAGAAAGACATGTAAGACCTCTACATAAAGACTGCAAAACATTTCTGAGAAAAATGAAAGAGCCTAATAAATGGATATACCATGTTTATTGGTTGGAAGACTCAATATTTTGAAGATGTCCCTTTTCCCTAAGCTTATGTATTGGTTTAACACAATCTGTATAAAAATCAGGCTTTTTTTGAATAAACAAATGAGATGATTCCAAAAGGATCTAGAATATCCAAAATGATTTTGGAAAAGAAATGTCAATTTGGAGGACTTACACTATGTGATTTTGAGGTATATTACAAAGCTACAATAATTAAGACAGCAGGGTGTTGGCATAAACATATGCATATAAATCAACTGAATAAAATAGGTAGTCAATCAATGGACCAACACACAGATGGTAAACTGATTTTCCACAAATATAGGAGTATGTTTTGCTGACATCCTCTAGAGTCTAGATAAATAGATCTGTCTAGATTCCAGGCAATCAGAGTCACTTAATAAAAAAGCTGGTGAATTAATCATTGACCACCCAACCGACTCATTAAGAAGCATAGAAGTTTCTCCTTTCTTTCCTTCCATCTTTTTTTCCCTTTGTTTACCTTCTTGCCCATCCAGCTCCCAGCTAACCTGCCTGCTCTAATTATTCCAACCTTCCATGGTCAGCAGACTCCAACTTCAAGATAAAACTGAGCCGAGATATAATTTACAAACCAGAAGTGCAACTCACCGTGTTGGTGTGTCTCCCACCCTGTTTGGAGCTGTATCTGATTGCTCTTCTGGGCTCCTCTTGAACATCTTACTCAGCCTCTTGCTCAGGTGCCCCCTGGTAACTGACTTTTGCCTGGCCAGGTAGTGTGTGCTCTCTCCGTAGCTACCCCCAGCTTGACCTCACCACCAATCAGGTCCCCTCAGCCTCCACTTGGACCTTACTTGCTCATCCTTCCTGAGGCTGCTGGACTCTCAGCTGGTACCCCACCTGCTCCTGTACGAGATGTCTCTCAGACCCCCTGACCGTCCAAGTGTTTGGCACACCTAGTTTCAGCTACCAACCCTGCCCTTTCAAGACCTGTCATCCTAACTCTATCCACTCTAAAAAGGGGCCAGTGTCTCTCTCAGGTCCGGCTTAAAGAGTCACTATTCTCTTAACAAAAGGCCAATCAAATACTAAGATGGTTTCACTGACGTCTCTCTTGGCTCAAATTACCTGTTTTCTTAGGCCTCATTGTTGCTGGTCACTGCTGGTGCCTCTTGGTGTTCAAATTCAGAAGAAAGCCCAGACTGAGTGGCATTAAGAAACAGGAAGGAAAATCAAGGGTGTGAAGAGAGGCCCATGGAAGAAATACATACTACAGAAGGGCTGGCAATGAGGCCCTGGAGGGGGGAAGAAAACAGGGAAGAGGTGGCCAGTGGGTGAAGTCCACCCAGGAAGCGAGGAGAAATACACACAGAAAGTGGCTTCTTAAGGAAAGGTGAAGTCTGGGGAAAGACAAGAACATTACCAAAAAAAAAAAAAAAGGAGTAAAACTTGAAGATTAGGATTAAAACTGTTTTGTTGTCTGGGAAAGGTGGAGGGAAAAGAAACTTCTTCCCTCCACGTGTTCTGTGCCCAGATAACTTTCCCAAGCAAATCCACCTCATTTTCCCACATGAGCCTTATCATAATGACCAAAACCAGGCAGGCATTATGGTCATGGTTGTTCAGCTTGGTCCTATGTTCTGGACCCTTTCCAGGGTCCAGAAAGGTTAAGTATTTGCCCATTAGGAGGCCCCAGTGTTGTTCTAGAGCTTGACCTAAAACAGTGTGCTTATCCTTATTCATTGTTCATTCCTATCTTGTAGAATGTATCCCCCGATTCAAGGCCAATCAACACTTTAATGCATATTGGTACATCTGGTGTGTAAGACTTGTCCTGTGCACCAGAGTGATTCAGCGTGGTGGACTCAGAAGCAAAGCCATTAGGAAGGTGAGCAGACTTGGGTTTGGGTCCCAGCTCTGCTACTCATTAACCGTGTGCCCTTGCATGAATACCATATGTCCTCTGAGTTTCTGTTTTGATCTTTAAAATGAAATTGGAAATTCTTGCATGATTAAGGAAAAGAATGGGTATAAAGTGGCTAGCACAGTGCCTTGCACTCAGGGATTATAAATGGTGCCAAATTCTCCCTACCTCCTGCATCTATGCCTCTGATGTGTGTTTTCCAACACCACTAAGCAATTCTCCAATTCTCAATGGACACTGACTGGTGTCCTAGAATTTAACTCAATTCTGACACTATCTACTTGGAGATAACATCAGATCCCACAGGTTAAGGGCTCAGTCCCACAAGACTGCTCCCACCCCCTTCAGGCACCAATCTCAAGTCCACGTTGTTACCTGTGCTCTGACTGATTGGCTGTCAGAGGTTCCCACGACCTCCTCCTTGGGTTTGATCCAATTTACTAGAGCAGCTCGCCAAAGGCAGAGAAACATTTGCTTATGTTTACTGGTTTATTATGAAGATATAAAGGATTCAGATGAACAGTGAGATGAAGAGGTACATAGGGAGAGGTCTGAAAGGGTCCCGAGAGCAAGAGCTTATGTCCCCACTCAGGTGCACCACCCCCCTGGCATGTGGATGCATTCACCAACCTGGAAGCTA